>NC_017850.1:1655989-1955989 GCF_000002495.2 Pyricularia oryzae 70-15
TCGTGCCGTTTGCATTATTACGCCCCCTGTCTGCAGCGCATCTAGCTGCACCAAATGTCCCGAACCGGATCTTGCTGGTGGACAGGCCAATCCAGGCTTATACTGCCCTTATGGTATCGGCCGTCTATGCACTGACGCTATCTTTCGCGTACGGGCCGTTTTTGAGGAGCATCCTGCTGCTCAACTTTACGGGCATTCCATCGATCGAGCCATCCAAGACTCTCGAAGCCACTATCTGGACAATTGCTCTTTCGTTGGCGTTCGGGGTAGCGGCGCGTACATTCATATTTGTGCCAGCGGCTGCCACAGGACGCGTTGTTGAGGATGATATGCTCGAAAAGTTCGACCCTGTCTCTGCGACGCTAGGAGAGACGTTGCTTTTCAATGCTTGGGGATTTACAGCTCAGACAAAGACTGTAATACTCCGAACCTTAGTGGTCATGTTTATCAGTGGCGGGCGGACTTTTATGCAGTGTGGCTTAACAATCGCTGGGGTGGAATTCGCTGGAGCTGCCATGTATTCTTTGGTATGGGCCGTGGCTTCACTCTTTGCTGGCTTGGGATTGGGCCTCATCGTGGAGTGAACAATCTCGACTGCAAGTGGTTTTTACGGGCAGATGTCTGTGGCTCTACTCCGTATAAGGGCCCGGGCCTAGGAAATAGTTGAAAATGTATATCTTTGCTTCTCCTTGCCTAATTATTTTCTTGGCCGATAACGACGATGAAAATCACTTGGGATCAGAGGTTGCCAACGGAAATTGGCCTCGAAGTAGAGGATAAGGTCAAGAATCCTCCTGTAACGGCACCTGTCTTTTATTTATTTATTCTCACATTCCTACTCTGTATTTGTTCATTTACCCCACCCATCTACGTGCCTGACAAGGCTAGGTGATCGTCTTGGTAGATATGGAGTACATGATTCTAGAAAGCGATATCTTATGCCAGCTCTGAGAAACTGACTGGTTTTGTTTGCTTGTTGATAACCCAACTGCTCCTCAAGCTAGCCTGAGAATTTGTTGCTTTTCAAAGTGAACCTCAAAGCAACCTTTTAACATTGTAGGTAGCTTGTAACGGTAATGCGGAACCTTCTAAGCTGTACCTTACCTATGCACCTTGGCACCTCAGGCCTGCCGCCAATTTGGCTGCTTTGATTGGTCGAACCTGATCACGGTGCATTCAAACATCCGGATCCACCGCCCCCACTGATATGGGATTCAGACAACGTCGCAATAGACCCCGGTCCCAACTTGGACCCACCCGTAAGCTTGCATTACTTCGCGTCTGAAGACGGCTACGCTTGTTCGAAAGTCAATACGACACAACTCGAACGCGACGCATAACCTCATCTTCGTCTCGCAACCAACCGCCGTTTCGTGCAGCAGGGCGACAAGATGGTTACCGAGGCGCCGGGACATGGCCCAGAGTCTTTGGGGGAGCAGGACCAGCAGCTCTCTCCTCGACAGGTCGTGTCCAGAACGATAGACGACGTCCTCCATTCCCCGAGCCCTGGAGGCAGTCGCCTAGATATGGAATCCTTCGACATGCGCGCCGACCCCGATGCGCAGGCAACCGTTACCGATTTCTTAGACTTTACCGAGTATCTTCCGGCCGATATGACGCGCTCACTTACTCTGATTGGTGAACTCGACGAGAAATACATCAACGCCTCGAGCAACCTCTTCGGCTTGACCAAAAAGTGGGGAGAGCTACCCGGCATGTCGGCCGAAGAGCGCCCGTTTCCTGCACAGCTCAGGGCCGACATTTCGGAATGCCTCAATCATGCCATAAGTTCGCGTACATACTCGCATGCTGAGGCGGTGCGGATGCAGGAGAACACAACCCGCCACTACCTACGCGCCAAGACGATTCTAGCCAAGCTGCAGACCATGTTGGAGAACTACCCGACGGCCGAGGAGCAGGCAAAGAGCTCCATGACAACCAACAAGACGCAAACCAATCGCGTCCCGCAAATTTCACTGCGCGTCGGCGATGGCCGCAAGGGGAGGGGCCGTCCTATACCACGTATCACCGTTCCCGGAGAGGTGCTCCCACCCTACGATCTAGACTACGCTGCATGCAACTCGTCTGACAGCAGTTCTGAGAGTGAGGCCGAGGAGGAAGAGGAGCCCGCTGGTGCTACGCCGGCACCCCAGCCACGCATCAAAATCGTCAAGACCCCGAAACAGCCCAAGACTCCCAAGCCTCCTAAGGCGCCCAAGGACTCCAAGACCCCTGGCACCACTAGACCAGTGCCTCCCGTTCCTGCTATACCAAAGGAACTCCTCAAGCCACCGCCAGAGGGCGCTGTGATCGGCAGTGCCGATCTACCCTGGCTCCAACTGACCCCTTGGGAGCTTGCCCGACTGCGGAAACGTATGAAGAAGAATGCGCAATGGCATCCTAGTGATACAATGATTGCGCGTGAGTTAAAAATGCTGGAGCGTGGACCGGAAGCTTATCAAAAGGCAAAGCAGCTGGCAGAGGAGCAGGGGAAGCCATTTGAACCTGCTGTGCCTACTTTGGTTGCCGACGCTAACGGTGTCGAGCATGCACCTATGGGAGCGTTGAGTTTGGATGCCGCTCTGGCTGCAGAAGACAGGCAGGGTAACAACCGTGGCTTGAAACTTAACGTGGCTAAGAAGTTGAAGAGAGAGAACCTTGCCCGTCTCGCAGCTGAAGAAGCCGAGGAGTCTGCTAGAAGGATGGCAGAGACTGTGAATGCTCTACTTCACCCCAATGCCCAGCAGGCCCAGGGCCGCGAGAACGCTCCAGAAAAACCAGCAGCCGAGACCCCTAATAACAAAACCATGCGAAAGTACGGTGGGCGCAAGAGAAAACGGGACTCTGCCACCGAAGCTGACGCCGACAAGAGCAATACTGTTGCAGAGCCTCCATCGGCAACAACCAAGCGCACCAAGATGGAAACTCCCGTGCCTCTTCCACAGCAGTCATCTGGAGTCAGTCAGAACGGCCAACCATCGTCCGCACAAACAATCACTGCGTCTTCTCAAACGCCAGTGCCACCATCACAGCCAGCCAAGGAGAAGCAGAGTGTGACCCCTTCTGCAAAGCCATCACCGCCAGATATATCACAACCAACGAACACAGCCGGCACAACAACCACAACTGTGCCTGTCAAGCCGCCAGCCGAACTCTCAGTACCGCCGCCGTCACCAAAGAAGTCCACGACTCCCATTCTCCCGCCCGTGCGGGAGACCAGAAAGAGTCAAGCTGCAAAGAAAGAGGCTGCAACGGCTGCGTCAACACAACAGACTACCGTACCAAAGCCGCCGGCCTCGCGTTCGAGCACCCCAGGCCCCGTCACCAGCAGTCGTCCGACATCTAGAGGAAAAGCGGCGAGTCAAGAGCCGCCAACTTTAGCATCGGACAGGACCCGACGTCAGAGTACGGCGCGTAACACTCCTGCGCCGGTGCCGGAGCCCCAGAGGCAGCCAGGTAAAAGAATCAAGCGGCCGGCGCCGGGGGTTGTCAGTCGCACCAATTCGGGTGGCAGCAGCGCTGTTGGCAGACGAAAGGCAGCGCCAAAGGTGACCAAGGCGGCAAGCAAGCTCAAAAAGGAGAGGGGCCAACAAATGGAGACGGATGTAGAGGTTGAAGTTGACGATGAGGGCAATGTCATTGACCCTGATGAACCGCGGTATTGCTTGTGCAACGGGGTCAGCTTCGGTACCATGATTGCATGCGAGAACGAGGTAAGGCAGCCTGCCCCCTTAACCAAGACGCTTTGATGTTGGATTACGAGTGAGAAAGGAAAAAAAAACCCCCCGACACGGTGGACTGCAGTTATCTTGGCCGATTCAACGGGAACAGCGAGCGACTAACACACGATTCTCACAGAATTGCCAGTATGAATGGTTTCACTTGGAGTGCGTCAAATTGGAGGCGACCCCAGCACGTACGACGAAGTGGTACTGTCCCTCGTGTCGCGTGCTACTCAATATTGGCGAGAAGGGAGAAGTCAGCGCAAGAGGCGTCAAGATGTAGTTTTATATACCCCCGGGAAGTTTTGGCATTTGATGACGACATTCCCATGTTTTTTTTTTCTTTTCTCTTTGCCAGCGATGAGCGACAACAGCTCTGGAAGTAACAGTCTCATGAACCGATAACATTGTTCGATTTTTTTTCTAAAGAGACCACGGCTCAGGCGCACTTTTTTTCTGTCGAAATTACCACTATCATTATCATCTGGTTTGCGTGTTCAAATTTGCATTTTTTCCCTCGCTCCCTGAGACGTAGTGCAATCGATCTGGCTGGCCTGCGGGACTGCAACGGATAACAGAACTCAGAGAGCCAGATCAATCTGATGTTTACTAAACGTAAACTGTCCTTCCTTGTGACGGCAGCTACTCTAGTCTAGCGTAGGTTGAGGTGATAAGCTCACACCTGGCCTCGTTCTCGTCATGGGCATGAACCGTCCATCCACATTGTGCAACGAGTGAACGCATAGTGACCGGAACAAAAGCAACAGATCGAGGGCCAAGATCGATAAATGCAGTGTCATGATCCTGACTTGAACGTCTAATCCGCCTGGGCAACCTTCCTTGACGGCCGAGCCATCTACATTGTATTTGTACGGAGGTCCCCATTCCGGCCAAGGTTGACCACATGGCACATCGGCGGCAGCTCCGGGGGCCATGGAAAAGGGAAAAAAAGTTACTTATCCAGACATTCCACAAGTATCCCAACTATTCTAGCTCATTCCCAATCGACACCGTGCTGAGAGTAGATGATGACACAAATACTTATCGCGCAAAACCAAGTACAAAGTAAAGAAGATGTAACATTTTTGGAGCAACCAGCGACCGAATCCCTGCCCATGGCGTACACAAGGCATGGCTGATCTCCAGCTACTTGGCATACAAGGATATGGTGCCTTTGTTGGCCGCTCGCATATCAAAGTTGGACATGGCTTGAAATGGCAGGAGACCGCATGGTGCTATCAGCTGACCCCAAATCTTCCAGTGGAAACCGAAAGATATGGAGCCAAGGAAATCGATGGCGGGGGTAACGGTAATCCGAATTCCCGCTTCTCCAATCTACCACGTACGTCAGACCTAGGTAGGTAGAGGTAAGTACCTATTTTATGCGTAAGTTATCCATGTAATTATATGCCTCTCTTTTTTTGTCTATAACTGTACTGCGGCGATTCCGGCTGGGTCCAACTAGGTACAATGTACTACTGTATTGGACTGAGGTAATAATCACTTTCGTACTCTCGTACACGCACTTTAGAGTCGAGCCCCGGACCCGGCTGTCATTTGGATCCGTGGGGGGGGGGGGGGGGTCTCAACAATCAGTTGCCAGGCGGTACAGCGGGGTAAAAAGCACGCCCCTCCAAATGGCTCCCCATCGATCAGGTGGACGACTGTTATTTATGGAAGAACTTATTGATTGAGAAAAATCAGATCACGCAAGATGGACGCATGTCGCGCGAAGATTGCCCACTATCCGTTTCTGCCCAGGTTCCTCCCATCCAGCAAACCTACCTGAGATGGGCAGGATAAGCAAAATCTTAAAAACAACAAGTAGAGACAAAGGCAATCTGGGACGAAAAAACGTCAGCCGCAACAGTGTATGACTTGGGCCGGGTCAGCGCGAATGACGTCCTACGTCAGCTGGCAGGTAGCTTGTGAGTTGAAGTGAGGCGCTTGGGTTAGAGGCGCAGGGGATGAACAGACAATGCACCCGTCACAGGGTAAACTGCACTGTCCCCTGGAGTTTCTTCCCATTCAGTTGCACAGTGCGGTTTGGACATTTCCTGACACAGACTAAGCTTGGGGGTTGGAAAAGCCAGCCAGCCCGTCGTGCCAGGGCCCAGGAACGTTGCAGGTCGCCAGCCCAATTCATTCCAACTAGAATGGATGTCACAAGCATTCCCCACTTCCACACCTGCCCGCATTGATTACGTCGGGTCGAGTCACCCACCCACCCCCCAAATGGCTAATAGTACGGCGCTACTGGTACGGTGCCCACCTTCAACCTCCGGGGGTAGCCAGCAAGCCAGGTACTTGCCTAGATGCCTGCGTGCTTTTATACCTTATCTTACTAGACCTTGTGGCTGTTTTGTCTCTCCCTCCCCTCTTTGTACTAAGTGGTATCTCCGGCAGGTACCTGACTCCTCTCAAAGGGGGGCACAAGCAAGCCTTCTCTTAGTCTGGTCCCTGCCTACCTCCTTGCCTGGCTACTGCCAGGTATCAATCTCTCTTCGTTACCAATCTCCCATAGAACCAACATACATCACAAGTCTCTCAGCTCAACTGGCATCGTACCGTTATTTCGCTTCTTCATTCTAGTGTTTTATAGATTTGAGAACTGCACATACCTACATATTTTTTTTTTACCCCCTCGAGAGAAACGAGATTCCAAATCGGGCTGTGCCTCTTTGGGATTTCTTATTGACTAACGACACTCCTTTGTTTATTCTTAACGACTGGTGACTCGACCACCAGTTAGTTGTACGCCCCGCTGCCGCAAGCTAACCGCCCCCCATAGACCCAACAAAGTACCTACAACCACCCGGCGGCCTCGGCTGTTGTCCAGAAGCACTTGCCTGCTTTTCCCGTCAATACCTTTTTAGCCTGCTATATTTCTTTTACTGGAGACCACGACTGGCCTTGCAGTCCGACAACCTTTGCTATTAGTTGGGTAATTTCCAACAATCGTCTTGTTGTCGGGTTCGCCAACGTTGCTGCATTTGCCAAAAAGTATACTTTGAGTTGTACCTGGCTGCATTTGCAGCTTGCGTGCTGACTCGACGTGCTCAACTATCATCCCTCAGCAACGCGAAGCGCGTACGAACGCAACGCACTTGCCTCCCAAGAAGAGAAAGCCAGACCTAAACAGGACCCTTATTCGTACGAGCACGATTGCTGGGAGCCAAAGGCAGAACGCCCAACTGCCTGTAATCGATAGAACGGGTCCTCATGCCTAGTATGGCTTCCCCCCCCCCCCCCCCCCCCCCCCCCTTAGCCCTGACGTACCCCTCCCGGTATCGGTGTCTTACCGTGCACTGTTACTGGGCTGCCCCCAAGTCATACTTGCTGACACATGAGGACAGAGAAGGCAAAGAAGGATGCTAAAGAGCAAGGATCTATCGCCGCTACGGTGAAAAAGCATGCTGCTGGACAGTTCACGTACGTGATATAGCACGAACTACCCCCGAGACGAAGACACGGATCTACGCTGGTGCTGTTACATCAGGGGGAGGGCTTGCCTGATAACCGTCGAGTCACTACTACAATGGCTTTAGACACCAGGTCACCCGCTATGGTGCTGTCCTAAACTCACCTGCTGACTGGTGCACTGTAATAGGAACAGCGTCAGCAGTATGCCACCCAGAGTATTCCACTCCGACGATTCCTCTTCGTCCGTCCAGTCTCCTGAAATCAAGCCTGTTGCGACCCCGTCGTCAAACGGCAACCCCACCTCGCCTATGCTGGATGCCATTTCGAGCGCCTCTTTTGCCACAAGCAACACGCCGAGCATGGCGAACGAATGGACCAACTCCAGGGGCGTGCCCGGCATAGCTGGCTCGCCAGGAAACCTCGTCAGTCTGATGGGCGAGTCGCCGCCGACCCAACCCTCATCTTATGAAGATACGAAGGGATGGGCATCCCCCCGCTCGTATTCGACGAACAACCATGCATCGGCATCGCCTCCATCTTCGCTGCTGACCAACCGACGCCCGATGAGCTATCACTTGGATGCTCAGTATCAGTCGTCAGAAGCTCCATCATACCTGACGCCCGCTGGAATCCGCCGAAGCTCACTGCACTCGCACCATGCTCTGTCAAGAACCGGCCCTAACCCGCCGCTACCTCACGAACCTCAAGCTCATTATTTCGGTGTTACAGACCTCGGCTTTGACAGCCAGCCACTGCAGCAGGGCATGAAGGCTGGTGACAGGGGCTATCACTTCGCCTTTGACAAGATCCCTACCTTTGCTGCAGATGGCGCTCCGGGAAGAAATCACGTTGTGACTGCTGGTTATGAAGGTGGCTTGGAAGTTTACTCGGTTGGGAAGAGGGGACTAGAGAGCATCGCCGGTCTCAAAGGGCTTCGTGGAGGTGTTTTACAGGCTGCGATATTGCCTTGGGCCACTGGCGGCGAGGGCCATGATCAGTCCCCCCTAGTCGCGCTCGTACTCCACGGGCCAGTATTGGCACCCAAGTCCCCTGACATGGCAGCAGCTGCAATCGGCACCGGCCTGGGCGACGAAAGACAAGGTGGTACCGGCAAGTCCGCGTCGCCCGTTGACTGCTACCAAACATCTGTCGAAGTCTACTCGCTCAAGACCAACAGAAGAGTGGCTACGCTCCTTGAAGCCCCAAAGATTCCGATCACTGCGTCTGTCACGAGCGAGATGTTCAGGCCGCCTCCACCCTCTGGAGCTTTTCATATCAAGGCTGATGGTGGAAATCTCGTCATCTCTTCAGGAGTTACGGGAGAGTCATGGGTGTATCGCTACGATCCCACCGACAACCAGGAGGTCGCTGCCAGGTTTTGGTGTGTTGGCAAACTTTGGACTGCTTTACAGCAGCCGCCAAAGGGAGATGCTGTACAAGATACTGAACGCAGTCGCACATCAGTGCAGAAGTCAAATGCCCGATCTCCGATCATTGCCATCAACGGACGATGGATCGCTTACTGCCCTGCGGCACCTTCGTCTCAGATGTCTCTGAGAGCTACCGTACCGGTGGCTATTCAAGGCAGGGCTCCGGGCCTGGCGACCGTCACACCCCCTCAACTGCCATCTGTCACTTCGGATGTTGATCTTCCTATTTCAGACAGCTTGGTGAACAAGATCATGCGAGATGCGACGCAGGAATTCATTCATGGTGCGAGATGGGTTGGCAAGCAGGGCTGGCAGGCTTTCAACACCTACTGGAAGGGGCCTCAAAACTCTATGCAAGGATCACGATCGCCCCCTCTCAGCCCGCAATCATGGTCAAATGGCGCTTATGGCGGCAGGCCCGAGCCTTCTCAGTTCCCACCAACACATGGTGTCGCGGCCCCAGCTGTTTCCAAGGAGCCCGGAATCATCTCTATCGTAGATGTCAGCGCCATGGGCAGTTCGACTGCTGTTCACCCCCTGGCCACGTTCTCTCCACCCTTTGGCTGCAGCTTCCTCAGCTTCCATCCAACTGGATTGGCTCTGTTCACCGCCAGTAGCAAAGGCGACGTTCAGACTGTCTGGGATTTGATGCGGGTTCAACACACGAAGAGCTCCCCGCTCCAACCTTCTGCGGGTAACGCCGCACAGAATGGATCTCGGATCAGGCAAATCGCGCAGTTTTCACGATTGACTGTGGCGCGAATTGTTGATGTGTCGTGGGCCAAGCCGCACGGCCAACGTGCAGCGATGATTACGGAGCGGGGCACCGTACACCTATTAGACATGCCTTCTACAGTTTTCACATGGCCGCCTCCGAGAAGACGGATACCGCCCCAAGATCCCAGCGTGACAGCGGCAGAGGGCAAGCATCCTGCGATGTCGATGGCCACCAGTGCCTTCAGCACCGCACTGGGCGTTGCGAGGCCTTTGATGACTCGGCCGCGACGGAGCAGTAGCACTACGCAACACTTGACGGGGTCGAGTCTTGTTGACCATGCGAGCCACGGTGGCAAAGCCATCGTTGCAACAATCAGCAACTCACTCGGAAAGACGGGAAGTGCTATCAGTCAACTCCGGCACACTGGTGAGAATCGTACGACGCTGCCGCTGTCTGCGGTTCCACCATCAGCCGGCTGTGCGGTCTGGATTGCTGGCCCAAGGAGCTCTTCACTCTACGTTTTGGGTGACGGGCTGGTGCGTTCTTTCCCAAACAGGGCGCGCAAGACGGCTTCAGGAACAGACAGTAACCGAACGCCCTGCCTGACAAGGCACAGGGACTACAAGTTACCTGGCCTGTCTGGCGACAAGGTCTCCTTGGCTGTCAAGCGGTACATTGATCCTGACGAGTACTTGGATCTGGTGGACGAGTCCCTCGAGACTGGTAACCACACTTTGGTCCTTGAAAATAATCGCCGGGGGTCGTCTCATAAACACGGGGCCGAGTCAACCATACCGGAAGCAGAAATTGAGTCCAGCGCGCCCTATCAGCCTTTCCACACAGATCGCCGTGTGGCTCTGTACAGTAACGAACAGTTCCACCAGTCCCGCGGGGGTTTGTCCGTAGATCATTTATCAAACCTTCTGGTAGACACCAGCCTCGAAGAGAGGCCAGCAGGCTCAATGAGACGCAAACATGCATTGCATCAAAAAGCCCAAGATTCTACGACCAAGCCTCGGATGCAAACGACCCCATGGGTGTTTGGTCAAACACTGCCTGCGACGCGACTTGATACTGGCCACATCCAGGCATCGGATGAAGAGCTGTTGAATCCAAGTCTGGAGGAGACCCGTGCGCTTCCAGCGTCGGCCATTGAGAGAGTTTTGGAGCATGGAGAAGATGACAACCAGATAGTGATCACGACGCGTCGTAGGAGAGGTGGCGGGCGAGCTATGGATGGTGATGACGATGAAGACGGGTTCTTCGAAGACGATTGTGAGGTTCTTGATTTTGCCGATCAGAGGGTTTAAGGGTTTAAAGGATATTTTAGGAGGGCGACTTTGCTCGGAAAGCTCTTTTTGGGCTGCTAGTTCTAGAATGAACCAGGGTTAGACTTGGATTCCCACTCTGTTGATTAAGTCTGTGCAGCGGGCTCCGGCTTGAGGTGCCATTATGATGTATTGGTTTGTATGTAGAGCCAAGCTGCTGCGATAGTGTGGGTGAGCTGCGTGCAATTGATGCGAATCATAGAATTTCCTTGCCGGGAACCACTTGAGGGTCCAAGTCACAAAGCATATAATATATATAGCTTTGAATATCATCATGGCATTCGTTTTGGTATCAAACTCCGCTAAGCACGCAATGTGTGTTCTGTAAACGAAACCATGTTCCACGGCAAAACTTTGAGAGATTGGGTAACAAGGCAAGAATATCTGCTTAACAAACCCCCCTGTGTGGGTAACTTTGGTGAAAGCTTGGCACATCGCTTCGCTAACTGCTTGCTTTCCCCTTGATTTCCAAGAGCAAACCCATTTTAATGGACCGCCTAGGTCTTCTTCTTGGACGCGGCGGCCTTGGCCTTTGCAGCCTTCTTCCTGTTGCTCCTGATCATGACCACACTGAGGAAGGAGCCGACGACGGCGGAGCCGAGGAGAACGAGGATGACCGGGATGCGAATCGCCCATTCGCGGGGCGGGAACAGGTTCTGTAGAGGGTGGTCCGAGTCGACAAAGGGCTGTTTGGGAGGGCGTTGGAGCCAGAGTTAGTGACGGGCTTTTTTCACCGATGTTTTGCGAACCGCTGACTCTGTTGTTTTTGTCACAAACAAAAAAGCAAGCGCAGCCAGCTGAGCTAAGGTACGGCGAGGGTTTGGCGATTTAATCCCCCGCCATCACAGCCTCGGGGGAGCTGCGCATCTTGCAACGTACCATGAGGAGCGCCCAGATCGTGTAGTAGAGGAAGACGAAGGAGGCAGCCACGAGCATGGCGAGACCGACGAGTTTGTCGAGCTGTGGTTGAGGAAGTCAGCGGGATTCGTCAAAAGATAATCAGATGGGAGGGAGACAGAGGGGGGTATAGGAGGCTGGTGGAGGCTATTTGTTTACCATCGTCGCAAGATTTCAGATCGGATCGAGACTGCAGGTCGAGGGGTTGGTATGTATGTGGTCCGAATACAAGACCTCGTGAATAGATTGTAGCAGGGTGCTCCAAAGTTGAACTTTTGGACGCTGTCTCGTTTGCGCAACGGGCAGGAACTCGATAACAAGGACGTCGCGTCGACTAATTCTCCTATTTCCAAGTGCAAGCTGTCGTTCAGGGGTCCACAGTGCTTTCGGCCGCTGCAGCCCATACCCTTGCAAATTGGCCCCACTACTCCAGCCACTCATCGACCTGGTCATTGCCCGTTTGACGAGCGGATGGGTGGGTCACTTCTTTTTTTCTAGGCCGGGTTGTTATCCAACGTAGTAGCTTCCCCAAGTCGCGCTTGTTGCTTGCTTTGCTCGAGTGTCGTTTTTCGAGCCGTGCGTTGTGGCATAGCTCAGGTCGAGTTGAGTAGGTACCTCAGCCTGGCTATTCTCTAATAACATTTTTTTTTTCTCATCTCAGCCAAGGCTGCCGGCGCCTCGAGAATAAGCGTGCTGGGAATTGGTTGGACAAGTTGCGCGCCCTAACTCAATCGCCATCGCCGAACGATATATCCCACACGACGCGAGACACCCAGTCACCATGTCGTCACCAGATGCGCGAGATGCACGCAGCCCGTCGCCGCGGCCTCGGTCGCCCTCACCTGCGGCGCCCTCTCGGTCTTGGTCTCGGTCTCGACATGAATCTCCATCACGATCGCCGGCGCCAATGAGGGAAAGACGCGAGGAGGAAGGAAACGAGCAGAGGTCGCCGAGGCAGATTGCGCACCACCCACGATCACCACGCGGCAGCGACCGTCGCGCTGAGCCCAGGAGACGAGACGCAGGCGGCGGCGGCGGCGACAAGTACAGGCCGGCTAAAGCCAGGAAGCAGCGGTCGCCGCCGCCGGCTGCTACCGAGGAGCAGAAGCAGGCGGCCGCCAAGGCAGAGTACGAGAGGCTGCTCACGGCTCGGTCGGGAGGGACATACGTGCCGCCAGCGCGGCTGCGGGCGCTGCAGGCGCAAATCACGGACAAGACCTCGATGGCGTACCAGCGTATGGCCTGGGACGCGCTCAAGAAGAGCATAAACGGTCTGATCAACAAGGTCAACGTCAGCAACATCAAGCCCCTCGTGCCGGAACTGTTCAACGAGAACCTCGTCCGCGGCCGCGGACTCTTTTGCCAGAGCGCCATAAAGGCCCAGGCTGCCAGTCTGCCCTTTACGCCCATCTACGCCGCGCTGGTGGCTGTGGTCAACACGAAGCTGCCGCAGGTGGGCGAGCTGCTGCTGCGCAGACTGGTGCTGCGGTTCAGGAAGGCCTTTAGGCGCAACGACAAGGCCGTTTGCCTGTCGGCCACAACCTTTGTCGCCCACCTCGTCAACCAGCAGGTCGCGCACGAAATGGTGGCAGGTCAGATGCTGTTGCTCCTGCTCAACAAGCCCACCGACGATAGTGTCGAGATCGCTGTCGGCTTGACCCGTGAAGTTGGCCAGTTCCTCGAGGAAATGAATGCCGCCATCGCCAACGTCGTCTTTGACAGATTCCGTGACATCCTCCACGAGGCCGACATCGCTAAGCGCACCCAGTACATGATCGAGGTGCTCTTTCAGACCCGCAAGGACCGCTTCAAGGACAACCCCGCCATCCGGGATGAGCTTGATCTTGTAGAGGAGGATGACCAGATCAAGCACTTTGTAGAGCTCGATGGTGAGCTTGATGCCCAGGATGGGCTGAACATTTTCAAGTTTGATCCAGAATACGAGGAGAACGAGGAAAAGTACAAGAAGCTCAAGGCCGAGATTCTTGGCGAGGGCTCCGATTATGAGGACGACAGCGACGACGAAGGCTCAGATTCGAGTGACGACGAACCTGCGGCCGCAGAACAGAAGGCCATGGACATCCAGGATCGGAGTAATGCTGATCTGGTTGCTCTACGAAGAACAATTTGTATGTTATTGACCCCTGTCCTCTCCCGTTCATTACAGACAAGTACGGTAACACCCCATGCACATGGCCTGATTGCTAACAAATTGACCACTACCAGATCTCACCCTCATGTCCAGCATGGATCCGGAGGAAGCCGTGCATAAGCTTATGAAGATAAACCTGTAAGCCACTGTTACCAAGACGCTGCCTGCTCTATCAAACATGATCGAATCGTTCCCACGTGTTGGCCAATACTAACCTGAATGACGTACAACAGACCTCAGGGGCTAGAGGGCGAGTTGCCATCCCTTGTAGTCGAATCATGCGCCCAGGAGCGCACTTACTCTAAATTTTACGGCGCCATCGGCGAGCGACTTGCTAAGATCAACCGCCTGTGGACGGATTTGTTTGAAAAATCGTTTGAACACTACTACACAAGCATCCACCGGTACGAGACCAATAGACTACGCAACATTGCCCGGTTCTTTGGCCACATGTTCAGTTCAGATGCCATCGGCTGGCATTGCTTGTCTGTTATTCACCTCAACGAGGAGGAGACGACTTCGGCTAGTCGTATCTTCATCAAAATTCTGTTCCAGGAGATATCCGAGGCTATGGGAATGCCAAAGCTGCATACTCGCACCAAGGACGCGGCACTGCAGCCTTACATGGAGGGGTTGTTCCCGCGTGATACGGCCCGCAACATCCGCTTCTCCATCAACTACTTCACTAGTATCGGCATGGGTGTGCTCACAGAAGACTCGCGAGAGTTCCTCCAAAACATGCCCAAGCCGGCTCTGCCCGCTCCCCCTCCCGACTCGGATTCGGAATCTTCGTCAAGCTATTCATCATACACTGGCTCGTCGTACTCTCGATCACGATCACCGTCACCGAGAAGACGTTCATACTCACGCTCCCGTTCCCGCTCTGTCACTCCCCGTCGGACCAATAGCAACGGTCGCAACAATGCACGCTCGCCATCGAGGTCTGTTTCGAGATCGATTTCGCGCTCTCGCAGCCCTGCACCGATAAGGGGACGCTCGTATTCCCGGTCGGTGAGCCGTTCACGCTCACGGTCCTACTCTCGATCCGTCTCACGCTCGCCAACTCCACCACGCCGCCAAGCACCGGCACAGCAACGAGGTAGGCAGCGTTCCTACACCCCATCCGACCGCAGCCGCAGCCGGAGCTACAGCCGCAGCAGGAGCCCCCGCGGCAGGTCGTACACGAGGTCGCCTGACCGCGCTGGCCCGCAGGCTTCTACCGCGCCAAGGTCAGGCGGGCCGCCTCGTAAGGCAGGATCGGTCGACAATCGGTCGCCGCTTTCCAGGTCCCCATCCGGGTCGAGGTCCCCATCACCTCGTCGCCGGCGAGACTCGCCCAGCCGCAGCCCGGTGAGAGACAGGGAAAGTGGTGGCAGGGCAGCAGCCGCTGCTCCTGGAAATTCGGAGGCCAGGCGCGGCCGAAGCTATTCCCGTTCACCATCCAGGACCAGGTCCCCCTCACCCGCTCCGTCGAGGCGAAGGAGGAGAGATAGCTCATCAGACGCAAGCGCGCCGAGGAAAAGGCGTCGGGAGAGTTCCAGATGAAAACCGTCTCGGCCGCGTGGCAGTGGTCTTTCTGTATAGGTTAGCTAGCTTACCAGGATTCGAGTGTACAAGAACAAACAACAAAAACATGGAATTCATATCTCATTTGCCCCAAGCTTCCTTTCTATTCCTGATTGCGCGGTAGGCGTTTATCAATCGAGGCTAGGTTTATTTAACCCTATTTTTTTTTTTTTTTTTCTTTGGTTGGGCAAATAAAATCAAGATTGACCAGACGAATTGCTGCGATTTCTCTGCCTGATAGAAGTGACTTGTTCGATTCGGTGACATATGCCATGCGACGAGAAAGGTTGGTTGACTGGGGGAAGTGTTGCTATCATTCTGGTGACGTGAACCAAGGCTTGGCTGACATGCGGTACGTTTGCCGAGTATTACGGATCTGCAATCAACAAGGCCTTATCGCCATCGTTACCAAACATGTATCACAATTCTATGGCCTATTCGGGCCAAAGCTCATTCCATACCAACCCATCTGGGCCTCATAATAATTAATTACAGGATATGGATATTATTCCAAACTTGCCATATTTGTCGGTGGGTTATAAGGCCACGATTCAATCACAGCAAGAAGCATGAGGAACATATGATTTGAGTGGGTAACTTCTGGTATTTGTTGACACTTTCTAAGTCAGGGTAGTATCTAATACACATGAAGCGAGCTGGGCTATGCTCATAATCTCGTCAGAAGAACAAGAGAAAGAAAAAAAAACCCCCGTGAAATCAAGACGTGCTGCTGCTGGCTTCCGTTGCAATTGGGGAGACAATTCCAAGAATTCCGATCCCTCGACATTGCCCTTCGCAATATAAATCCAAGAAGAAAATTCCGTCGTGTGGGTTTTTTGTACCTGTATGGTTTCTGCCGTTTGACTGGCTAAAACCAACAGACGAAAGAGAGAGGTAAAGTAGAGTAGAGATTTGGGGTATGAGTTTGGACAGTTTTAACAAATAAGTATGGGGAAAGAAGCACATTTGTCCCACTAGAACGGTGTACTCCCTAAAGCCAGCAGCGTCATTTTCCAACGTCCTTTTTTTGGAATGAAAAGAGAAATATGATAGCCCAACTACCATTGGTGCTGGTGGACAGAGAATATCTGTCGGTTACCAGCCACCAACCCACTCGACATCGAAACCTGTACGCCGGTCACGGCGCCAGTTCGAGTCCATGCCCTTTTTCATGGGGCACTCTTTGGCACGGTCCTTGCCAAAATTCCACTTGCTCGCTCCAAAGTGCTGCGCATGGTGGTTGAATGCCATGTTGCTCATTTGGAGATGAGCTGTCGATTTCTGAGGGGTCGACTGATTGTGCTGATGCTGGCCAAAATTATAGTGGTCCCAAACTTCATGTCCCAACGTAGAGAAACCAGGGGCCGTCTGCTGGTGATTACGAATCGTTTTCAACCCAACATCGGGCTTCTTGGTTGACGAGTGAGCCCGACGTCTTTCGCCAAGCACCGCCCATTTGTCACTGTCCATTGGGCTGCGCTTGGTGGGAGGCGAGTAGCGAGAATGATGGTGAGGTGCTGATTCGGGTTGCCATTTCGGCTTTTGAGGAGTGGATTGAACCTTGGTATCCTGGAAAAAGAAACCGTCCGCGATGAGGTCATCATCGATGCTATTGGCGATGGTGTGCTCAATCGACGGTACCTTCTCAGCAGAACACATTGGAGTGGCCTTGGTGACAGGGGAGAGGCCCCTCCTGGGAGTGTCCTCATCATCCTCCTCAATGATCTTACTGTCGTGACTCCAAGTCCTTGAGTTGAGCTCTTGGAGGTTCTGCAGGCGGGCACGTTCGTTCTCTTCCTCTTCTTCATCCTCCTCCCACATGTCACTCCAGCTCTTAGAGAACCCTTCCTTGCGTCCAAAGGCCAACGAGATTGAGGACTGGACCTTAGGCTTCGACATGTTGATGGGAAGAGAGCCAGCCATGGGAGAGACATTGGCACCTGAATGAAACTTTTGCGTGCGGTCCAGGGCCATCGAGTTGATCGAAGCACCCAGGCTTGAGTTGATGATGGAGTCGAGCGATGAGGGCGTCTGTCCATGCGCTGAGAGCCAATCGGCAGTCGTTGCTTGTGACTTGGAGAAGAGGTCCTCGGTATAGCTCTCGTTGTCTGGAATCATGCTCAATTGCCGCAGACCATGCGGTGCAGTGGTGTGCAGAGCCTTGGTCCAGGGGAAGGAACCGTTGTCGACTTGTGGGCTCTGGACAGACGGAGTGCGGAGAGGCTCGCGGTTGGCGGTTGCAACGGTCATGCGGTCAGTCGAGCAGAAGTCATCCAATTGCTCGTCCAAGGTGGTGAAGCTGACGACACGGCGGAGAGCACGGCGAGCACCAACAAGCGAGCGCTTGTTGGGGTCCATGTTCATGCACTCTACGATGACCTCGTACGTGTCCTGAGACATGGACGGGAAGACATCGAAGAGCGACTGCTTATCCCGGGAGAAATCAAGGAAGAGGGGATCAGACTCGGTGGGGGTGGTGAAGGGGTTGCGGGAAAAGAGGATGTTGAGCAGACAGATTCCAATGGCCCAGATGTCAGCCTGGGCAGGCGAGTACCCAGCACCAGCAGAGTCATACTGCTCGGGAGACATGTAACGATCACTGCCAACGGTGGCCTCATAAGTCCACCGCTCAGTGGTTGCAAGACCAAAATCACCCAACTTCATCGAGCCAGACTCGGTGAGGAAGATGTTCTCCGGCTTGATGTCCCGATGGTACACACCCTTAGAGTGCATGTAGTCCACTGCGTCGACAAGCTCGAGCATGAAGTTCCGAACGTGCTCCGTCTCCAAGGGCCCGTAGCCGTGACGAATGGCCTCGTAGAGGTCACCACGGCCGCAGAATTCCAAGACAAGGTAGAGGTGTGCCTCGGTCTCAAAGCTGTCGATGAGGTTGACAATGTTAGGATGGCTGCCCAGACGAGCATGCAACATGCGCTCTTCTGACTTGTCATCGATGGCGAGATCAAAGCCATACTCGTCTGCTGCAGCCTTCTTGGTCAAGCACTTGATGGCAACGGTCTCGTCTGTCTTGAGATCCCTGGCCATGAATACCAGGCCGAAGGACCCATGGTTGAGAGGAGAGATGGTCTGATATCGTCCCTCAAGGACGACACCGGTGTCGAACCTGTCTCGCAGGCATTCCATGGCTGATCTACGCTGAAAGTAGAAAGGGGTATCGTGAAGATTAGATGTGAAAATAGGCGGATTATCGTAGGTCGTTTGATGATACAATTGCAGAGCTTTTTCCCGGGTCCGTGGCTCCAGTCTATGTTGGTTGCTGGTTCGAGCAGGAAGAGGCGGTTTATCGGAGTGTACAGTCAAGAACGAACGAAGTGGTGAACTGTCGATTCTGTCTGGTTGAATGATCAAGAAACGACGGTTTCGAGAGAAGAGGCGGATGCGAAGTTTGAGATGAGTAGAGATGTACAGTCGTAAAGTATCGCAGACGAGCGAAGCAGGAAAACAAAACGAAAATCGAAGTCGTCAACGTTCAGAGGCTCATAGATAAAAGATGTATCGGCTGGTTAAACAAAGGAAAAAAAAAGGAGTAGATCAAGTATTGCAGTATTGAGGTCGTCAAGGTATCGGACCTAGGGTCCTGAGGGAGTTAGTGTCGCTAAAGGAGCATCGAAAGAGAAATAGTCGAAAAGAGTGACGTTGTTTGTATATCGAGGTGTGTAGGGTAGCGTTGCGAGATGTCGGAGACGACGATGGGCGAAGCTCCGTGTCAGCCGAACGAGGACCCAGGTGGTTGGGGGTGGTGACACGCTGGTGCTTGTCTGCGTATATTGACAGGCAGAGGGCGTAGGTCGACTAGATGACTCGGAGTGAGGCGAGGCGTGGAGAAAGAGGGGCGATAGTCGAGCAACAACCCTGTTAGGAGCGAGCAGGAAAACCGTGGAGTGGCCTGTTGTTGGAGCGGCCAGAGGAAGGAGGAGGTAGAGTATTTATCAGGACACGAGCACAGCCAGGTGGGCAATTGCAGTCTCTCAATTCCAAACAGGTCTCGAGAAAACCGGTCGAAGGCTATTGCAGCACCTGGTTGTTGATCTTTGTACTTGACATCCGGAGGTGGTCGTGTGGTCGAGAGAACAGGATGGGTGAAGAGATGACTCCTCAACCTCCGTGTTCGGCCGTTGAACTGAGTGGAGAAAAGCCAACAGGGAATTGGCTCTCGAGGCAGCGAGGTGATGATGAAAGACGATGGTTGAATGACAAATGACAAGACAAAAGAAAGCGATAGATAAGGGTCGAAGAAGTTCAGGGAAATAAATGTGTCGCTACGTCGTCTGGTGGTTTGTTGATTGACGTGACGGGTGGCTTCGGGCGGTGCGGCCGAGCTAGTAGCTGATTGTCGAGCGTCACGAGAACGTGCTTGCGGGTGAACAAAAAGGTAGCTGTCGAGTCTGCGGTTCTAGACACACAAGGCAAGCTTTGTCTTGTTGAAGGCAACACACACGGAGGCGAGGCCGAGAGTAGAGCGTAACCGAACAACGGAGCAAAAGGGGCGTCACGTCCTTTGACCGAAGTGGTCCACGCTTGTTGTTATATCGAACAAACAACCGAGTCGAGGTAGCGATGCATGCAGGGAGAATGGAGGATGGAGAAAGGAAGGAGAGAGTAGCGGTGGAGGAACTTGAATGGGAAAGTGAAGATGAAGGGCAGCATCCCATCCCAGCCGGGGTGGGCCAGCCAGCCCAGTCGGTCGGTCGGGCCAGAGGCGGTCGGGTCGGGGGTACACGCATCACACACTGAATACACTACGGTCCCCAAAGTACTGCCTACTTTTTTTAAAAGGTACATTACTGGGCCTACATCCACCTTGGACAGCTCAAAAGTTTCTCCACTATGATTATGAAGTGGGTCCTAAAGATTGGGGACAGCCAGCCTGGGAGTGGGTAGAGGGCCAGGCAAGCGTCTGCTGTATTCGTGTGAGGTGAGGTGTTCACTGCACCGTGCTGCTGGCCAGGTCTGAGGGAGGGAAATGAGTAGAAGCGGGTAGACGTCGCTGGATCCCTTGACCAGTAAGCAGGAGGGCGGTGGACAGGTACGTACCTCTCGGTACTGTACAAAAAAAAGAGGATAACGGGAGAGCAAGGGGTGACACGCAAATGACATGAATGACATGGCCCCAGCGAACCGACAGCCCCAGCTCCGAGGTGGGCAGTTTCCTGCACGACAGGGATCTGTGCGCATCGGGTATCACTGCTTGCACAACGATATGAGGAGGTACAAGTGGCACAGGGTCAACATGATGGAAGCTCTCATGTACTCCGTACGGTAGGGCCCCCACAAAACATCCACCTGCGTGCCAGCGTACTGGCTGGAACGGAGGCTAGCCAAGGTACGATGCGCTAGCTGGCTGGAAGATATGGGCATACAGTACGCTAACCCCAGCCATCCCCCGTTCCGGCAATGATTGTTTGTCTTTGTGCAAAGTCCTGAGCGGCGCTTGTTTTTGTTTACTTTTGGTTTTTTGTATTTCTGGTGTGTTTTTTTTTTCTTGATTGTATTCCACCTAGCTTGGAATACGACGCAGCAAGTAGTGTCATTCTCTTGCATTTCTTTCTTGCAAGCTGATACCTGACGAGTGTGGCTGTGGAGTCCAGATTCAAACGGTTCCCCCAACCGGTATGAATCGAGGGATGGTCATTCCGGTCAATGGAGTTGGAAAGCTGACCTTCGTTAGGCTTAAGGGGAGTATGTACGAAGTAATTACAACTACCCAATTCCACGGTGACTTTTATTTCGTATCAACGAATCCACAATAAAGTCATCTGGACTTGCCCAAATCGCCCACTTGTCCTCTTATTTTGGTCTCAAACTTTTGGATTGCTCATTCATTTCAACTAAATCCAGGCACGGGCCGGACAAAATAACATCATAATTCGCCTCATTCACCAGTGCCGTGCACTTTCTCACGCCAGGTAGATGGATTCGTTCGCGATTGGTTTTCACTGATACAATACAGTGCAGTAATTGATTGAGTGCATAATTCCACCTACGGTGCAAAATGTGCTGCACCGCCCGGTTTTGGCCTTTTTGAACATAACATATGTACAGTCAAAACCAAACGGCGGTCCTGCACCGTGTGAACCGTCGCCCAACGGGCCTGTCCGTCCAGGCACAGCAGCAGCCTGGACCCTACAGCCAGCCACGCCACGCCCCCCTCCTAGCGAATCTGATTGCTAAACATGGAAGACGTCCCGTACTTACGCAAGCCACTCCCAGTAAGCAGGCTTAGGCTTTGCACAAAAAAGGGACCCTGGATCCACCACGGCAACGGAGGATGGCCCAATACGTGCTACAGTGGTGGCCGTCCTGGGACCAGGGGTCGAAAGTGCGTGCCTTGGACCTCTCGCCGTCCCTACACTGGCGAGTTTTTAATTGGTCCTTGGTGGTACCTTTTCGCCAAGGGAAGCTGCCCCCGTGGGAAATGTGACGTACTAACACGGTGTACGGTGCAGACACATCTGATACGGACGGCGATTCGGGCAAAGTCCGAAGTTTCGAGTTGAACTTGTTTTGACATGACAACAAAATAAAAAAATGGGCTACACCGCCTATCATTCATGCTGTCGGGAAATTCTTTTACAGCGCGCTCTGCTTACGGTACAGCACTCTATTATTGTTTTGGGGCCAATGCAATTTCCCAAGCATTCGTGGTTGTCCAGTAGTAGGAGGACGATTGGTGTTAAGAAAGAGATGCATTGCATTCCCGGTACGTCAGTCGCTTCGGCGGCCACGTTGTAAACACCTGTACGTACAGTACAGTCTGTGCATGTTTATCCTCCTTACGCAGCAAGGCAGGTAGGCTTGCGGTGGCTTTGCTTGGCTACTATCTGATATCTGCCTGGCTGAAAGCATCGACTAGGGAATTGATGGATGAACTGCACGGTCCGATGCAAGCGCATCGGCATTGAGAACACATGTCCAAGTCTAGTTCCTGGCGTCCGCCCGCACTGTCCACTTCGATAACCAATAACTGATAACTACCCACACACACCATTCACGTTGCAATCACAACAGCCCTCGCGCAATTGGTCGTGCTACGCTCAACAGTGTTGGAAGCTTAATTACCTTCCAGCTTCTGTTTCACTTGATGGGCTTCTTAACCAGTCATTGGCCGCCCGTATGCACTCCTTTTGAACCTGCATGGCGCATAGTAGCCGTTGCCGCCCAACAGCATTCTGCCAGTTGCTTGTCGCCAGAGAACTCTGTCGCTGGCCCTTTTTTTCCAAGTTCTCACAGGGTAATTCACCAAAGTGTGACAACATACTGCGATGCACAGTCCTATCTATCCATCTAGGGAGTACAGGAGGACCCTTGGAATAATTAAGTGTCCATCTGGACTCGGGCCTTTTGGCTTGTCAAAGTTCGCCACGACATGTTCAAAGCAAAACGAACCACTCCAACTGTGACAGCGGAAACAGCGGGGCGCTTGGACTTTACAATTGACAATTTATTAAAAGACGAAATAATTGAGCAAATTATTGAGTTGTAGTCAACCCAGGAAAATGGAGAACAATCAACAGCCGAAAAAAAAGATGGGATTTCGGTATGATGCAAAGACGGCATTCGCGGCCATGAAACGGGGACGCAGGAGTCACTTGTTAAGACAACTCCACCTCCAAAAGCCGGAGGAGAGACTCAATCTCATCAGTCAAAAAACATCACGCCCTTGAACTCTTTTTCCGCTTGGGTCAAATCCACCCCACACTTGGCGTGGAGTGCGTAAATGCCATTCGCTTGTGGGGGTTTTATCTTCCAATCTTGGCTTGAATTTGCTGCGAGCTGTTACGGAGGGTTGCATTTTTCTCCATAGTGAATGGATTCGCATTCCTGCGCAGATTCCGATTTGATCCCTCTTTTGACGCGAGCTATCAAGTAAAAAAACAACATCAAACTCCAAACTTAGCCCGGGGAGGACCTTGACATGACACACGCCGACAATTTGCTTTTCTTTTACCTCGCCTTCTTTCGTGTGAATGACCCAGCAAGCCAAGCCGCTGCTGCCTTTCCCTCCGTTGCTCAAAGCGGGCAGGGCGGGCAGGCAGATCACGCAAACGCGGAGCCCCCAAATTGCGACGCCAGCATCCGCTATTCATCACGAGTGTCTTTGTCTCTCTTCGTTTGGAGATGCAATAATCCTAACCAAACCCACACCCACACCCCCTTGCCGGCCCGTGCTCCATTCGATCAGTCAATCAATCATGTTATCGAGAGGCGAGTCAAGCTTTCGTCCATCATCCTACCTACGTAATCAATCATCGGGCCAAAAGCCTACCATGGTGGCTGCAAGTCTATGTCTGGTGACTCTGAATGTCATTTCCCACAAGCCCACTCCCTGATCCATTAGGGACTCGCAATTAGACTCCTCCAGAGATTACGACATATTTAGGTTATCTCTTCCAGAAGGTACAATCTGTCCTCAACGTCTTCTGTAGGGGGGCAAATATCCGATTATCAGTTCACGCCGCGCCGTTTTTCAGATTCAAAAAAAAAAAAAAAAAACCCAACGGTCACACGTCGTAGGTATAAATAAGTCTTTGACCTTCTTTCGCCTTCTTTACAGGGAGGAGTTCGGGGCGATTCACATATGCTAGCACTAGCTGCCGCTTATGACTTAACCTCATGGACCCGAAAAAAGGAAGCGGAGCACATTCTCAGCGGCGTGTAGTACTTCGTAGTATACTGGTGCCAATCTAGTCTACACTATACATACAGTAGCAGCGTTATCTTTCATCACCTTTGGAGTATCGCTGCGTATCCTAGGTCTAGTAGGTAAAGTACTTGAGGATTGTCTCTCGAAGTGGTTGCTTGCTCCATAAATACCAAAATACCAAAAATATCAAACTTCAACGTTCAACTTGGAACAATGTGGCGGTCAACAAGGGACTATTCACCTTTTCTCCTCTGTCAATGCCGTAGGTGCGTTGGCTGGACGATCTGGCCCGCCTACCAAACTTGAATACCACACGAAACATCCATCCGTCCATACTTTGCATTGGGAAAGGGAGGCTGGGCATAGACAGATGATAGGGCGATGGATTGATAGGATAAATTGGCTTGGTGGTGTTGTGGATGTGGTGGTGTGGGTATCGGCATCCCGGTAGCTGCAGCTGGCGCTGGAAAAAGGCTGCTGCAGTGCTGCATGTTCATGGGTTTTACATGGGATCCTGCATCATTATACCACCCACTAACTGGGTTTGTGATTTGATATGGATGGCATGCCGTGGCTCGCCCCGAAAAAGGTTCTGATGGTGTCGGGGCCTGGGACAATTCCAAAAGGCTGTCGACTGTTTTAGGCGTAGAGTAATAGCGCCAAAGGGAAAAAAAGAAACAAAAAACAAAAAACTCCAGACGACTATTTCCGGTTGGTTCGGTTAGCGTTTGCATATTTGCCGTGTTGGGTCTTTTTGTACGAGACTTTAGGAATCGAACAACTGTAAATCAGACAAAACAGAATCATTCAATGATTGGGACGGGAAGCGCGCACACTCGCGCAAGCGGTTGACCACTCGCCACCCCGAGGAAAATCAATCGGGGAAAACGGCAAGTATGCTTCGTGCATATCGTGCCATGTACGGGGTGAAATCAGATGGGACGGGCGGGCCATGTCGGTTTGGTACCACGAGTCTGTATTTCTCCAACGCCAAAACTGCCCTGCCTGCATTTATGGCTTGGGGAGGGATCCGCTGGGCCGGGTGGTTATATGAGTTTTTTTTTTATTGTGTCTATAGTTCGGCGACACATACCTGCCTACTACACACATTACACAAACGCGCTTCGTTCCGCAGTGCTTTCAGGACAAACCGAAACGTACGTTCCTGAATTAGAATAGAACTCTACAGAAACTGGCGCTTCCCTAGCACATCTCCAGATAATTGGTGTTACATGGGTCTCCTGGAGCGCGCGGCTGGTTAGCCGTACGGGAGCAGGTCGGGGTGCCTTGGATGGGGGTAGTTATGCGACCGTTTTTGCCAGCCACTACAGTGCAGATTAGAGTTACAGTAGTCTGTCTCTCTGGTCTCTGTTCAAGACCACCGCCAAGTGTTTGTCTCTAAAATAGTACGGGCTCGTACTGTAGATCTCCTCAGATATCTTTTTTTTTTTTTTTTTTTTGCGAATCAAGGCTTGTCCGTCATCGTCCGCTTGCAGGCTGGGTCGACCAGGAGACTAAAAGCTTGTCAGAGTTCGGGATCATGCAGGATCTAGTCTAAGTCGGTGTGGGAGCTCTACCTAGTGAAAACTCTTCACCTTCTCTGTCTGACCTTCTCTGTCTGTGGTGTGTGTGTGGGAATCTTAATAGGATTTCTCCGGTCCGAATATTGAGTTGTCTGTGTCGTGTTGGCATCACGTACTTTGTCCGTCAAAGGAGGAAGGCAGCAACCAAAATCCCCTTTGGCCCCGACCGACATTTGCCCGGAGGCCTTCCGAGCTGCAACCAAAGCACCCATTCTGAACTTCCGGAAGTTGGCAGTGGGGCGCCGTCACTCAGAATCGAGACTAGCGCCCGCACTCCGCTCCATCGGATTGCATGCCCCGCATTTCCGCATCCGGTCTGACCGCTCTTTGATTTTTTCGATTTTCCAGATCCTATCGTGAACAGCGTGCTTGTCGCTACCAAGTAATTGAACAAAATATTTGACGTCTTGGGAATTTTTTTTTTCCATTCTACAAGGCGCCTCGCCAATAAAAAAAAATAAAGATTTTTTTCCATTTCCCCCTTTTGTTTTGTTCCGACGCAACCCCCCACCGTTCACCTCCTTGTTCTCGAAAGCAATTCCCGGGTTAGCCCGAGAGGAAGCAACCAAAAATACCCTGATCTACTTCACCGCCGATTTGGCATATTTTGTTTATATCTCTATTTTTTTATATTTTTCTTCGCCGGGCCGCGCAAATCACGTCTCAAGTCTTGCAGGAGAACCCTCCCATCTCCAAACGACGTCTGTCCGGACTCAAGGAACCGTGCATGAAAGATTGGCGTATGCTCGTCGATCATCATGGCGTCTGCGGTCAAAGTGTTTCTTCTTGACATTGGTAAGGCTGCTTATGCGAACTGCAAGCCGTCAAATTGCTTCGTTGCTCCACATCCCACGAGCCCAGCAATTTCTTCTTGGGCTGCCTCTACGGAGATCTTTGGCTTTCTTTTTGTTCGTTTATCAGTTGCATCCATGTCGTTTTGCTCATCAGATATGCAACTCGTTGAACCTGCGTTGAATCCAAGACGCCAATGGCATGTGGCACAATCAGCTATGCATACAGTGTTGGGCAGTGGCGCATAATCGTCCGGGATGCAGTCTGGCTAATACATGCTTGGTTTTTTTCTCTCAGAGGGCACAGTCTGTCCCATCTCGTTCGTCAAGGACGTTCTTGTAAGGCATTCCCATATGCTATCCTCAGGGACAGTTTCCTGGCTTTACCAAGCAGGAGCAACAACAGACAACATCGAGGCGGGGGGAGGTAATGGTTGCTCCTTGCCGATGGAGAATATACAATCGTTCCCGTCATAGGTGGTTACCATGTTACTGTGCCACGTTTCGTCGTGTTTGGCTATGCTCTATTATGATTGCCGCATAAACTAGCAACCATTTGTCCCTCGGCAACGATATCCCGCGCTCCTTGCAACGGGGCATATCACTATCCCGGCCTCGCTGACAAACAACCCTTATCATAGTTTCCATATGCCCTAGAAGCGCTGCCCCATACGCTAGACTCCCAGTGGGACGATCCGGCCTTTGCTCAGTATAGGGACGCTTTCCCGGCCGAGTATGCATCCTCCAAGGAGGCACTAGCTGCTCACGTGCGTGATCTGGTGAGCCGCGACGTCAAGGCCCCATACCTCAAGAGTCTACAAGGCTACCTCTGGAAGAACGGTTATGATTCTGGCGAAATCCGTGCGCCGCTGTTTGCAGACGTCGCCCCAAAGTTCGCCGCCTGGCAAGCTGCCGGGATAGCCATCATGATATACAGTTCGGGATCCGTCCCCGCCCAGAAGCTGCTTTTTGGCCACACCAACTCGGAACCCGCTGATCTCACTTCTGCAATCGCCGATTTCTTTGACACTGTCAATGCCGGTCCCAAAACTGAGATTGCGAGCTACGAGAAGATCGCCAGCATGCACCCACAGTATCCCAAGAATGAGTGGTTGTTCTTGAGCGACAACGTCAAGGAGGTCGATGCGGCCCTCGGTGCGGGGTTTCAGAGCTTTGTTGTGCAGAGGCCTGGCAATCCCGAGCTGCCCGATGGTGTGGAGGATAGGCACAAGGTGATCCGCAGCTTCGAAGAGTTGTGAATAGTTGCAAGTGCATTAGGCTGTGTGATGGCGCGGCGTACTGGGCTAGTGCGCTGGCTAGGTCGAACAAAGTTCCACGCTTGCTTGTGCCTGGTTGATTGCCTAAAGCCAATGGCTTCAGGGGTCACGCACGTTGAAGAATTTTGGTCCTGATGCATAGATTATTCCTCCAAAGCCGCTAGGTAGCCGGGTGTTAGTAACAAGCAGCCTGATTTTTTCCTTTTTTTTTTTTTTTTTTTTTTTTTTTTTTTTTTTTTCATGGTCACCACGCGCAACCGGAAGCGAGCTATGGCCAGCTAGACTAGAACTAGAGTCCAGACGTGGCGGCCTGGACTCAAGTCTATAGCCGAAACAAAGACGGCTTGTATGCAGCCTCGCCCAATGCAAAGAAACCTTCCAGCTGACTCTTAATTAAGAGGGGTTGCAATTCGCAAAAGAGTGCGTCACAAGTGTATCTGTAAACGAGGGCGGCTTTGAAAGCTGTTGCCCTGCAATCCCCTAAACTGTTTTCGTACAAAGAACAGGCCCGACTACGTGGACGTAGAAACCCACGGACGGTCTTCATTCAAATGACTGCAATTAAAGACAGCCCTAGTGAACACGAAGGATTCGAATTGTTCTCCGGTCAACTGTGACTGAGCCAAAAGGGGCTGACCCTCTTGATATCTGTGAATGACTCCCAGGGCAATCGGTCATGCTGTTGTGTAAAACAAAACCATCGGCGGTCTGGACCATTCGCTTACGCCTTGGACATCCTATGACGTGATGAACTTGGTGAAGCCCTCTGAGCATAAACCAAAACACATTATTTGGCCGAGCTTGGTATAAGCTCAGTAGATGTAGTTTCCCCCTATGTCGTCGTAACCCAAGGCTCATAATATCCTACCCCGAAGGTCTAGAATACCCTTATGTCTGTGCGTCTGCGTAGTGGCACCCATACAACAAAGGGGACCCTTTGAATAGAGATTAATACAGCTAAAATCGCGACCGTGGGCTGAGACATGCCAAACCGTCATCGTGGTGAGCGCAGAACTTGCCTGCATCACAATCGACTGTCAAATTCAGTCCGAAGGAGTGAGAGACCGTGTGCGCAAATTATGTCCTGGTTTGAGTATCGGTAAACTGTAGTTTCCGTTGGCAGTCATGGCGGCATCTGGGCACACATCATGGCCGAGAAAACGTAGCACGGCGGAGAATGTAACTGGAGACACCTTCGCCGATTAAGTGCATTCCTACTATAGTTCGAGAAGCAGAACCTTGGAAAGTCCGTCCCAAGAAGACTATACCAATACTTCTGTTGTCATTTGGCCCAGTAGTCGTTCATATATGATGAAAGGATTTTGGTCTGTGTATCATCCCTGAGCGGCGAGGACTATGGCAAAGTTGTTGCGTGTTGAGCCTGACCGGACCTCTTTCTTTGCAAAAGCCTCCCGCTTTAGGGGCAACTTTGATTCTCGCTTCCAAAGGTAGTACACAAGTCGTTGCGTTGGCTTGGAGTGGATCAGCTTAAAGCCCAGCGACGCCATTATCCGCTCCAATACCGTTTCATCCATATAACGAGAGTTGGTAACGCATGGTGCCGGTAAAACTAGAAATAGACTTGGCGTGAAGGATACTGATGAGTTGTTTGATAGTCGAAGGAATTCCAATGTTCGAAGGACCATGTCACCACGTAGCCTCGGATCGGGAACAAAATTGAGTACCAGCGAAAGACTGATGATGTCGAAACGCTCTGAATCATCCTTAGGCAAAGGTCGCTTCATGAAATCTTGCTGCTTAATACCTTCCGCTTGACTGTTGAGGTCGATCCTTTCGATGTCGAAACGGTTGCTCCTTGAACAAGCATTTTCTGTGCTGAGCGCGCCGACCTCGAGGAGATGAAGACGCACATGCTTGCTGTCGGCCTCAGGTGGCGGATATTCCCGTATCCAGTCCATCAATACCCTGGAGCTGTCACCTCCCCGGTCCTTGCGTTGGCCTTGAAGGCTTGCCTGCTGATACCTCTCGAGACCGCCCATATCTGAAATCTGTTTTTGGATAGAGGCCTTGGCTGCCTCATCCCCCTTACGGGTAGCCTGCAACAGTCGCTTTTCCAAAAGATGAAGGTTGTTGATCAAGGCCTTTGTAGCTTTCCGCTTGATCGACTTGGGTTTCTGATGGAAATTTGGAGGCCTGCTGGCGGCGAGGCTTTTGCCAACGTGCTTGCCTTTGACGCCCATTTTTGTGGCATCGACGTTGTTTGGTTTGGCAGCTTCTAGATGGTAGTGAGCGATTAGGCTCTCCTCCCCCGTGGCCTAGCCACCAGTGACTATGAGCTTGCGTTGTATCGATTCGGACTATGCTGCAGGCCACAACCTCTTAAACAGATTTACAGACTTCGCACTCACTCACTGCATGTACTCCAATATTCTTGCCAAGACTCAAAAAAAGGCGAAATAGGTACGTACCTCGCCTCCAAAGTGCCATACCCTGCACCTTTTTTTTCACTAGTTGGCCCGTGCACAGGAATCGGGCCCCCCGTCACCCCACAAACCCTAAGCAGTAATTCACAAAAACTTTCCTCCAGAATCGGTCAATCGCCTTATTTTCTGCTTCATCCACCAAACGACACAACCGCCGCCGACTAACCCCCAGAGACGCAGCCGACAATATCAACAATGGCCCCTAAGGACGCAAAGAAAGGTACTTGAAAAATTCACCATTGGAGAAAACAGATAGCCAAACGCTGTTACCCCATTCTCCCTCAATCGACTCGCTGTCTCGGGCGCAATGCCGATTTCGATATGTCTTCCAAACTGTCCGATTCGGTCGCGATGAAGGATGCATCAAGAAACAAAGCAGCAGCAGATTTTGCGAGTTCTTATGATTAAGGGCGATTGCTGATGCGTACTCTTCACTGTATGTAGGCGGTGCCTCCAAGGCGCCCAAGGGCTCCAAGCAGGCCCAGGCTGCTTCTAAGGCTGCCCTCAAGGGTGTAAGTGATCGATTTTGTTGATTCCGGGTTTTCGATCGACCGGGCGCTTTTCTGACTTCAAGACTTTCTTCCCGACAACAGGTGCACGCCCACAAGAGGGTCAAGGCCCGCTACACCACCAGCTTCCACCGTCCCAAGACCCTGCAGCTGTCGAGGGCCCCCAAGTACCCCCGCAAGTCGGTCCCTCACCTGCCGCGCCTCGACGAGCACAAGATAATCGTCCACCCGCTCAACACCGAGAGCGCCATGAAGAAGATTGAGGAGAACAACACCCTGGTCTTCATCGTCGACATCAAGGCCAACAAGGCCCAGATCAAGCAGGCCCTGAAGAAGCTTTACGATCTGGACGTACTCAAGATCAACACCCTCATCCGGTAAGGAAAACGACGACCCGGAAAGACTCACTATGGATGTTTCACAGATCGATACTGACTTGTCTTGTAATACAGCCCCGACGGCCAGAAGAAGGCTTACGTCCGCCTGACCCCTGACGTCGATGCTCTGGACATTGCTGCTACCAAGCTGGCTCTTGTCTAAGTATATTTTTCTGTGGCTCTGGGCTGGTTGTCTTGTTTTAACGAGGGGTTAAGGGAATGGAAATACCATGCATTTCAAAACGGCGTCATATAGGCTTCTGGGTCATGACTTCATGCGGGCAAAAAAAGCAATTTGGACTTTCTACCTTTTCCCGGAAAGCAAACACCTCTTGAAGGCAGTTCTGATGATTTCCCTGCAAGCGTCTTGAATGAAATGTTGTCGTTGTGAATATGCCTTCCCCATTCAATGTCCTACTCTTGGTCTTATATTCAGGTTTTCTTCGTGCCCTCGAGGGAGGGTTACGTATTATTTGCAATGTCTATGATAACCAGTACCGCCGTATGCGTATCGTACATTGGATTTCCGGCAAACTTGTGCAGCCGTTGCTATTGTCGTGAGCTCGATCAAGACGGTGAGGAAATGAGGTCTCATCACCCATTTTATAGGAGCTCCGCGCCCCCTTCTCAGCGCCCATGAAATCCGCATCCATTCTCTCTCTACCTTCGGAGGGTGCTGAGATGCTGCATCGTCGCCAGGTTCACGTCCAAGAACCGGTCGACGCAGCTGGCCAGGCACTGCTCCTCGCTCTTCTCCAGGCCGTTGCCCTTGATAGAAGTCACGCACTTTTTCCAGCAAACTTCGGTGAGGTTGTGTGTTTCTTTTTTGCGTGAGAACATTACGAGTTAGCTTTCACGTCGCTCGGAGATTTGGCACATACATGTAGTGTCTGTCAAAAGGGAAAGAATCTTGTAGACATACGGCTCTGGACTTTGGTCCTCTGTTGCTCGTTGTTGACGAACTGGAGGAGCTCGGCCTTGTCCTTGGGCTGTAGCTTTTCAACGTCGGAGGCGTCCATTGTGGTGGCGTATGTAGTTTTATGGGGTTTGAGTTGGCTTGCGTTTCGCTGGTCGATTGACAGATGATGTTCCTTTCCAAGTAGCTTATTACAGCGCAACTTTTTGCGATAGACCCAGGTCATGTCTCCACTTCTGGTGCAGGGTAGGCCCCATCGCACGGCGTGGGCGGGAGGTGTCAAGAAGCTGCCTATCCGTACAGCATTTCCGCAAACTTATACTTGGTGTTACATTGAACTATCCTACATAGATACATATAGCATTCTTTGTTTTTCTTTTTCTTTTCTTTTAGAGTAGTTACTTCCAGAGCCATGAACTGAAATTTTTCTTGGGCTCATCATCAGACCCTCTTTTCTTGTTGGCCCCATCGTCGTGTGTCTCTGCGTCGCTGTCGTCCGTCGACCACGACCATTTCCCACCCCAGGTCCGACTATAGCTGGACTCAGTCGACCTACTAATCTCGTTGCCTTCTTGGTCTAGAGTCTTGGTGACAGTTTTGACACTGCGCGTATTTCCCTTGCCATCCACCTTCTCTTCACGCGTCACAACAGTCGTAGTCCCGTCCGAGTTTTGGAACTTTTCAGTTGAGACGTGCTTCCCAGGAGTGCGTTGCTTGCGGCTTGGATCTTCCATCCCATGCCCCGTAGGGCCCGAGTCGTCTCTGTCACTGACGAACCCGACAGCTTTGGGGAGAACGTCAAGGACGTCCTCGCTATCTTTCATGAACCGCAAAAAGACATCCTCCTCTGTCTGCGGCAGCGAGGAATGCGCACCGAATGCCTCAGAAGCCATGTCCCTCAAGACGGCGTGGGACCTGCCCTCTATAGCAGGCCATTCCAAGTCACTATGAAGCCCAGTTGCGATTTCTGGTAGGATTGGGTTCACTGAGTGCCACGGGAAAGAAAATTGGAAGTGAGAATGGTGGAAACCAGTTAAAACTCGCACCCATGGAAGCCGAGGATCAGGATTATGAGACAAGTTTGACCATCCCGTGGACTGTGTAGTTAGCGGCTGGAACAGATGCCTCCCAACCTTACTTCCAGCAGGATATGCAGCTCCGAGGAGCCCCTCGGCGCGGAGGCCAGCTAGCCACAGCCAGCGACGGTCGACGTTCCGATGGTCCACACGGTCCTTCCTTGCGGCACGGAGCCGTTCATGGTGGTCAGCGAGAGGAAGATTCGGACCTCCCGTACTGTGTGAGCTAGCCCGTAACAAATCTTCAAATGCGTCCGCCCAACCGTTGGGGCTCTCGTCCATATCGTTTGGGAGGTCATTGGGGCGAGGCGGGGTTATGTAGTGAAGATTCCATGGCGAATAGGACGACGAACTGACCCAGTTTCGCCATCGAGCGAGTACAGCCAACTCGAACTCGGGCCTGTTGGCTTGCCCGGGGCTGCTCAGCCCAGAATTGTCACTTGAGGAGGGATACATGGCATGCGCTGTAAAGAGCTTTCTAACGCGGGTTGATACCAACAATACGACGTATGTCGCTAAGTAAGTCGGCTAATGCGACTAACACGTGTTCGTAAACACAGACGCCGTCTTGCTGAGTTTAATCTGAAATACGAATAGAGTCTGACTGTTCTGAATATAGATCCGGAAGACTCTAAAGATCGGCCAGTTCAAGCCTGAAATCGAGAGTATATTTAATCTCCAGAAACCACCATAGACTAGCCTGGCTCAGGTTGCGATGGAAAGTCGGCAGTTTTCTACGCTGTAGATTTCCAGATGGTACGATATGAATCTATCGTCACGTGCATCGATAACACACGCACGCACCCACCAAGCCACCCGCCCACCCTTGGCTGTTTGGATGCATGATGACGGAATTCGCAACTCACAGCAAGCCGTACCCCAGGGTACCCATGGCACAGCAGCCCACCGCTCCTGGGTCCACACGAAAATCGATCAATTCATGCCCGTTGGTGCCCGCTGCCGTAGCGCCTGTCACACAGCTGCATGGGTGTGTTGTGGCCCTGTGGCTATCACTGGAAGGGTCGCTGAGCCGGGTGCCGCTGGCACCTGAAAGTCTCCAAACATTTTTGCATGAGACCGATTCAAATGAGAAACACCACAGATCTCCTCGGACAGCGATTTTCAGAAGAAAAACAGGGCTTTTAAGCCTTGGCTAAGGCAACGACTTGTTTTTAACTGCGACCAACCATCCTATCAACTCTTCGCACCGGTCCGATGGGATTGCATGAGTTCTAAAGCTTGCCGCGGTCTGAAAGTTAGCCTTCCAGTGCGCCGAGCCGAGCGAGCTCAGTCGAGCATTCAAGTAGCCTTGGATCTATCACTCCCTGCCCTCATGACCAGACCACCGGGTGTCTACGCAAAGACCACGCTTACGTTGAGCTGTTTGAGGACGCTGCCTCTTGTGCAGACGGAAGCCCCTTCAGAAACACGACAGCGCAAAACGACCAAAGCCATAGACAAGCGACGAGCCGCATCCCGACCTCTCCCAACCCGAGTGACCCGGGGCCGGTCGGCGAGGAACGCAGCGCAACAAGACCGGCAACCGCACGGGCTACGGGACACGATATCACATCTCGCCCTGCCGTGTCTTGCATAAGCGTTAGCCTCTGTGCGGATACATCACAAGCCATGCATTTGACGGCCTTGAGCTTCCCAGCTCCCGCATCAGCCTTATTACCCCCCACGATATCAGATGCAGCAACATCACATATACCCACAGGTGGGGGTCTGCCTGACAAAGATCATGAAGGCAACCTACAGAACTGGTCCTCATTGATCGGTATTATCACGGCCATCGTCGGCAACGTCCTGATAGCCCTCGCGCTCAATGTCCAAAGATATGCGCACATACGCCTCCACCACGAGAGGGCTGAGATAAAAGCACGTGCTCGCCAAGCATTACGGGACGCAAAAAGGAAGAGACAGGACCTCGCCAGGAGTGGCAGCTATGGAAGCCTGGATAGCAGCAGCACCGAGCATGGCAAGAGGGACCTGGACATCGTCCGCAGTGACATAGTCGAGGAAGAAGCAGCGGCTGGCAATGGAGCCTCGGACGAAACAGAACCCTTGCTCCACCGATTCCGGTCTGGGGGGTCCCAAGACGAAGATGGATACGGCACTACAACATCACCTGGCGGCAGAAACAAGCATGATGACGTTTCGACAATCAGCTACCTTCGTTCACCATATTGGTGGCTAGGCCAAATCCTTATCACGGTGGGCGAAATGGGCAACTTTCTGGCCTACGGATTCGCTCCGGCATCCATCGTGTCACCCCTTGGTGTCGTGGCTCTCATCTCCAACTGCGTTATTGCGCCGATAATATTTAAGGAGACCTTTCGGCAGCGTGATTTCTGGGGGGTCGTTGTTGCCGTGGCAGGTGCTGTCACCGTTGTCTTCAGTGCTAACACACAGGAGAACAAGCTTGCCCCCGATGATGTGTGGCATGCCATAACGGCCTTGGAGTTTGAGATCTACATGGGCATCTCGTGCTTCTTCATTGTATTGCTCATGTGGGCAAGCCCAAGGTACGGGCACAGGTCCATCCTGATTGACTTGGGTCTTGTAGGTTTGTTTGGTAAGTCAGCACACTCTTTGATTTGCTTCTGCTGTTTGGCCCAAAAGATACCTCCAGGCTAACACACAGCGTGTCGCCTCTTTCCCAGGTGCCTATACCGCCCTATCGACCAAGGGTGTTTCTTCAATGCTGTCATCGACTTTGCTGGGTGCTTTTAGAACACCAGTAACATATGCGCTGCTGTTCGTTTTGCTTGCCACCGCCGTCATGCAGGTTCGCTATGTGAACAAGGCACTTCAGCGATTCGACTCGACGCAGGTCATTCCTATCCAATTTGTCATTTTTACGCTATCTGTCATTATCGGCAGCGCTATTCTGTACCGTGACTTTGAACACACCAAGGCTGAACAGGCCGTCACTTTCGTTGGCGGTTGCGTCTTGACCTTTTTTGGCGTCTTTCTCATTACCAGTGGGAGGCCGCATCACGACGACGAAGAAGACGACGGCCTATCCGAAATCGGTGGGGTTGAAGAGACTATTGGTCTGTACAACCAGCAAGACCAGAGCGGTACTGGGACGAATACACCTGCGCCAACACCTGGCACTGAGGTATCCGGTATGACCGCGGCGCGGTCACGACGCCCATCTCGGGTCAGCTTCATGGGCCAAGCCGGGCAACCTGTCACGGTAGTATTAGACAACGGCATCCCCCCCCTCCGTATACCGCCATCTAAGGCCCTCCTGGATGAAGGCGAAGATTCTTCTACATTGGGCATCAATACATGGACAGACCCGCCCTCACAACTGGCATTCACTTACCAGCAACACGCCGCCCGTGGTCTCCATGCGGGTAACTCTGATCTAAGGCTCACATTGCCCGAGTCTATCCCAGGCTTCCCTGAGCGGCTCTCACGCGTCCACTCTGAGCCGGTATCAGCGATCCACACACCATTCAACGAGGTGGAGCCCCTGATGCCTGCCACCCCGTCCACAGGCCGTACTCTTGCCGCCCGACCGCTGACGTCGGGGCGCTCGCAGCAGCACCATTTCCTGGGGCCTTTTTTCTCACCCTCGCCTCTATCCTCTACAGTCAGTGCTGTCGTTGCTGACACTCTGTTGTTCCGGAGTGGAGAAGGGCCGGCGTTGTCAAGAAGACTCGCTTTGCGCAGGAGTCGACCAAGTCTCCGGGCGAGCCTATTTGTGCCTCACGACGAGTCTATAGAGGACGGCGGTGTCGCTACTGCCGACGCCATAAATTCCTGGGACGACGGAGCCATCAGCAACGATGCATCGGGGTCTGGCCAGCCCTCAAGCAGCACGCGACCCTCTGTCGGGATTCGGGGCCGAGCCCGCAGTCTTAGTTACACTCTGGGCGAGCTGTTCGGGTCCAGAAGTGACAAGAGACGGAAACCGAACCCCGACGGCGATAACGAAGATTTGGAGACTGGGGGTTATGACTCTAGCCATACGGGCGCGTGATGAGTTTATTCAAGTACGATCGCAGTTCGTCTTGGACTCTCTGCACCATATATATATTTAGATACTGCCCTATACATTGTCTTTTTCTCGCTCGCCAGCCACATACATACACATATATACAACACCTCTTTCTTTATTAGTTCTATTCCGCATCAACACCCTTTCTTTTTTTTCCGGTTCTTCTACTTGTCAAGACTAGGTTATTATCTTGCGCAAGGGCATGCGCAGAAAAGTCGCATTCTGGGGGCAATTCGGCGCAATCAGGCAGGTTTTCACTCCACATCCTGTATTGCATTTATATTGGATAGGAGTTACTGGTTTTTTTTAATGGCTTTCAATTTAAAGTCATATCTTCTCGTCATCTATGATGTTCGTTTACTCTAGATCAGTGACTGTTATAAGACATCGACACAGCCTGCAACTTTCCAAAAAATGCCGTTGTTCACGTCAATTGACAAAAACACAAGACACATGTTTTGCAAGTCTCGCAGCCTAGGACATGGAGAAATGTCTTGGTCAAAGACGTTCATCCCTTTTAGGGGGGTTTATTCTAGGCTACTCTTTCCATGCTTGGCCCACTCCCTCAGCTCGTTCTTCTTGATCTTGCCGGTGCTCGTCTTGGGCAGCTCGTCGACGATCTCAACCTCCCTGGGGATCATGAACTTTGATATGGCACTCTGGTGCTTGGCCCAGTCTATGAGCCCCTGCCCCGTCAATGGCTCCATGCCTGCTTCCTTGCTCCTCCTGACCGTCACGTAAGCCTTGGGCCTTTCGCCCCAATGTGAGTCGGGGACGGCCACCACGCCGGCCTCGAGGACGTCCGGATGCTGGACTAACATGCTCTCCAGGGCGACCGAGGATATGTTCTCACCTCCTGTTTTAGTGTGGGCCGTAGTTAGCAAAGACAACGCGCATTCGAATAATGTGCTTAGTGACCCAGCAGACAGTAGATTTCCGCTCCAGAGCCAAATTTCAGGCGAACAACAAGTACAAAGTACTTACCGGAGATGATTATGTCCTTTTGCCTATCCAGGATCTGCGCGCTTCCGTCCGGATGCCACACGGCCAGGTCGCCAGAGTGAAGCACGCCACCGGCAAACATCTTTTTTGTGGCCTCGGGGTCGTTGTAGTAGCCCTTTGCGCAGATGTTGCCGGCGAAGACAATCTCGCCAATCTCGACGCCGTCCTTGGCGACGTCGATCAGCACGCCATTCTCGGCTTCTTCAGGCTTCACGATCCTGATGGGAAGGCTGGTGAGGAAGCCGTGGCCCTGGCGGGCCATGCGGGCGAACTTGTCGGCCTCGGGCAGCGTCTCCCACGCCGGCATGTGGTAGCCCTTTGTGATGGGCCCGTACGTCTCGGTCATTCCGTAGACGTGGACGGGCGAGAGGTTCAGCTCCGTCATCTGCCGGAATAGGTGCGCCGTCGGCGGCGACGCGGCAACCGTCACGCGCACCGGTGGGTCGGGCAGCCGCTGGGCCTCGTCGGCGGCGCAGAGCAGCGTGCAGACGGTCGGGGCGGCGTTGAAGTGCGTCACACGCTCCCCGGTCAGCAGGCGCCAGATCAAGGGGTAGTCGATCTTGCGGAGGCAGACGTGCGTGCCTCGCACGGCTTGAGTAATTTTGACAAAAATGGTTAGCGCAGGTTGGGAGGTGAGGTGCGAGTAGGCAGGGGACATATCCTAACCTGTTACAGCCCATGGAAACGTCCAACCGACGGCGTGGAACCTGGTAAACAGTAGTTTATCGCTGTCAGCTGTCTTTTCTTTTCAAGGAGTGCAAGGTTCAGATTCCTGTGGACGTCGACTTAGCAGTAACTCACATGGGAAGCGTCCACAGGTATTTACATCTCCCAACATTATAATTCAGCCCAGACTCGACAATGTTGGCAAGGGCAGCAAGATATGCGCCACGATGTGTGTATTCGACGCCCTTGGGTTTTGACGTGGTGCCTGAGGTGAAGGGGATGGCTATAATGTCATCCTCGTCATTGGGCTGCTGGCACAAGCCGTCCCAGCCCTTGCCTCCCGCCTCGCGGTCATGCTGCAGCCCCTGAGCAATACACTCGTCAAAAGGGCCACTGAGCTCGCCTTCAGTGGCGTCCGTATCCTGTGTTTCCCGGCAGGTGCTAGTGAGCAAAGTGAACAATATCACACGTGTATTACTACTAAGTTCTAGCAGAGAGAGAAAATACTAGGGCACCAACCGTGTCAATGATCAACGGCACATTCACGTGATCTTTTTGGTAAAGTTCCAACAGCCCGACAAACTCAGCATCGACGATTATGGCGTCCACGTTTGCAAATTCAAAGATGTAAGCAATATCCTCCTGCTTCAACCGATAGTTGACCGGCACGATAACGCCGCCGGAGGCATTGACGCCATAGATGCTCTCGAGGAAGGCCGGGGTGTTGGGGGCCAGGATGCCGACGCGGAAGAAGCCCTTCTTAGCGAGATAGTAGGCCAACCCACGCGCGCGATCCGCCAGCTCAGCGTAGGATCGGCGTAGGGTGCGTCCGTTGGCGGTCACGTGCACGACGGCCTCGGCCTCTGGCTCGATGGCGGCGGCACGTTGAAGGAAGAGGGTTGGCGAAAGCGCGTGCAGGTGGTTCGGTCGCCCAGTGCCTTGCGTGGCTTCCGCCCCTGCATTGGCTAGGCCGAGGTGGCCGAGGACCGCCTTCAGGCGGGAGGGAGGGCCCGACATCGATGGGTGTTGGCTGTTGCTGTTATGAGTAGACAGGTAAGATTTTGGTGGGCGCAATTATATGTACCGTATCTGACTTTCCCGAGGCACCTCTATTTGTTTCGACAGATCGGGTACCCAAACTAGGCCCAGCAAAGGAGGCAGTATGTTTGTCTCCAAAGTAGTCAAGGTTCCTAATTTATTTCAAGATCTAGATCTGGATCAGAACCAGAATTAGATGTCTTGGGATTGGATCTTGGACTCGTTGAGCATTATCCAATGAACTTTTTTGGTTGAGGAAACCAGATGGAAAGAAAGTCGGAGCCCAAAAAATGTCGAAAAGAAAATACTAGGCGGCAAGCAAGCAGTACTGGAGACTTAGCCGAGCTATAGTCTTGTTTCTAGGGCTCATTAGTGGATCGCACTGAACAAGCAAGGTGCCAAGGCACTGGCAGGGCTCTGGGTACGGATACTTGTGACGCAAAAGCTGGGGTAATTTCTGTTGCTGTCATTCGTGAGGGCCCTGATGCGGGGGTAATCCACTAGCGGGCCCGGTGTAATGGAAGGTAACCTGCTGTAACAACAAACCCTGCAAACCCTGGTCTCTTTCTGCAGCTGAAAGAACCAAATTCGATTGAAGACACTGAGTCAGACTCTGCCCAAATTAGCAGATTCAATACTGTTGTAAGGTATCTATCTATCTATATATACGATGTATACAGACAGATATGATATGATGTCTGCATATCGAGGCCAAGCCTCCCGGTATTTCAAGATTGCAAGAAGACAATACTCAATGTCTTAGTTTTTGCCTGTTTAGATGACCATGTATTTAAGGTATGTCATTTCCAAAACAAAGAGGGGGGAAAATCAGATATGGGAATTAAGCGCGAAAGAGAGAAAGAAGATAAACAAGCCATTTATTTGCTCAAGAAATTTGCGCAACAGATAAAAATAAAATAGAAAAATCATAGCCGCTCGCAGACTGTTCGTTGAACCTGAAACCGCTCGCAGGCACCCTAGAACGCCCATAAATCCATACCATTCGCATTGGCTCCATGTAGAGTCTAGTCTTTTTCGATGAGGCTGTCAAACAACGGCTTCATTGCCTTGGCGCTCTTCTTGGGGTAACGCTTCTGGCCGTTCTCGTAGTCGACAAAGGTGACACCAAACCTGAAAAGATGTTTGTTAGTCATTCCGGTCCGGCCTTGAAAAATATGCATACTGACTGGGCAGAGCTGAGCCAAAGTCACGGCCCATGGCCAGCTGGCTAAAACCTACCTGGTCTCGTAGCCCTCGGCCCACTCAAAGTTGTCCATCAACGACCAAGCTGAGTACCCGCGGACGTTTACACCATCCTCGGAATAAGCCTTGGCCAAAGCCTTGACATAATCGTCGTAGTACTGGACCCGGAAGTCATCCTCGAGGATCTTCTCGAGCGGCATATCGTTCTCGCCCTTGACCGACGTGCCATTCTCCGTAACCAAGATCTTGGGGTAGTTGTAACGCTTGCTGAGCCAAACGAGCAGCTCTCGGAACCCTTGTGCGTTTGGACGAAGCCACGGTGACTGTGTCTCCGGGCCGATGCATTCGCCCGCCTTGTTGTAGAACAACTGTTCCAGGTTTCCAAGGTAATCGTCCTCGGCCGGCTCTCCTTCCTTGTGCCTGATGTAGTTGGCCGTGTAGCAGTTCATTCCATAAAAGTCGTTTGAACCCTTGACTAAAGCCTTCTCCTCCTCCGTGAAAGTGGGCAGACGGTCGCCAAGCTGCTTACGCATCGAGACTGGATACTCGCCAAAGTAGATGGGGTCGGCAAACCACGAGATGGCGAACTCGATCTTGCGGTTGGCTGCATCGACGTCCCTGGGGTCTTCGGGATCCCAGGGGAAGGTGGCGTCGCCATTCAACGTGATACCAATCTCACCCTTGTCCTGCGCCTTGAATTCTTCCCTGTACACCTTGACGGCACGACCGTGGGCCACCAGAAGGTTGTGGCCCACAATCCAGGGCTCCCGAGAGCTGTCGCCGACAGGCGACTTGCTGCGGTCGGAGCAGCGGCCAGGCGCAAACTGACCAACGCTGTAGGCGAGAATGGACGAGCACCACGGCTCGTTGAAGGTGATCCAGTGTTTGCACTTGGGAATGGCCTTGAACATGACGCGTGCATAGTGCTCAAAGTCCAAGGGGAACTCTTCCCTGTTCAGCAACCCACCGTACCGCTTGTCCAATCCATCCGGCAGATCCCAGTGGAAGAGGGTGATGAGTGGCGTGATGCCGGCCTCGAGCAGGTCGTCTACGAACTTGACGTAGTGGTCGATGCCCTTCTGGTTGATGGGGTCATTACGGCCACCAATGGGGATAATCCTCGACCACGAGATGGAAAAGCGATACGACTGGGCACCAACAGACTTGAGCAGGTCAATGTCCTCCTGCGTCCTGTTGTATGAGTCGCATGCCGTCACACCCGAGCTGCCGTCTGCGACCTTACCCGGAATTGCAGTAAATGTATCCCAAATGGACGGCCCACGACCATCCTTGTCGATAGCACCCTCGATCTGGTATCTGTTGGGTTATTAATTTTTTTTCTTTGTGTTAGAAGATGGGTTTTTTGGCGTGCATAGCGGCAAGCCGGCAAATAAGAAAATAATGGAGGTCCGTTCCCGCGGAGGCCAAGGCTCCGAGATTGGCCGGCACTTTGGCTTGACTTACGACGCTGTCGCGAAGCCCCAAAGGAAATCCTTGGGAAGAGACATGTTGTCGATGTTGGTTGTGCTCCTGCTCTTAGACTCCGGTTTGGGAGCAGGGTGAGCAGGAGGCTGAGAGCTTGACTTAGAGCTGGGGGAACTAAACGAACAACCCATTCAGCCGGCTTGGGTTGGACTTGAGTCGGTGTGTGGGGTGGTTTTTTGTGTTTGGGGGGGTAAGGGGGACGTAGAGAGGATCCAAGCCCTTTTGCGCAGGGAACTTGGCTGGCTGTCGAGGAGGCCTTCTGTGAGGTACTTTGAAAGGATTGGGGGCCCCTTTTTGGAAAGCAGCTGAAACGAAGTGAGGAAACAAACCCAAAAGCCTAAAAGGAGGGATTCAAGGAGGGATTCAAGGAGGGATTCAAGGCAATGGCAAGGAGGAGGGATGCAGCCGCATTTTTATATGGGAGTATTTTGTGTGCCGCATCGGGGAGACCAGGCCCATCAGCCAGTGCTGGCGGCTGTTGCTACATGTACATTTTTCGACATAGGACCCAATGACCGGCTCTGCTCTTTCGGTTTCAGCCATGTTGGGATTTGATTGAGGAGTTGATCTTCCCAATTCTCCCGCGTCGGACCGTCGTGACCGAGAACAGCCTGGGCGAGAATGGAAATAACAATAAAATAAAATAAAAATTCAAATCCAATAACCCGTCCTGCATTTCCCATTTCGGGGTCAGCTTTAGCGCAAAGCAATCAAAACACATCCAGTGGGGGTTAGTTAAACTTGAAAGCGGGGCCGGGGGGTAAAGCAACGTGACCCCACCTGCCTTCTCCAATACGCAGTGAAATTCATGCTCACTGGAAAGATATCCGACGTTGACTCGGGTTAGGTGCCTTGGTGTAGGAATGCTCCAACCGCGGGGTAGAAATTACCACGCAGCATCAGATTAATAATGGATATTCTAAAAAAAAAAAAAAAAAAAAAAAACGCGTGTCCCGCGAAGCTTGAAGCTTGCCCACCTCAGGCAGGTACTGCCGTGCTCGTTTATCCAGTAGCCCACCAGGTACTTGGAAGCTTACCTTCGGTAACTAAAAGGTAGGTACCTTACTGTATCTACCAGGTGAGCACAAAATGTAGGATGGGTTTCTCTCTCTCTTTTTTTTTCGTCTTCACGATTCTTGCACATAGTAGGTAGTTATCTCCACATCTGCATAGCTCAACTCACCCCCGGCGGCTTGGCTGTCCTGCCCTAGCCAGCCTCTTCCCAAACCCATAGCTGTACACTGTACAGGATCTACGACACCCTGCCCCCAATACAACGCGGGTTACTTCGAGAAAACGGCGATGGAACGAGCGAGCAGGCTGGACTACACGGTCCGATAGGTGGACCCATTTCACCGACCTCAAGGTTGGCTTACTTAGATTAGATGCTAATCGGTCCCAGGTAATTGAATATGGAACAGCTTGCTGGTTGCAGAAGCGTTGCGTTGCCTCACATGTTCAACCATAAATCAACAAACCAAAGAAAACACGTTGCACCGGCCGCCGCCCGGAAACACCATGTTGGACAGTCATGTGTCCCTTGGGTCCCCCACCCATCAGACCAGCTGCCTAGCTTTGCCCAAATGAAAAACATCCATCATCTCGTTTCTTTGGCATTTTACCCTTCCGCGCGAGGATTACCCGACGAGAGTGACCGCTGGCCACTCGGCGGCTTTGTTGTGCTTGCACTGAGCCCACTCGGACCCGTCGAGACCGGGCCGTAACTCCGTCACTGGACCCCAGCAACAGTACCCCCGGAACCATCCAGTCAAAGCGTTGCACATGGTTGGCGAACATACCCCCACTGCCATTGGTCGCCTCTCAATCACTCCTCTGCAGATACAGTAGGAGGCTCGCCAAAACCCCGGTTGTTTACTTAGCCTTTTGCTTAAAAGCTAGAAGGAGAAGAAGAAGAAGAAGAGGCAAGGATGCCAACCTTGGGACATTATTGGCGCCAAGTATTCTTCGTGTGAGCACCCCTGACCTGAGCTAACCAAACGTAACCTAAAGCTTCCTCTTCCATATCACATACATATGCAAGCTGAGCAGAGAAAGGGTCACATTCATTCCGAGGACCGAGCTCGCCACCGCTGTGAAGCCCTGAAAAGTATTCAAAAGGTACAGAATACTGGAAACCACAGCGCCGGCCACCCAACAAGCTGGAGCTGAGCAAGCCTTGCCACTGTGCGTGTCCTGGCTCGGCGGATTGTGCATGCCGTGCAAGTGCGGCCCGCATGGGGCCTGACGGGACTTTGGAAGCATGTTTCCGAACAAACCAGACCCAAAAACCCTCTGCCATACCAGCGACGGGAAGACCGGCCCAGCGTTTCGTTTTGACCGTCCAGCCCTGTCTTAATAACTTTGACTAATACTTATTCGACTTGTGTGGCACGATCAGCCGGGTTTTTGTTCCTTCGTTCGTGTTTCGTTTTGCCTTTTTTACTACCCACTTGTAATCATGCATTCTCGGCTACTGCGAAGTCAGAGAAGTAGGTACACTTGTGGCATCAACCACAAGGATGCAGTCGTGGACCAACGGTCCGGAAACAACGCATCTACTGTGACGCTACAGCTTACAATATCCAATATCAGGAACCATATTGTTGTGTTCCATGGCCAGTGGAAACTTCAAGAAGCTGGACCAAGCCGGCTTCACGGGCAAAAGAGTGGTTGTAGCTTTGTAGCACTTGTCTCTATTTTCCTGTTTTCGTCTTGTCCTTTTTTCTGCCGCTCTCCTGGTTCCAATTCCTGCTATTATCAAGCGAGCCCTCATCTCACAGGCAACCTCGCCAGCCTAAAATGCTGACAGGCGAATCGAGGGGATTACTTGATATTGCCTGACCGGGCCAGATAAGCGAATCTTGACAGTGCTACCCCTCCCTGGTGCCAAGTTCTAGGTCGTCTTCGTGTCTACTTCTTGATTTGAGACTAAGGCTGCGACTAGACTCCTGTAAAATTCGCTTGTGACAATGAGCCAGACACTCTGGGTAGATCTGCAGGATCATCTTTGCGGACTTGGTGGGATGGTCAAATCGATTCGCCTGGCATGGAGCTCTGAAACCGAGTCTAACGAGTGATCCCACGCAGGGAAAAGGATTGAGAGCTTATAATTCACATGATAAGGCGATCGACTTGTTTTTTTGTTGAAAGCCTCATGCATTTTCGGAACTACGGCCAGAATATCCTAAAGAGTCTTGATCCTTAAGCTTTTTTTCATTTCCTTTTATATTTATTTTATATTTTATTTTTTTAATTTTTAATGTGGATAAGCTGGGTCACCAGTCTGTTATATCCATCAATCGAAGTGCACGAAGGCGTCGCATTCTACCTAGTCTAGCTTTCTGTAAACCAAGCCTTCTGTGACCCGATCTATCGGCCCTGAAAACCCTTCAGGGTAAAAATAGACCCACTGCTTGCAAGGTGCTCCCCAGCAGAGATGGCCTGCAAGGTCACCAAAACCACCTACTATCATTCCTGGTTACTATCTAGACCCCGTTTGTTTGCTCCGAACTGCGCTCAGTATTATACTACGGTAGACACAACGAAATAGACAAGAAGAGGCAAACTGTAACGGTTGTCGGAGAAGACATGCATCGCAACCGTTGAGCTTTATTCTTCTCTTTTTCTTCCCGACTCTTTCCCAAGCTCCGTTGCCCTCCATCTGCGCGACCTCCCCAGACTGCCACGTCGTTATGCAGGCACGGCGGCAGACGGAACGGGACCCAGAGAAAGTCCATGTTTCCATGAGCCGCCTCTAGCGTAGCAACGTCATATTTTTGTTTCTTTTTTCGCCAAGTAGGATGCACGACATACACGAGAGGTTTTTATTTATTTGTTTATTTTGCCGCAGTTCAAGAAAAGGATAAGGAGAAATAGAAAAGCCGAGACGGAACATTCAGGATAGTTGCCGGAAAATGAAACGCTTCCACGGACAAGTCTAGACCGAGCTCTAGTTTTTGTCCTGGAAGGCAAGAGCAGCTCGCACTCCAATCCATAGGTAGATAGGTACCTAGTTTCTCGGATTCCAATTCCAAAGCTACTTCTTCAACCAACCACTGCTGCTTACTGCCTCAACGGTACCGTCCCTTCAATGTCCTGCTTTTGCCGCTTCGATGGACTCGGAAGGCCAGATCCAGGCGTCGATCCTCGATTCGCATCGCCGCTCGACCATTCCACAACCTCCCACTCGTACTTGACCGAACCACTCTGAGTCTGACCACTGACCTTGCTCGTCCGCAGCCTACTCAGTCTGCTCCCGGCCAACATGCTGTCGAACCAGGGGATGCCAAACGTCTCCCGAGGTGCGAGCCCGTTGCTGCTGCTGCTGCTATTATTGGACCTATCCCTGCCCTCCTCCCCATCCTCCTCCATCTCGCTCCGGACACCCTCCTGCTCGTTGACAGCCCCTCCCTCCGAAATCTCATCGTCGGACCCGGGGACAAGGCCGAGCTCCTCGAGGTCGCCGAGGTCCTCGTGGCACAGGCTCCCCAGCGTCAGGCGGATGAAGTCGGCCTCGCTGGGCGGGTCCTCGGACCAGTACGACAGCGGCGTGCCGCAGAAGCCGCAAAAGTTGCGCTTCGACGCCTGCTGGGCCGGGTGCGTGTAAGTCCGGCGGATGGCGCCGCTGCGCTCGTCGTCGAAGAAGGGAAAGGTGCTGCTCTGGTACCACGACAGCGGCACCCGGAGAAACGCGGCCAGCGGGCTGGCTTGGAAGATTCCTGTGTAGGTTGCGCGAATCGATGTGTCAACAACTAGGTATTCGACTATCGAATTATGGGGAATAAATTCTCCTATACTTGAGATCCTTTGGGGGCGTTGACGGTGTAGGTGTAGAACTTACTATGTCTTGGGTCCGCGTCAAAGAGAACTTGGGCTAGTTCAGAGGCGTTTTCCGGTAGGTTGACGGTGTAGGCGTTCCTGCCACACTGGCAGCCGCCTCGTAGAGGTCGTAGCGACATGCCAGCACTTGGGTGTTTGTTCTTAGTTCTTGTTTATTTAGCCGTGGCGCCGTAATCCGCAATCGGTCGTTCGTTTCCTAGAGTATGCTTTCCAGGTTGTATATGTGAGTTGAATGGTTAGAGCAGGTATGAAAGGTTTTGGCAGTTCATCAGATATCGGCCGATGTGTAATTTGCTTCAAGCTAGGCTGTTGCGCCGTTCGGAAATAGAAGTCACAGTGAGACAAAGACAGATGATCGAAAGGAACTGCAATGCGTGGTCTAGGGACAAAGGGGGCGAAATCTTTCAATTCTAGGATCGAGGATACCGTGTGAGACCCGATTGGGGGCTTTTCTCATCTTTCTTTTCTCGTAACAACTGTTGGCTTTCCAGGTAGGCAACAGCAACCCGTGTTGCAGTTGATGGAGTAGACAGGAGCGCGCATGAAGCACAGAAGCATCTGGTAAGCTCTGCCAGATGAATGAAGTAATGGGGTCGGGTGGGGTCAGAAGTATCTTCCCTCCTTGTTAAGTGGTTTGGGTACATTGGAGATTTGGGGTTGACATCAGCTTGGACCCACTCGTGGTAAATTCCAGCATTATCTCACTTTCCACGAGCTTCTTTCCTCCACATATGCAAGGTCCATCCTGACGTTATTGGTTTGTTGCATTCTTTTGTGGTGCACCGTTCAGACCACTGTAGCTCTCGGCTGGATTCCTACCTACCTCCGTAGAAGGTTGGAGCTACCGTGCAATGTGGTAGACAGCGTACTTGCATACCTAGGAAGGTAGGTACATGGGTACGTACGTTCGTGAGGTACAGCAAATCTTCATTAGGTGTGTCATGTCCCTGGATGCCTACCAGGGTAAGGTAGTTTTAGTCATAGTCGGCATAGTGACGACCTGAGATATACAAAGAATAATTGCAAGATATCCTCATCCCCCCCCCCCCCCCCCCCCATACGCAACGCATCTAAAACACCACTTACACCCCCAAAGCTTCTCACCAACCAGATCCCCAGGCGTGACACTTACCCTTGGCGGCAGCATTCTTGTTCACAATCAGACAGTCGGAGTACTGAGCGTGACATTTGTCCATGGCCGACTTCCAGGTATCGATCCAGCCCCAAGTCCTGCCAGCCAAGCTCCTCTTGAACGGCCAACTAAGACCGAGGCCGAAGCCGGGATTCTCGCTCTGCTGCCTACAGCCCTCGGCATAAGTCTCCTTGCAATCGTCGTACTGCTCCTTGCAGGCGTCCCTGCAAGCGTTCGGCACGGCCAGGTGAGGGTATGACATGCACTTGCGGCTGTCGGCGTCGGTGTACATCTTCCACGGCCTGCCCGCGTGCCAGTCGTCCTTGAGGTCGTTGCACGTCACCATGGGCAGCTCGATGCCGCCGACCGGCTTGCCCGGCTTGTAACCGTGCCATATGTTGGTCGGCTGCTTGCAGATGTTGGTCGCCGTCGGAGGCACGGGGCACTTGGTTGAAGTGGTGGCCGGCGTGGTCTGCGTCTTGGTCGGCGTGGTGGCTGTGGGCTCGCAGGGGGCGGTGATGGTCGTGGTCGATGGCTTTCCAGGACCCCAAGCTGGCGGCTTCTGCTTGAACCAGTCCTGCTTGGAGCACTTGTTCTTGGGCGCCTTGTTGCAGTAGTCACCGCAGGCGCCACACCAGAGGGCGAACTCGAAACACTTGAGAGCCCCTGGGAACCCGGCATTCTTGAAGCAGGCAGCGATTTGAAGCTTGCAGTACGAGTATCCATGCTTACATCCTTCCTGGTCGTCCCAGTCAGGAAGCTCGCCGGAGCACCAGTTTCCACACTTGTACTCGCACTTGGGAGGAGTGACAATAGTGCTCACACAAACTGCGCTCGAAGTAGTTGACGTAGTAGTCTGGGGCGGTAGAGTCGTGGGTGGCTGGGTGGTGGATGGCTGCGTCGGGGAGGTTGCAGGGTCTGTAGTTGGCACAACTCTGGTGCTTGTCTCCGTAGGTACTGTAGTTGATTCTGTTGTGGAGGAGAGGGTCGTGGAGGAGAGGGTCGTGGAGGAGAGGGTCATGGATGTCTCTGGCAACGTTGGGGGCTGTTGCTCACAAGGCTCGGTCGACTCAAGGCCTTTGGCGACGAATATGTTGATGCGAGATGGACCTCCGCAGTTTTGGTCTGGGGCACCACGACACTTCATGTCACATTCGGAAGGGGGAGCAGCAACGGCGCCGCTGCCCATGACAACGCCACACCAGCATTCGCCTATCAGGATGTCAGCCTGACGCAGATATAGACAGTCATTTGTCGTTGGTAGTTTTCTTTCTCACATACCTCCATATTCAGTTCCAGCATAAGGAAACCCCCTTGACATGCATCCCGCAATGCACTTGGGGTTCGAACCAGTGTCCCTGCTCCAGGGTTGGCCGGTGACATCCTCCACTCGGTACACTAGAGCTTTACCCGGGTTGAGACTGGCAACATGGCAGCCGATATTCTTGTAATCATCGGTCGTGACCGAAGCAGCGACCGGGAAAGTCGGATCCTCGTATATGGAGATTCGGCTATTCCCACCGCAAACCTGAGATTTGTCACCTAGGAAAGTCAAGAGGTTTTGTTAGGTCAAGGGATAGGGGCCAGAGAGAAAACGATTTAGACGTCTGGTAAACGGCCCTTACCGGTGCATGCAAGCTTGCAGTCGGACTCGTCAACCTTGGATCCCCCTATGAATGAACCGCATCTGCACTCGCCGTAATACTCGAGTCCCGCAAACCTGTACCCGTTACCCTTGCACGCGGCCTGGCACTTCTCGACTGTCATGTTGGCGCGGGGGACCTCGGCGCGGAAAGGAAGCGTGTCCGGGTTGCTCACGCTCGTATAGCAGCCCGAGTAAACATAGGGAGTGAAGGGCGATGGGCAAGAGGGGAGCGACACGGTCGTGGCACGAACAGGACCAATCAGGGACAGAGCCCCAACGGCCATGAGGGTATACAGAGAAACCATGTTTTATCCACTTCTTTTGCCTTTGATAACAAAGCTTTGCCTCAGGACTAAGAATGACCCAAACGAGTGACGGGGCTCAAGTTGGCCGGTATCAGGTGATGCCCGCAGCCTTGTAAGGGATGGGGTGGAGGCAAGAAGAGAGGAATAAACATCATCGAGACTTGATGTGCCCAACCCGTTGTTTATATATACCCAGGTTGAAAAGTTGAATCTACTTTCTCCAGGAACGCCAAGAGAGCCCCACGATGCGTCTTCCAAAGGACGTAACAAGACAACAATAGAGAAAAGAGGCCATGGTTCCATGGTATAAGGTCTAGACCTTGGCCGACCTCGGTACATGGTAGGATTCATCGGTATTTGCCAGGGTATATAGCCCAGCCCCAGACAGACCATTTGCGACAGGTCTCAGCATGGGAATAATAGTTATCCATATCCAGCATATACAGGGGGGGTTTGGAAAAATGGGCGCATGTTTGACTATTTGCGATACGAGGTTTTCTTCTATGTTTGGGAGCTTCCTTTTTTTTGTTTCGTTTGCCAAGTGAGCTGATAATTGCAGTCCGAAAATACGGAAAAACAAGAAAAAACGTGACGGTCGGGCATGTCAATACCATGCATCATCGTCAGCCTCGGGCTTGTCCTCTGGCTGTTTCGGGGCTGAAGCTGCAAAACAAGCCAGCCCCACCCCGGTCGCTGTTACCTTGTGGCTCCCTTTTAGGAAATTCAATACTCGCCGTCTCTCCGTCGACCTTGTTGAGATCCATCATGGGGGATTTGATGTTGGAATTTTTTTTTTAAAGAAAAAAAAGGTGTGTGCTGGTGAGAGTAGGCAAGCAGAGAAATCTCCTTTACCCTATCTCTCTTGTCCTAGCAGGACAATGGGAGGGCTTGGATTTGCTTGCCTTTGTCATAATCATACATTGGAAATAAAATAAACAAGACAAGCGCTACTCCGCATCTCATGCAAGAACTTGGGGAGGTTTTGGATAATTACCTTGTTTCTATATATTAGCAACAAACTCCTCGGCAAATGGAGAAAAGCTATACAAGAGTGTTCTCATAGGAGCTTGATTGAACGGGACGGTAACATTCGTTACCAATTTTAATTTCCTCGCCTGCATCACAATATTGGTTTCTCGCCCAAATCAAGTATGCAGCTTGGGCCTGCCTGCACCCATGCGTCTTGGCTACACACTTTTGTCAGCTACACCTAGCACACATACAGGGGGGCGGGCACCAATGTGATGATAATGGCTTTTTTTTTCCTTTCTTTCTTTTTTTCTCACACATGTTGCCGACAACAAACATGACTGTGGTCCTGTCGAAAGTAAATAAAACTCATCGTCGTTGCGGTTCAAGGTTGGCATCCCAGATGCGAACCGCCCCAACACAAAAAAGGACAGAAAGCAGAAATAACGTGAATGAATTTTGTCATTGCGCATGGTGACGGACCGAAACCTGAACACGGTGCCAAACATGACCTATATCCACCCCCAGTATCCGTCTACCCACTGCTCCGTTCTAGGCTCCCGAGACTCGCAAAACTTCCCCACTCCCAGCTTAAAGCGAGCCAGACGGGTTGATTCTAGAATACAGACCAGCTCGACTATCGTGACCAAATCGACCAAAAGACCAAAAACTCCCAATGCAAATTAACGAGGAAAAAGTGAACTATTTGCTTGCTTTTTGTCCTTGACGAGAACCTAGTTCCCGGCATTCTCACGCTTCCACCGCGGCACGTACTTGCCTGGTGCTCCAGAAGCCGTCAATGAATCTCTGGGGGGCGCCGGCGACTCGTCCCTGCCGTTCTCTCCACGGCCCGAATCGGTCCTGTGCATCGGTGGGCCCCTTCCAGAAGCCGCCCTGCTGGGAGGAAGATCCCGCTCAGGGCCACCGCTAGCCTTGGCCTGCTCACGTTCACGCCAGCTGGGCTTGGCACCGTCAGCACGAGCAAGGTTAAGCCGGGGCGGACCACCAGCACGATCGTTTGAATCAGTGCGCTCCATGGGGGTACCAGTTCGGGCAGGAGCAGGGCGCTCCGAGGGACGCTCAGAACGCTCCGAGGGAGCGGCTCCGACGTTTGAAGATGGGACCCTGTCACGCCAGCTGGGCTTGCCACCTGCACCAGCCAAGTTGAGGCGAGGCGGGCCGCCAGCAGACTCCGAGGCCCTGACAGGCGCGGCCGATGCCGGGGGCGCCGAGGCCAACTTCTCCTTTTCCCTCTTTCTCCTCTCGAGGGCTTCCTCTTCTCTGCGGGCTTGCAGAGCAGCCTTCTCGGCCATCTCTTGCCTCTCGGCCTCGCGTTGAGCCTTGGCACGTGCAAGCTCCTCCTTGCGAGCCTCCTCGCGCCTCTTCTGCTCCTCCTTCTCCTTTGCAGCACGCTCCTCGGCTTCCCGGAGCTGTCGCTCCTCCTCCTCCCGCTGCCTCTTCTCGCGCAACTTCTTCTCGCGGTACTCCTTCTTGCGTTGAGCAATCTGCTTCTCGAGCTCCCTTTCGGCGTCACGGCGGCGCTTCTCGAACTCGTCCCGACGCCTCTCCTGCAGGTTGGCGCGGAATTCTTCGTAGAAAGGCATCAGACGGCTGAGACGGTGCTTCAGCTCCACACTCTCCTCGTGCTTGATCTTGGACTCCTTCAAAGTCTCTTCCTTTATCTTGCTGTAGGCATCCAGATCACGCTTCTTCTGGCTCTCGTAATCCTCGTGAAGCTTCTTAACCTCTTCCTTGCGGTACGCACGTTCGAGGTGGTCCAGACGCTTGCCAGTAATACGAAGCTTCTCGTTGATATCATTCTTCTCTCGCTCAAGCTGGGCAACCTTGATGGCGCGAATCTGCGAGGTGTCGAGATTTGCCAAGTCTTCGGCGCTGACATCCAGAGCATTGGGACCAATCTTGAGATCCTTGATGAGACTCTCTGCCTCCTGCTTGCGGATCTCCTGCATCTCCTTCTCCTTGCGCTTGCGTTCACGCTCCTTCTGCTCCTCCGCCAGGCGTTGCTGCTCCGCCTCCAGGAGTGCTTGCTCACGCATCCGCTTGATCTTAGCGTTCTCCTTCTCGCGTTTGGCCTGCAGGTCCGAAGCCTCCTCTTTGCGCTTCTGGATAATATCCTTTCGTGCCAGGATCTCACGGTGTTCCTTCTCAGCACCGGCCTTGGCCCGCGCCAATGCAGCCTCGCGGGCCTTAACACGAGACTCGTTAAATGAGGGATCGACGTAGTAGCATGTCGTATACAAGGCCCGGCCAAGGCGAACAAGCTGTGACCTAACAATCTCAGAGGGAGTCCTCTGGAGTCTCTGAACGGAACCGCCCTCGGCCTCTGCCGAACCAGCCGCAGAGCCTGAGTGAGACGCCTTGGAGGATGAGAAGATATCCGTGTCGAAGCTCAGAACTCCTGTACCATGGTCCATACGGATTGAAAGATCTCCCTTCTTGTTGCCGTTCATGATGAACTTTTCCACAGTTGCGCGAGTCACCTGGAACGGCTCGGGGAACTGGGCCAGGCTCTCGACGAACTCAAGATCTACAGTCTCGTAGACCTGAGAAAGCTGCTGGAAGAGCCTAGTAAGAATGACCTGCTGCAGAGGCAGCACGTACTTCTTCATATCCTCATCGGCACCAATCTGGGCAAGAATGGGCGAGATCTTCTTGCAAATTGAAAGGGGATGGAAATCAACTTCGAGTATGTTGTACAGGTCACGGATCTCGGGACGAGCCTGGTTGAGTAAAGACTTGGACATGGCGTCCTTGAAAAGAACAGCACGCGTGGGGGCCTGGGACATGTTGAGCAAATGCGTCAAACGCGAGTTCTTGTTCTTCTTGGCTTCATCAAAATCCACCATTGCACCACGAGAACGGGTCGTGCTGATCACGGGAATGGATAGAGCGGACAGCAAAACAAAAGAGGCAGCCTTCTGGAGGTCTGCTGGTGTAGCAGGTGGGTTATCAGCCTTCTTGCCTTGGCCGCTGGCAACCACGGCAGCCGACTGACGGAGGAGAGAGTAATAACGGGACCAAGCGGCCGCGTGAAAAAGGTAGTTCTCGCCAACGAGGAAGATACGGGTGAGCTTCTCGTAGTAGTTGGCCATCATGATGTTCTTCGGCGGGCGCTTGCTCAGATTCAGCAGGGTGTGGATGTCCTCCACACTGCGGAAAGCCTCCTGCCAGAGTTCGAGCTCAACAGCGACGTTGAGCTGCTGGAAGCGGGTTTCCAAGTGTCTTTGAAGAGTATCTGGGTCGTTCAGGTTGATAGCGTGCATCTGAGTTGAGTACTTGGCGGCAGTCTGAACGTGGTTGCGAAGAAGCTCGCAGAGGCGGCGGAACTCGGTCTTCCTGATGTACTTCAGGCAAAATTCAAAGGCCTGCATGGCAGTGCTCTGGTATAGAAGCTCAAGACGAGCATTGTTGCGGAGAATGTCGAGAACAGTGCGGTAGGCCTCCCACAAAAACTTCAGCCACGGGGTGACAATGGCACGATCGGTACGGTCGCGCGACTGCTCACCGGAAACAGTTGCAAGAAGAATCGACTCTGGGGTCTCGGTAGCTTCGAGGTCGTCGACGCTTGTGGAGTTAGTGGCCTCGATAGAAGACTGGACTTCATCGGCCTTTTGCTGAGCGGCGGTGACCTTGCCTGCGGCGAGCTCGATGAATTTTTTCAAAACAAGCTAAAATCACAGTAAGTGGCTGATCGTATAAATATGCGCGACTCAAGTTGCACGTACCTCTATCGTGCCGACATTTGTGTTTTGTGCGATGTTCTTGTACTGGTACAGCGCATCCTTGGCCAGCTTTCCCTTCTTCTGCTCCACAGAAAGCTCAACCAGGAGCACCATAACCGGCTCCAGCGAGGCGATGGGAACATTTCGGGAGCGCTTAGAGGTTATATGCTCATGGAGTAAAGTCAGGGCGGCAGGGGCCTGGTTGACGCCGATGAGCTCATGGGCGCGCTTGAGGACATTTTCAGGTTTTTGATGCGGTGGAGGAGGCTGTTGGGAAGGTTAGCAAGATATCAAGCCAAGTGAGCGGTGTCCCTGCAGGTGGTTCTTGTATCAAGATGTGTTTTGGGCCAAGTGAGGTGAAGGTCATGGTGAGGAGGGGTAGAGGGGGAGACCAGCTTCAGGCAGCCATACGAAGCAGTGCCGGTAAGCAAGTTCCAAGATGCTTCCGCTGAACAAGATTCAAAGGCAAATAAATAAATAAATAACTCACCATGATGGGCAACCTTTCCTGTAGGCGTCTGCTAAACGCAAAGGAAGGTTAGACGTAGTCAGAGACGAGGCGCAAGTCACAGGCGCGATGGAGCGAAATAACTTGACTGGACGCTCCCGTCAAAGACACAAATGGTGTTCGTCGCCAAAGTAGATCCACGGCGGCCCTCCCACACACGAAAGAGTTTTTTGACCTGATTCACTTGTGGGCTAACAGGTTCTGAAACCCACTTTACTGGGTTGGCAAGGTTGGGCGAGCAGAATTCTATCACGTGATGAGCCCGAGTGCTCCGGTTTGGTGTGGTTTGCCCCAAACTTTTTGTTCTGCATGGCCACTGGCTGCAAGGGAGTGTTAGGCTGCTTGGTGTGCAGCTACGAAGTACCTAGGTAAGTCAGCTAACTAACACGTAACCATCAAAAAAGAGCCGTATCAATAAACAACCTGCACATCGAGTAAGGTTGTTGTGTTCATATGATGTATCATCAAGTTAATAAGTAGCAAATCCAGGACCAAAAAGTGCAGTGTATAAATTTGTGCTGTCTGTAATCAGTAGAGCAAAAATCTTCAGATCGGCATATGTACGGTTGTGTTAATCAGGGTCAGTAATTACATGGTGAGATGGCAGGTTATACACAGCTTGACAGTAATCTCGCCTGGGAAGCACGGGCTTGGACTTATTTTTCTGTCCTCTACCAGAAAACGGATTGAACGGAAACCCGCTTCTCCATGCCAATAACGCCACCCCGTCAGCCAGAGATGTTGCCATCAAACCGCCGAGAGAATGGGCAGGCAATTGCTGATAATGTCTGAGACGAGGGCTCTGAGAATGGAACATTTTTGACGGTTTGCACGACCGGCCGACCACCCACCCAAACAAGACCGTGTACGCAAGATAATATCGGGCCATATCGAGCATAACGACAACTAACTATTCTGCTATACCATTAACCGGCCCGATGCATATTACGGAATTCTTGATTATGGTTACGGGATTGGTTACGGGATTGGTTACGGGATTTTCCTGTATTTGGCCAGTCAGCTAAAGTAGCAGGAGCTGAGTGGGTAGGTAGTTGGTACTTAGGTAGTTTTAAAGGCGAGCTGGGACGAGACGAAGTCAAGATCGGGCTGTGGGCGTTTGGTGCGCATCTAAATATTTGGCGTGTCTGAATAGAGTAGTACTTGTATTCCATGGTACGTACGGTATCGTAGGTACCTACAACCTACGCACCAAGTAGGTATTCCGCTCTCAAAGATGAACGAGCCGGACTGGGACCCAGGCGAAAAGTGATCATAACTTTTGCCAACCTCGCAGAGTGCAATAGTGTTCCTAGAGCTTGGTTAAATGCAGCCCCGGTTCCGGGCTCCCCCCATGATCGCTTTGATGCATGAGGTACCTCCTCCTGTCCCACCTACTTGAGCAAGGGAGCACCCCTGACTCAACCAATAGAATTGCGAGAATGTGGATGCAATTTCCATTTACTCCAAAAAGCCTGCGCCCATCCTCCCCGGCCCGTCTGCAGCGGACAGTAAATCACATTTTTGATTGTATTCAAAGTCCCCGCGACCCGAATGACCCTACCTGCCCCCCTTACTTACCTTACCGTTGAGAGTGGACACCTTTGATTAGCATTTTACACCCGAAAGTTGCAGAAAGCTCCCGACCCCAAGCAAGCCTGTTCTGTTTACTCTTGGTCTGGTCTGTTCTTGTCGGTTTTACTCTGTTTCCGTCGCACCACGCAAAGCCAGCCAGCGCAAGCAAGCCCAAAGCTATCTGGGTAGCCTGCCGGCCAGTCGTTCTCTCGCGTCCCGTCTTCCCAACTCGAGCCAGGCCAACCAGCATCAAGCCAATTGACTGACTGATTGATTGATTGATTGATGGATTGATTTGACTGTTCCTCTTCTGAAAGTCAACCCAATCCTTATCCTACGGCGATCGCGCCCCGACCACCACCACTCAATCGATTCCCTGGCAATTCAGCTGTCCGGTTCTCAGATCGAAAGCGCACAATTCGAAAAGACCAATCGGTCGGTCCATTCCATCGTCGTGTCATCGTCATTCCAGGCACCCTCCGCTCCCGTACCAATTACGGTTTTACCTTTCCTTCTCTTCTGGTGCTGTGAAACCTTCGGGTCTCTGGCGAGCTTTCCTTGTAAGTTTGCAATAAAAATCGCACAATTCACCAGACGACGTGCCCAGGTTGCTTGCTTGTGTGGCAGAGTCAGTACTTTGTCGGACAAACACAACACTATTTCTGTCATCCATACCCGCCCGCACCCAGAGATACAGGAACACGAGAGTAAATGGAGGAGTAAAAGAGAAAAAAACAAAGACAAGGCATTAGGCATTACAGAACGGAAGAAAGAAAGAAAAAAAGAAAAAGAAAAAGGGGGGAAACAATCGTCGCGCAACTGTACGCATGCTGCATCGAAAAGAGGAGGCGCAAGGGAGACCAACATCACGAGCACCAATGCTCTGATGCTGCATCACCATACATCCGCCGACAAAGCTCGTTATTCCACTGCATGCGGCACAAATCTCGACGACACCGCTGACCAAACCACTATGGACTCGTCACAGGATACTCGACAACAAAAACAAGAACAACAACCCCATAAACCTACGTCGCAGCAGCCTCGGGCCGATAAAAGCAAAAGTAAAAGCAGTAACAACAGCGGCAGCAGCCAGCAGCTGCAAAGTCCAACCAAGAGTCATAGCAGCTCTCAAGCGGACTCGTCGCGACACATCATCTCTGCAAAACCATCTACTTCTACCGAAATGCCCCAATACACGTCAAGAGATATGGGAGACCCATCCCAGATCAGGAGAAACAAGCAGAGTATGGCCGATCTCAAGCTGCGCCGATTGACCGAACTCAACAGCCGACTCAAGGAGGACCTGGAAAGGGAACGAATTCCTGTCAGCCAGGCTTCTAAAAGGTACGAAGAATCAGTTCTAACGGGCGTGAACGAAAGCACGATCCGACGTGTCAATGCGATTGACCGCGCCCAATTGGAGCCCATGTAAATCAAAATCGAACATGTACTAATCTGTCGTTGACTTCCAGCATAATTGCCTACTGCAACAGCACTAGGGACTACATGGTACCTTCTGTCTGGGGAGCAGTACCCAAGGGCGAGGATCCTTACGCTCCACAACAGAACGGCGGGTGCTGTCTAGTCATGTAAAGCCATAGATGAGACCTGGACGATACCGACCCACGATTCAAGACTTGACATAACTATGCGATCTTCAATGTTGAGGGTATTGTTTGCCATAAGCTTTGAAGCCATTATTTTGCAGCATGGCAAGGATTGTTTTGCCGAGTTCAGTTCCTTCCTGGGAAGTTTTTCTCAAGACGAATCCGACCACAACTTTCCTGGAGCTATGGAGCCAGCTACTTGCTTCGTGGCTGCTTCTACACGAGAGGAGGAGGCGAGGAGGACCACAGGACGATTCGATGATAAGGGATACCCAGCATGCGTGCTTGTCTGATAACTTGGAGTCGGCCGCCAACTAATATCTGGTTCATGGCTGCTTGAGATATATGCCGCGAGAGAAGCGCACCGGGACAAACCCATCTTTTGCGAAGCCATGATAACGGTACTTCTTCTCCTTTGTTATTGATGGCCTTTCTTCAAAAAAAAAAGTTTTATCGTCCGTTCGGCCTGCTTGCTGAGACTAGTTGCAGTCGGGCTTGACTGCGTTGATGTCAGTCTTGTTTTCAACACTGTAATAAATGTCTTCATTTGTTTATTTTCTTTTTCTTTTTCTTTTTTTTTTGTTTCTTTTCTCTAGTTTTACTCTTGTTCTGTCATCATCATCACTATACCACTACTTATTATGATCGGGCTTCCTATTCGTCTATCGATGAATCTGGACTTATTTATTTGCGTATATTATAAATACTTACCACACTATTCACATTATTTCCTGTGATCCTCACCAGTGTTGAACATAGTCACTAGCCAAGAAAGTGCCCATACGGCTCTGGTTACAAGACTTGTTGCCAATAGCTCTTACAACGGTTGCGAATGCCTCGCAGAGAGGCCGGGAAACAATGAGGGAGGATAATGCAAGGACGAGAAAGATTTGCATGCGTTCTTCTAGTGATCTAGACCACAACTCCACAGTCCGTCAACGTGTTTTTGTGGTTTTCTCCTTTACGTCAAAGATACCTATTCCAATCGAGGTACGAACTACTTGATGACTGGTATCTAGACTCCTGTTCCAAGTTGACGATTAGATTTGACATGCCAACTCTCTTTGATACCTGAACCCAACCCAGCTGGTGTTGGCATCCATCATCCAAGTTGAAAATGTACTTCTCTGTAGAGCAGGCGTGGGCAGTCCTATTCCCTTTTTTGACAGCTAAGAAGGGTGTTATCTACCGGTACCTTGGCGGTTTCAACGCTCAAGTTTACTGTTTAGGTGGGCGGGGAGGGTAAAGGGAGCCCGTTGACGTAAATCATCTTGTCTTTTTTCTTTTTCTTTTTTTTCTTTTTGGGCAAGGAGTTGCATATGGGATAGTCCACCGCATACTGCGTATTCACACCCAAAGCCGACCAATCGTTTTGGAACGCTTTTTTCGCCAAGCCTGTAGATCGTCCGGTGACTGGCTATTACAGAGCATGATTTCTATGTTGGAATTCAAAAACACAAACTGTGTTTGCGGACTGTCAAACCAAAATCCAAGTCATCCTCAATAAATTTTCGTTCACCCATTTCCGCACCTCATCTTAATTAGATCTAGTTCTAGTACTTGGATTTTGCGGTGCGAGAAGTGCATGGCTCCCTTTTTATTTTTTATTTTTTTTCGCTCTTGACCCCACATATTCAATCTCGTTGGATTTAGCCTCTTTCTCTTCTCATGATTCACCATACAACTTCGAGCCCCGGAATACTTATCCATCTTTCCCCATGGTCACTGATGGCAATTTGGGCACCCTAAACCCTCATCCGCCAGCAAACTTCCATTGTTCAGTCGATCCCAAATACTAAATTTCCTCCCATCCCACTTTGTTTTGCGCATATCCATATAGAACCCTCACTACCCTGGCTTCTTTTCTTTTCTTTTTTTTTTTTTTTTCGGGGGGTTACTCAAAAGTTAAGGGACCTTGGTTGTGTTTTTTCCAGACTTTATTTCTTTTAGGCATGGCGACACCCGAGACCAACATGGGGCTTAGCTCCTCCCACCTGAGCCAGACCACCGCTGATAACGCCATCGCCGCCGCCACTGAGACGCCCCCGCCGTTGCTGCTGCCCCGGATTACAATTAAGTTTTGTACACAGTGCAAGTGGATGCTCCGAGCCGCATACGTAGGTACTCGTCTGTTGGCGTTGTTGTTGCTGTGGTTTTTTGCCCTTTTTTGGGTTTTGTTTATGTCTTTTGTGTCGTGATTTATAGTTCATGTTTCTATTTCCTTCTCGTAAACACATCTCGGATTGTTTACTTGCCTACCCTGCATAGCGCCCCCCCCCCCCCCCCCCTCGCACCTTGCACCCATGCCAACCATGTCTTTCAACATAAACAGTACGCACAGGAGCTCCTATCCACGTTCTCTACGGCGTTGGGAGAGGTAGCCCTGCAGCCCTCGACTGGAGGGACCTTCGTCGTCCAGATCCAGACGACGGCGGCGCAGAGTGGCGGCGGTATATCCCACAGACTCTGGGACCGCAAGGTCGACGGCGGCTTTCCCGAGACCAAGGAGCTGAAGCGGAGGGTGCGCGACGTGATTGAGCCTGGTCGGAACCTGGGCCACGTCGACCGGGAGTACCCAAGGCCCGACGGGGCTGCAGCGATCCCCAACACCACCGCCGCCGCAACTACCACAACCGCCCACCACGCTGCTGAGCATGTCTCGGCGCGAGCCTCGGGCGGGTCGACCCAGGATCCTCTAGGGAAGGAGGACCATGGTAATGGTGCTGCTGGCAGCGGGGATGCTGAAGAAGACGCGGTGGGACAACAAAAGCAAACCTGCGAGGACTGCAACTGAAAGCATCAAGGTATAGTCTCTGCGACAGCTTCACTTTTGGCAACAAGCATGTCAAACAAGCTTTGCTCTCCACGGTTATTACTTCCACTAGAATGGTTAGGTACAAATGTTTAGGGCCGTTGCAATGACGCAAGATGGATACGAGGCAATTAGAATGAAAGCCAGAATTTTTGCGAGGTCGCGCTACTCCAATATAAGCCATCACCAGAGAAATTCGAGACTAGCCAAGGACCTTTTAAAAGGAACAACTAAATAGATCCATTAATCTTGGCATATTCATCGGTTATGATGGTGATCGAGGGTTGCAGCGGAAATCATAATCGTCGTCGTTGATCAAAGGGAGGATCGTTATCTATATTCCTGCTCACTGAAGATTCACCCAGGCGCATCCCGACCACCCGTACCCTCCAGACACCGCAGGAACCCTGTGTAAATAAGAGGCGATTTTCCCCTTGGAAACACATTCAATCCATTCCGACATGTATATTGACTCCGTTTCATCCATCCGCCACTAAAAATGCAACAGGATGCGACAGAAAAGCAACCCAGTACACTTTCCGCCCAAGCACAACAGCAGATGCGTGGGCTGCGTTGCTCATTAGAGGGAGATCGACGTTGTGAAAGTTGAGTCGGGCGTGATGCGCCAAGGAAAGCTGATCGGAACCGGCGATTTAATGCAGGGCCCTGTTGCGAGTCTCAAAAAAACAAGAATGATGTTAAACAGACAAGTTCAGGAAAAGTTGATGACAGATGGCCAAGGTCCCACGGCTGGCCGTTGTGGAAGACGGAGAAATTTTATCGTTGAGGTGTGGGTGTCCTCGTGTTGAGAGTCGTCGAGCACCAAACTAGCGACCGCGTCCGAACCTAGATGACGAGAGGAGATTTTCGTGTGAATTTCATGTTCGATTAAGGCTTGGATGAGGTGATCCTGGATGAAGCATTGGAGCTTCTGCCTCCAAGGCGTTGAACGTACTTTTGTTTCTTCTCAGCTGGCTTAAGAATCTAAAGAGGTAGGCGGCAACTGATTAGTAATGGCGACACACGTAGGAGTTCCCGACTGGAGGGCACCCTTGAACACCGGCAAATGCATACCTGGAATGAGCACAGCAAACTCTCGTCCACGGACATCATGGCACCCGCGTTGTCGAACTCGCCACAGTAGTTGGGTGCGCTGAACAGAGTTACCAGTTGTCGTTTCGAGAAAAACTCGTATCCGTCCTCGACGACTTGGTGGGCACGGCAGATCAAGTCCATGTCGTGTTTCTGCAGGAATCGCGAAACAACGTCGGGACCAAAGGTGAACGAAACACCACGGTCATTCTCGCTCCAGCCAGTAATGTCCTTGTCAGGATCGGACCAAAGTAGGTCACATAGCAGGCCGCAGTCGGGGATCTGTATGCGAGTACAAAGTCAGTCATTGAAACTAGTGGGACCACAGAATAGGCCTTGCATCCGAGGAAGCTTTCGATAGGATATCCAAAAGACAACTCACGTCCGTCGGGCGCATAACACGGCGAATCTGCTCCATGGAGTTCAAGTCCGGACTCAAGCCGCCATGCATGGTGAAGATCTTCTCGTCAATGATGGCAGCGATCGGGAGGCAGTTGAAGCAGTCGGTGAATGTCTTCCATAACTTGATGTTATACCGACGCTTGCACTCATCGTAAAAGCCGTAGATACGATTGATTGAGGCACACTCGTGGTTGCCGCGCAGGATGAAGAAGTTTTCCGGGTACTTGATCTTGTACGCGAGCAAAAGGCAAATAGTCTCCAGGGACTGCTTGCCACGATCAACGTAGTCACCGAGGAACAGGTAGTTGGCTTCCGGGGGGAAACCGCCGTACTCAAAAAGTCTCAGCAAGTCATAGTACTGCCCGTGTATATCGCCGCAAATCTGTCGTAGGGAATAAAGTTGTCAGTATCCGGCCTGTAGAAAACCAGGTGGTGGTGCGTTGATTCCAGGGAACGCAAGAAAAACGGTCGTCAGGGTTGGCTAGAGTCATGTTTCAAACATGGCCCAAGAACCTTGTTACGATCTTCACATGGCAAAAGCGCCAGGAGGTACGGAAATTGAGGAATTAAAACGCACCTTGATAGGAGCTTCGAGTTCAAGCAGGATAGGCTGTGAGATAAAAATCTCCCGGGCCTTGGTGCACAGGTATCTAATCTCAGCTTCGAGAAGCTGGACTTGCTTTCCCGGGCGGCTGCCTCGGACCTCGAGCAGACGGTCGATAATCGAGTCGAGGTCGACGTCGTGTTGATCCGCCATTTCGATGTTCACGCCGACCACTGAGCTGGCGGGTGGTCGTAGGTCTGGGGAAATTTAAGTGCCGCTTTTACAGACGGCAGCCTCGGTCGGAGTGATCCGCACGAGTGTGTCAGTATCGGTTCTTCTCTCTTCACCAAACACACCCTCTCTGTCAATCGGCCGGCCGCGAGCAATGGTCGAGACTAAAGTCCCTGGGGTGCGCTATGGGATGGAAGGCAAGGTGTTAGAGTGTTAGGATCCTAGCAACGATTGACTTTTGTTTGGTGCAGTGGCGGCAGACTCGCTGCAGATCGGGGCAAAGACTGCTTGGAGAAACAGTCAAGCGGTCTGTATCAAGATCGGACATGGCAAAAAAAAAAAAAAAAAAAAGTGGTAGATAACACTAAGTCTGCCACGGAGGGCAGCGGGGGAGATAGGATAGAAAACCGTGAATGTTGTTGACGGTTCAAATTTTTGGAGGGGATTGTACGCACGCTCACGAAGGCCTCAAGATGCAGAACACCTCCAACGGGCTGCGACGGTAGAAGCTGCTATTTGTTGCTGTTGCCGCGATAAAAACCGTGAGGATTCGTTGTCCCCTCCTAGGATGCAAATAATCGATGATGCGCGCTCGGCGGGAAAATCGCTTTGGGATTGCGTCGTCGAAAAAAGCTGAAGCCGGCGAAGGCAACAGTGCTGGTGTGGGGGGAGTCTTTGCTACTTTGTGGTGCAGCGGCTGACGACGGTGGGCTTCTGGAATTGAAGCTGACTTGCGTTGTTTGGGGCCCGGTGTTTACGGGACTTGTCGCGTCAAATTTTTTTTTTGCCTTTGTACGGGATCGGGCTATGGCGGCAGGTGAAAAGCTCGATTGCAAAATTTCACGCCGTTGTCGTCTTTGAAGATAAGCGCGTCGGATACAGGGAGGGATAATTCTCAAGGTCACTATAAGCGCCGGATGTTAAGGGTGTGAGTTTTTTTTTTCTCTCGTTTTTTTTTTTTTTTTTTTCTGGGGATGGGTTGGCAGGAGAATTGCCGGGTCGCCAGGTGTCGTCGGTTTTTTTTTTCTGGGCTTTTTTTTTTCTCGCGAGGGGTGGGACGCACGAGGTAGCTGAGTCGATGCTGCACTTTGACACAGCGTAAAAGATTCCAAGTGTGGAGCTTGGAAGTTTTGACTCTGTGAAGACGAAAAAAATCGGGATTGATGTCGCCGTTGAGTGTGTCGTCAGATTTGGTGATGTTTGGTGTGTGTCGGCAACAACAGGTTCTCGAAGCGACGGGGGGAAAACGAGAGGAAGCAAAAGAAAGGCCGGCTAGGCAGTGGTTGTGTTTCGTATCTTGGTGGGAGGGAGGCATGGAACTCTGCAAAGTGGAACCGACCGCCCTCCAACCGGGGGGTACGCCAGCGCCATGATTGGCTTCGATCTTGGCTTGAGCCCCTCCCATTGCCCCGGTGTGCTCTTCTTTAGGTGTGTACTGTATGCTGGCTGCGTTGTAATAGCCTGTAGGATGGAACAGGACTGAGCTTCATGCTAGGTAAGTGAGACGTTGACTTTTGGCGTACACCGCCATCATACGGAACATGAATGTAGTTTTTTTCTACTTTCACTTCCAACTCTCTTACTTTGTCCAGAATCCCTAGCTAGTTGAATGTCAGGTGGAAAAAAAAAAGTGTATCGTATCCGCTCCTCGGACTATCGATCGGGTTGTCTGTTTTTGAATTGGGAGACACCCATATCAATGCGACACAGCATTAACCCAAGCCAGTCAGCAGAGTATTTCTCATCTGAGCCAACTTCTCTATGATCGCGTGCCGCCTGCGAGCTCTTGCCTTCCTCTTGCTGCGTGACAATGAAAGCCCACTCCATGTTAAGTCGCTGTCGCCCAATTTACCTTGCTAACTTGGCTTAACTAAGTAACTACCTATGTGGTACAGTACAGGATAACTCCCGTGCCTTGATAAGCGCTTTAGGTACCTTACCTAGGTACCTACCTGAACCTACACGGCCTAACCCTTAAACCCATGACACCTCACTTATTGCTTTGCTTTCGGCCGATTCAGAGACTTGGGGGTCCAGTATTTCATGGACCGCATAATGGACAACTCGATTTGGCTACCTGGCTGCTGCTGGTTTATCTGTCTACCTTAGCAATACAAACGGGTTGCCTTTCCTCTCCGCTGCAAGCCAGACTTGTTGATCAGTTTAATGTATTGTATTCCGCAAGGTGCCTGCCTAGCCACTAGCCTTTGTTGCAATACCTTGCGTAAAAGCTCCGGGCAATGCTAACCACCGTCGCTAAAGAGGAAATATCCCCAACAAACAATTAATCTCCATGATTGGTTGGTCCCGTTCGGCAGATATGTAACCATATATCTATCTGATGTTTGCCGATATCACCTCCCTGCTGGAGACCGGTGAGACCAGACAGACCAGCCCGCAGCCCTGGGTCGCCAACGGCTAGCCCATAAGGCGAGGGGAAAATTGGGTGTGTAGCCGGAACAGGAATCTCGGAGGGGCCCAAGGCCCAGAAAAAGGTGTTGACAGAAATATCTACCTGTCTGGCTGGCTGGCTGGGCATGTATGGATGGATGGCATCAGATGGCCTGCATCAGTCGTCCCATCTCCTCATTCGCCTCTGTCTTTTGTATTATTCCCCCTTACTAATTTACGAGGAGAGACTAAGCAAGTTAACGTACTAAGGTACCCTAACTAGCCAAGCAGATCCGACTGCTTAGGTACGGCAACTAGCACTTGCTTACCCGTCAATGCCAACAGGCATTGGCTAACGACCAAATGTGCCGTTGAGTGCATTGGCCTTGTCACCGCTCCGCTGGGCAAACAAGGCAATCCTTTTCATCCTAGTGCATATGATGCTAAGTAGTTGACTTGGTTTTTTCCTGCCTTAATCGGCCAGGCCCTGACGTCTCTGTCCGCCTCACTTTTGATGTGATGATTATTATACCTATGAGACAAGTACCGAGGTAGTTGGATGAGGAGTGGTCAAGTTAGGCAAGATACTTAGGTAAGGCAAAAGCCAAGGTAATGAATGATAATAAGTGACATGGATTATTGCATTATAGCTGGTCATGGGAGTGATGTCTGGCCTCACCCAATTGTTAACAGATGATCGCTGTACCGTACGTGGCTTGGTGACAGACAGACTGACAGCCCGCTTGACGTGGTGCCATAACAAATGGGGTCCTCGAGGATAAGGTAGGTAACAATAACATCCACTGGAGTATTGGGGTCCCCACCCCCTCCTTTACTTGGCAATTGTTGCTTTCCGCTTGTAGGCACCAGGGGCCTCACAACGCAGTGTTACAATAGCAAATAATACAGCTGTTCTTTTCTTCTCGCTTCCCAGGCTGTGGATCCAGCGAAATAGAACGTAAAGTAGGACGAGATCTCTTGTCGCGAAAAAGGGTCGATGACAGTTTGGCAAGATTCACTTAGAGCCATATCCCCCCTTTGGGGCTGAACGAAAACGGTCGTTTGTTCTTCAAGCCGCTCTGGACCACCGCCTCCCCCTCTTTTGCCCCTCAAAAAACGACAACTAAAAGCTGCATCTGATGCTTCCATTTAAAACACGCGGGCAAATGGTACTGTACATAATTCCCCTTGTTCCACCCCCACCATTGTTTCTCAACAGCTTTTTTCCTTTGTACTTTTGGCCCCTCCCCCTGAAATCGAGCAGCGTAGATCTGGGTCGGGGGCCCGTTATATTGCAACCCCTCCAAGCTTTCTGTAGTTCTGAAATAGTAGCGTCGAGTGCCTTGCCTTGGTCGTCGGGGACCGTGTGTGGCGAGTTATGGATCTCGATGGGGCAGAGGGACAAGAAACGACCACGTCTGGTAACGCCATTAATTTCACTCACCTATAATCTCAATTGCCCAATTTCAACTGGGTTTTTCTCGTAACGGTTTTTTTACTTGGGGACATAAAGAAAAACACCATGGGTAAATGGATAATTACTTAGTTCAGGATGCAACTCAAGCAACGCCATGTTGTACCAGCCATCCTATACTACCATGTTTATTTAAACAATACAGAGAATACAAGACCTGAAAGCATATGAGGAACAAATTCCTGGCAAATACCTGCTGACGTGCTGCTGAAACGCCTCCAATTCAAAAATACTTCCAGACACCAACAATCCCCAGGACGCAGGTAAAGGAGTAAAGAAGGGAACTGGAAGAAGAAAAATGAAGAAACAAATGAAGAAACGCTCCTAAAGCCCTGCAAAAGTAGAAATATCTCCCTCCAAGTATACCCTTCGGTAATACCGTCTGTTGCGATCAAAGACCAAGTCAAGACGAGGGACAAAACAAAGAAGTAGAAAGACATGTAGATGATGAGTTTGAAAAAAAAAGCAGCCAAACCACAGCGCCCGAAAGAAAACTGATTCCAGAGACAGTCGATGGGTAAAATAAGAAAGAAAAATAGAGAGAGAGAGATAAAAAAAAAAAAATAAGACGCTACTACTTCGAATTACTGATACAGCCTTGCTGAGAAATTTCAGAAATCCTCGGCTCCTCATCATCGTCTCCTAGCCGAAGTTCTCACTCCCTTTCTGTGCCTGACACTACTGATACTCCTCTTCCGTGTCGACAGCATAGGTCCACTGCTGCTCGCGTTCACCGGTGACGCGGTAATAGTGCTATCCTCGACGTCGAACTCGAGCCCATTGAGCTCCTCTTCGTCCATATCTGTGAGGTCCTCGCTGAGGCTGCGCACCGCGTCTCGCCCTGCCCACTTGTCCTCGGCCGCCGACGTTCCGTCGACATGGAAGGATTTCAGATACCATGGAAGCCCACCGTCTGTAAGCACGTCGGCAGGACCGGAAGCCCCTCCAGCACCCAGGCCACCGTTGGACTGCGGCGGCGTGAGCGGGCCAGGTTGCGGACCTGACGGGAGTTGGGGGTGCATGTAGTTGCTGTCCGCCGGCGGCGTACCTGATTGTTTAGGAGTTCCGTTGGTCAGGTGCACGTCGAGTTTGGTGAGGTCGGTTGGCTGATTCTCCTGTCCTGCAACCGACGAAGTTGACGAGGCACAGCCGTTGACTTCTACCACAGCATTTTCAACGCCCGAGGTGTCGACTTCGATATTACCAGCGTCATCGACAGCGACGTCGATCTGCATCCTGTCGACATCAGCCTGAGCGTCAACATGATGTGTCGTCCGGGTCTCATGATCGGCCACTATTATCTGGCCCGCATCGACGTCAGGGGCGTCCACCATTGCAACCTCCCCATTATGCTCTGGCGCTACGTTTTCGTCCTGTGAGACCGTGATCGATGCTTGTCTAAGCTCGAGGCTGGCTTCCAGCATGCCTTCGAGTTCCTTGACGAGCTTTTCGAAGGGTTTATTGGCAATGTCCGCTTCAGCATGAAGAGCTGTTTCGAGCTGGGGCTGGACTGCCTTAAGAATCCTCTTGCCCAGTCGTTTGCGGTCTCTAGCCTCTACATAGCCGGAGCCTTGTTTAGATGGAGAAACATCAAGTGCCTCTCCCTCTTCTGGTCTGTCGGACAATTCAACCACATCTGGCTTGATTGTGCTTGAGTTGATGCCCACATGAATCACCTCACACAAATCATGCGCGAAAGCCAGAGTCGTGGTGTAATGTCTCTCGTCGAGTCTGTTCTGCAGTCCATTCAGACCTTCTTGGAAGACACTTTTATCAAGGCTGCATATACTGGGGTCAGCGCAAAGGCACGTATAAGGCGTCAGACTTCGGGGAAGATGCCAACTCACGCAAATGCCTTGTCAATAACAGGTAGCAGTAGCTTGTAGATCGGGAAGTAAACAGTGTCGACAAAGTCTTGTTCCAGCTCCGCCGCCTCGAGCTTGTCCAGCTCACGCTTCACAATCTCGTCAGAGAGTGTCTTGAGCTGTTCTAGATCCTTGATAAGCATGTTGGCAAACTCGATTCGTCTCTCCAGCCGGGCCTTGCCTGATTGACCCATGGCGCTGAAATCACGCCTGGTAAGCTCCATCGAAGAGAATGTCTCCATCTGAAGTTGTAGACGCTTTAGCAGAGCGGCGCCTCTACGCGCTTCTCGCTTCAGCGTCCAGTATCTGCATGCCTCTGCTACAAAGTCCTTTCTCTTACTGAATGGAAATCGTTGCATGGCTCCCTCGACGATAGTAAGAACGGATTGAGGTATTACGGGGGCCCCTGAAGGTAACCTCCACCAGCACTTTTGCACTTGGCCTCGCTTCTTGTCTGCAGCAGCAACTGAGTTGTCTCCCGTTGCCTGCAGATCGTCTGCGGGTTGGTCATGTAGCGCTTGTCGATGTGTAGCGGCGAGCTCGGCAGCAGAATCCTGACTTGTTGCCCAGAGCCGCCCTTTCATCATCTTCTTGTAGAACTTCTTCGCATCCCTGGTAGCCTGTGCGACGTTGTTCTCCTTGGTGTAGTCTGCTGGACAGTGCTTGTCGCAGAATGCCTTGAGAACCATGTTGCCATCAAGCACGGCCAAGGCGCCTTGGCTGTTCTTCATCTTGAGGTACAGTCGTGCCCGTCTCCCGCAGGTCACATGGAATGCCTGGTAACATGCCTTGTTACCGCATTGGATGCAAGCTCCCATCCGTTGGTTGCATAGGTAGCACGTTAGCTTCCACCGGGTTTTAGGCACCTTTTCCACATCCATCACAGGTTCCATAAACGTGTGATTACCCAGAGAAACCTCTGGAATCCACATTGAACACAGCAGATGTGCCCATTTGGACGAGTTAGTCTGCTTAAACGCGCCATCCGTATTCGGACAGAAGATACACGTCTATGACATTTTTGTTAGCGCGCCGTACATAAACTGGGCAACTTTATTCATGCTTCCAGACGGGTAGATGCTTACCGGAACTCCCCGACCAATAAGCTGGCACTTCCTGCACAGCCACTGGCCCTCCGGGATAAAAGGCACACCATAACACTCCTGGTGAACCGCGAGATCGCATCCGTCGCAGAAGACGATGGCGTTTGTGTTTTCGCAGTCCCCATCGTCGCATATGGCACATTTGCTATCCTGCTCTTCTCCCGCTTGCGTCTCGCCATTAACAGCCGCAGCCGAACTTGATCTTGGCCGGTGTGTCTGGGGAGGTTTGGGGTTTGGCTTTGGTATTCTCTTCTCGAGAGCATGCCACTCCTTTTCTATTCTCGTGATGGCAATCTCGAATATTTCGCGAGTGATGGTGTCTAGGCTCGCTTCTTTCCGACGCTCATTGTACTTCTCCAGCCACATGTCGTCTTGCTCGTCCATGTCGTACTCGACTCGACCAAGGGCGTTTGACGCCGGGCTCGTAGTGGCACCATCAACTTTTGCAATGGCAGACAGTTGTTCCAGGTCTTCCTCAATGTTCCCATCGGTGGCTTTTATCAACATCCTCTCTGGGCGGAGGTACTGGTCACTCTCCTGGTATCCCACGTTCATCATCGACTTCTCGACATATCGGGCCTGACCGAAAGTTTTGCTTTCGAACAATGATATCCGATCTGTTTTCCGGTATGATGGCTGTTTGAGATCAAGCCGCTCCTTGGGTGTCTGGTTATGTATAGGAAGCACTTTGGGGACTTTGGGTGTGGTGGAGTCGGCCCCACGCATGCCATAGACGCCAAGGGGGTCTCGAGATGGCCTTCCCCTGCTCCTTCTTGTCATGGGTGTTGTTGTGCTGTTCTGGCTCCCCTCTGGTGGAACTAGTGCGGCGTCTTTTGTTGCTTCTTCGTCCTCTTGGGTCTTGAGGGCCGATGCGCCCTTGGGGGTCGATGTATCGGCAGAAGCTGCGGGGACTGCATATTTTGGCGTACTAGGCCTCGGTCTCGCAGTTCCATCGACATCTTCGGACTGGAAGACCATGAACGTTGCCTCAATATCTAGATTTGGGTGAAACTCTTCCCAGCCCCTCTCTTCTCGGGGTTTATAGCCTTCGCTTTGGATGACGGCGCTGGTGATGGCAGCAGCAGAGCTGAACTGTTCGTCATCGGGCTCGAACCTGCTTGTTGCCGTCCGCATCCTGGTGCTGCGCTCTCTCCTTGGGTATACGGCGGTTGAACCGGCAGCTAGAGATCGCCGGGGCTTGCCCGTGGATGGGGTGCCGGCGGCGGCACGGGGCCTCGGGGCGCTGGATGAGCCGGCTGGTCTCGGAACCTCGTTGCCATTCTCGTCGACGAACCTGCCACCGCCGCCGGGACCACCGGGGATATACCGGCGCTTCTTTGGAGGAGGTTCCGTGTCAGCGACGGCAACGCGGCTAGATCGCGCGGCTGAGGTTGAGGTGCGCGGTCGACCGCGTCGGCGCGCCGGCGTGGGACGCTGCGGGGTCGACGGTGCAGAAGGCATGTCTCGTTGATCCAGAACTCGATGGCATCAATGTACGGGTCGGATGGCAAGTTGTGATGGGTGTTTGGGGTGCTCGTTGGGGTCTGGCAGTGGACAGCTCGAACGCGACTGCGATGAGAGGTGGTCGAGGCAAGAACCGCGCTAGCGCCTGATTGGGCTTGATGAATCGTATCAGCCCCACTCTGTTGGGGACACTTCCCTTGTTTTCACGTGATTGCTTCCCCAGGCCCCACCCGCTTTGTTTGCCAAGGCCGCGAACCCTTCCAAAATGCCAATTCGATCTTTGTTCCTGATCTGATGATAGGGCTGACCGACTGATGTTTATTCTCTTCTATTTGTTGTTCGCTGCTTTTTGTTGTTGTTGTTTTTTTTTTGCTGCCTGCTTGTACGTCACTATATTTTCCTCTTGCCATTGAAGACCGAGATTGGGAAACTTATGCTATCTTTGGGGGGATCCTGCCAATGCTGACTTCTCTCATCTTTTGATTGTTTGTCTGGGCAATTGACTCTACAACGCATTTGTTGTGACGCAAAATGATGTCTTGCCGTTCGATATAGCGAGCCAATCTGCAAGGCTCTGACGACATTCTCCCTGCCTTCACCGTCTGTCTCCATCCTGTACCTGAGCAGCCTCCGCATATCTCCGCCTCGCCTTGTCCCCGCTCCTGGTCTAGTTATCGACGGGACCCAATCAAACTGGCATCTTAGCCCCGGATTTTCCGGTTCAAGGTTATTATTGAACTTTCGGTGGGGTCCTTTTCCGATTCTCGTCCTGGCTTGGTTTTTTTTTTTTTTTTTTAACTGTTTCTTTCTTCACCTATTTACCTCTGCTTTTTTTTTCTTTTGCGAGCCATCTTCTGAGCAAATACAACGTTTCGCGGGTCGAACAGTTTCACAAGACCTACATGACTTTATGCGTTCTCAAAGCTCATAGCGAGTTGCGTCCTACAGTCGATCTGACTGTACTACATGTCACCGCCCTGAACTGACACTCTCCAACCTATGAGTGGACGACTTCGGTTGGTATCATGGCTGGGGCGTAGAGATCTATGTAACTCAATTTCTGCACTGTTCGGTTGCATGGAGATATCAGTCGACAGAAAACGCACTCGCTCACACAAATAAAACGATAGGTGCGGGTATTGTTGCCTGCCGTAGAGTAGTGACTACCAACTTTTGATTTGAATTGTGGTTGGGGATTTTTGCAATTGGTAGGTAACTCATAAGAATTTTCTTTCAATCATCATCAACATTCATAGCTTGCGCGTAACAAAAAGGTTATCGCGAGGCCAAGTCTAAATACCCAAATGACATACTCCGTTAAAACCTAGCTCAATCGTTACATGCGCTTGCATCTTACACATAACAGCCATATTTACAAGTTGTTAGCTGTCCCTCCCTCAAAGTAAAAAAAAATAAAAAAATAAGAATGAAGTCCTCATAAATTGGTCGTCAACCCGTTAAGCTACCTGATATTTGAAGGGAACACTCCAGCCCGGCCTTTATGCCTTCCGAGAACACAGAGGTTCCTTGGTCATGATTCGACGGTGACACGTATTGTGTGCGGCAAGGCAACGACCCGACAGACTCTACCGGCGAGTCCAAGACTTCGGGCGTCGGGGGCAGAGCATGCCCGTGAGCTAATGATGCGAGCTGGGGGTTCTTGCACTTGCTGCATAGATACCTAAAGATTCCCAGCATATGTTTGCTTTGTGGCTCACGCTCCGACATGTACTCAAGTACCGCGATGCTGGATAGGAGGATTTCCATGTCAATCATCAACGCATGTCCATGGGAAGTGGCAAAGGCTGTCGGAACTTACGACTTCTGCATGGCCGTGACTTGTCCGTCACCACGTAATATAGGGTCTGCACTCCGTTTCCACGTCTTGGATGAAATCTCCTGGCTAAGCACGATGAGAATGGCCGAGTTCATGCAGTAGCTAAGCGCAATTCATAGTCGTCAGCGACAGCCGTTTGGATTATGCTGGGAGTTTGGAGGGAAAGGAGATCATACACTATGAAAGGGTTGCGCCTGGATAGAAAGCCCTCCTCCATTGCACTCCAAACCATCGCGATGGACTTGTAAGATGCCTCTATTGCGTCGCGAGGGAATTTCTCCCCTTCTCCAGACAGCGGGTGAGTGTCATAACCCTTGATGTGGGCGTCGAATAGCATGAACGGCCGACCCAAAAGAATGACAGAATGTAGCTGCAGCAGTCTGTGGTGGAGATTATGAATGGCGCAGCGCTGCAATTCTGCAGGCGTGGTTGGCGGCGACTGGGAAGAGGGAAAGAGGATGGCTGATTTATCGTTCATATAAGGCCAGTCGATATCTTGACCGGCGATCTCAGCAGCTTCCACTGCTAGTGTCTCCGACTTGTTGTAAATTCCCAAGAGAATCGTGCTCAACATTTCGACCCCGCGGATACTCGGGCCAAGGCTGGTAATATCACCGTCAGCATCCTCGGGTGGTGCTGGGAAAGCAAAAACGTCGGCTACTACTGGCGGTCGACCCAGCTGAGCAGCCACGAAGCGATCCAGCAGAAGCAGACTCCGCCAGACGTTCCGCCTGAGCCGGCCAATATTGACATTGAAGCTCCAAGGCCTCCCGTTCTTCATTATCTCATCGTATCGCATGAGAATTTGCTCCTCTCGATGCATTCCGAGCTGCTGTGCAAGCAAACCGGCGCGACCTATTATACTGTCAGCAAACATAACGTGCGGTATTGTGCACTACACACCAGAGGGTGACTAACCAAGGTGTTCATAGCCTTCGTTCCTCCGCACCACAGCCAAGGAGTACATGGCCTTTAGTAAAAGAACCCGTACTGCCCATAAATCCTTGGTCAGAATGCCCACGAGTGTCTCGACGCTTTGGAAATATGCCTCTGCGTCCAGCTCAAGTCCATAAGACTCGGTGGTGGGCCCAGCGATCACAATTCCTATCGCTACAGCGAGGTAGAGAAGCACGCGACCCTTCGCGTCCTGATTGCCATCTGAAATTATCTTCAGTGCAGTCAAGTTCAAGGTAGCTTCTTCGTCAAAGACTTGTATCAAGCCTTGGGTCTAGATATACATCCACGTAAGCATAGTCCACCTAATTTATAACTCTATGCAGTTGGAAATTTTTCCAGTGGGGATTGTTCCTTGCGTACATTGACCAAGAACGCCTCGACGAGATGATATAATTGTCTCTCTGGGGGTAGTGGCACCGGTAACGTGACCGATGGCTGTTTAAAAGTTGGCGGGAGCTCCATGAGTCTGAAGCGTGCATCAAAAGGTCTATGTAATGGGTTTGGCATGCCGGTCACCTCGAGAACATTTCGTAAAGCATCGAGATATGCCAAGTGGCTGGAGCATCCCAGTAGATCTAGGGTCTTGATTTAGTAAGTCGACAGTTAAGAGGAAAGAAAGGGACGCATGAACCATGGCGTGCGTACTTGTAGTATCACCTTCCGGTAGTGGCAATCCAAGCATGCGTTCCGTGGCGTAAAGATGTGAAGGGATGCGAACATCTCTCCAAGAGTTGACGCCTTCTAGAAGTTGGTTACTCCAAGATTCGTCAACAGGTGCACCCCAATCCACCTGCTGTGAGGTGTTTGATGACGGCCTTGATTGTATCGGGTCCTTATTGGGTGTCGAGACAACATATGCCTCTGGACTATATCCAAAATTAGATCCAAACCCGTTGTGTGCGCTGGAAGGGGTTGGGATTGTTGTGGTGGATACTGGGGTATCGGCGTCCAAACAAGGACTTTTGGGTGATTCCGACTTTGTTGTTGGAGAGACTGGAGTAGTTAGAGAAGCATCTTCCTCCACTCGCTGTCGCTTGCTTGCAATGCCGGCATTCCTGCGATGCGCCGGATTGTAGACGCAGTTGTCGGCATTTTTCTTGCGTATACAGAGGCTGCAAGGAACCTTTCCATCACACTAGACGGATTCATTGGTTTGTGAGTAAAGTGATCGCCATGAAATTGTGGTGGTTTTGTGTGAGCATCGGACAAAGAGCAAAGAGCCTTGCCCTGAAGACAGAGGAAGCCGCATCTTGTCCCGTGGTCCACCCTGCAAGCAGGTCCCAACATTCGATCTTCGTGGCAAGGTTACGGGAAATAAATAAAGTGACCAAGGCGAATGTCTATATAAGATGGAGGGGGTGGAATACACAAGTCTTCACTCATACCTTTTGTTTTCTAGTCTTACAAAAGCCGCATGCCTGGGCAATGCGTAGACGTTTATCATCGGGAACCCGTGGCCGAGTCATGATGCCAGAAGTGATATCTTTTGACAACAGATGATGTCGAAATCACCTCACCAACAACGTAATCCCCAATACCATGGCAGCGATAGTGTAAGCTGCGGGTTCGGCCAAGGCTGTGGACGAGAATCACCAAGCCCGAAGTCGAGGAATCTCGCGTCGTTGCGTCGAAATAAGATAGCAAGGGGCCAAAGGCGTAGCCGCAAACCCGAGGGCCCGTTGTCAGTGGCCCTGTCTATTGGCTAGTCAGAGGTATTAGAGCGCCGAGATATAGACAAGAAGCCCAGGTTCGTCCTCGGCAAGGTCTGGTGGTGACCGAGCTGTATATTGTGTTGAAACAGTTGGCGCAGATGGCAGCAGGTATATAAAGCGCACTACGAGGCTAGCAGAGCAAGAGTGCGAGCGTACCAGGCGGTGGGTTTTTAACAATGTCGTGAAAATAAAGGGCGATGGCTAGAAGAAGAGTAGACAAACGAGCTTGTCACAGAATTGAGATCCTCAAGCATAAGGTTACGTTGTCGCAATAATAGAAGGAGGAGAAGGGGCTCCGGAGCTGGGGGCGACCCTGCTGAAGAATAGACACTAGGATCGCCCGTCTCAGTGGCCTGGGTGCGTTGTCTCGAGCTGGCTGGATATGGTTTTCCTGCGCTTTAGGAACCTCCCTAACGTAGCCTAAAACACAAGCAAACGGATCTTTCCACGGCGGCCCCGTCAAAGACTCAGAGGACGCGGGGCCATCCAAAGTCTTTGGGACCAAACTAGCAATGTACCTAGTCAGCCATGGCGTCTGCAGTGGTGACAACAGCCAAAGAAACTCTATTTTGGAAGATCGGGGCAGAGAGGAGGGCCCAACACACAATGTAGGTACAAAATACGCACTTCGTATGTACCTATGGGCAACCTTAGAAAACACCTTCCATCCAATACCATGTCATCTTACATGCGGCGCCAATGTGAGGCTCTAAGACGGCGCGCAGTAATTACGTGACGATACCTGTCATCTAGCCGACATCCGGAACGCCATCGCTAGCTACGATGGGCGTGCGCCTCCACAACGTTAGGACTTGAGAGGAAAAGACGCCAGAACAGGGCCGAGTGGGAAGCGTTGGTTCTGGCGACGGTGCCGGTTGGACGAAGTCCCGATGGGTTGGTCGCCAACACAAAGGGTCTCACTTAGCCTATGATCATGCTGCACCGTTTAATAATCCACAAAGGGAGGAGCCGTTTTCCGGAGTATCTTCCGGGACGAGTTAGTTTGTACAATTTCGAATGTTCATACCTAGAATTGTGTACCAAGAAATAAGGAGGCCAGTGATACTCGCGGACTGCAAGCAAAGGTAAACACTTACCTATCCCTAGACATTGAGGTAAAGTACCTAGGTACCTTGGGTACTCAAGTCACATTTGTTGTATTTGGTGAGCGTGCTAGATGTTTGAGAGCAAGTTCTGCTTTTGTATTACTGGTTTTTTTTTTTTTAAAAAAAAAAAAAACCAGACAGAATGAAGATGGGCCAGACTGAATAGAACGAAAAGGGTAGGAGCAATTTGCCTCGTCTCAGTCAAGTCGGGGGGCGTGTCCTACACTCTCTGCACGCAACTATCGTAAAAGAGGCATGTAATCACCTCGCCAAAACTTTCCCATCGGAACTCTCCGTGCCATCCTCTGGTGATTGGAAGGATTGGAATTAATATTTGCACGTGCATACAAGTCTTTGACAAACAAGAGACGCTCAGTATCGAGATCTTGTGAGGTCTAGATCGAACCCCACATTAGACTGACTGCGGATTGGACGGGATCCACTTTATTTTTTGACATCCTTCGAGGCCGACCGATTCCAGATGGTTAGCTCTGCTCTAACCAACCTAGATACCACTATTTCGTCCCCACGGACGTGATTCTCCGAGCCCCCGGGTCCTATTCCAAATAGTCCCATACGTAGGCTTTACTAGACCCAGTTGGCAGGAGATTATCTGTTGTACAGCTACTCTTCTGGCATCCAATCAATTGCAATTGCGAAAGGGAGGTAGGTAGGCACAGCTACAGCTACACCCCCCATCCCCAATACTTGTCTATTGAGGGGCCAATTCTACTCGGCATCGCTCTGGACAATCCGCTGGTTCCCCCTGACGCTAATCGACAGCATCTTCATCTACGTACCGTAGACCTCTAGTTCACTCGGATCCTGCCGAGAGTGATGTCCCCGACGGCGTGGGCAACGGCCTTGCCGCGATCGATCCCCATCTTCACCATTGCGACAAGATGTAGCACCCAAAATCACCTTTCAACTCGAGTGCTCATGACCCTTAGGGTCGCGAGGCCCCAAGTCATACGCTTCATTGGGAATTCCACGGCCGCCAAGCGCGCACCTCTGTCAAGTGTGGTCGCCTCAAGTCCGAAGTCAAGCCGAAGCCCGTCCGGGGCCAGCACGTCCACGACCACGACATTGAGCTCAGCGAGACCAACCCGCGAGTCCCTCTCATTTGCCGAACGGCTGGCCCGCCTGAAGGAGCCAGCCGTGCTGTACAGAGCACCGCCGCACAGGTTTTACCGCTTCTCTTGCTACAGCAGTGGGCTCTTCTGCATCATGTATGTGGGCTATCACTATACGACCAGCGTGTTATACGCACCGCCGGACGTTACATGGTGGCTACCGCACGCCTTTGCGGTGATTGTGGCTGTGATGGGAGTTCTGGGCGCATACTTTATTACAGGTGCTTGGCGTCTGGTGCGCGTCATCCGTGCGGTTCCTCGCGCATCCGGGAGTGCCCTCGCTCCGGCAGGCGCCGCAACTAAACCGGCGCCTCAAATGCGAAGGACGGCAGCACAGAGAGCCGCGGCGGCAGCAGATGCCGCTGCGACACATCAGCTGCCTATACGTCTTGAGGTCACCGCCACGCGGTTACTACCGTTCTTTCCGCCCAAAGTTACCCTGCTTGAACCGGCCGACTTGGTCCTGCCTGCCCAGTATGTGATATTGCGCCATATGGGTGAGCACGTCAAGAACCCGGATCTCGCAAAGAGCAAGTTGGGAGTAAGGGAACAATTACAGGCGATTAAGGATGCCAAGGCCAGAGCTGTCGCCGAGGCAGAGTACGACAAGCGTAATCTCCTCACGAGCCCCTTTCGGCACATGGCTCGCGCTTTTGGCACCATGTTCAGGACCCTACATAGGTCGTTGACTAGAGCCGGCTTTGTCAACGTAGAGGCTCAAGGCAAGAAGTACAAACTCGATGTGATGGAATCTTGGGCACTGGAGGATGGAAGGGCCTTAGATCGCCTGGTCCGGGTGCAGGAGCGGTCGAACCTCATTACGTCTTTCCCTCAGGAGCGCAAAGCATGATGTGATAATCGCGTGCTTTGCACACTTGCAAAAGGAGGATCGACGACTGGTGATGTAAAATAAAATGTACAGTTATTATGTTTACTTTTCTATGTCAATCTTGTGAGACAAGTAAAGCAGTGTTATGAAACATAGACTGTTGTTCGAGGATACATAGTTTGCACCAACCATACTAAAGACCGGGACGTTATACTCCGTATAGTGATCGAATACCTATGACGTTGAAGATGCGGAGGAAAACCACCGCTAGTAAGAATTCTAGACCGCGATGATCGATCATCGCGTGAATATGGATCTAGCATATAGCGGTCAGTTACCGCGGGCCGTGCTGACTACCGGTAGTAGTGCGGGCCATCCTTGTTGGTGTGTTGCTGCTGGCTGCTGTTTATGCTGCTGATGTTCCAGGCCGACATGGCGTTTTGTTGAGAACTGAGGTCATCTGAAGTTACAAGAGTTGCTAGCCAAACTTAGCCTAGCTGGTTATGGCAGTGCCTTGCATGCTTGATGCTTGATGCTATTCAGAGAAACGACCTTCGGACGAAAATCCGCATCTCCTGATTCGCTCCAAAAGGGGCTTCCGGGAGTGAGGCGGACGGCCCACAGTAGTCAATGCGCCTGGTTGGTTCCCGGTTGGGGGGGGGGGGGGGGGTTTGGAAATCTTGGATTTTTGGGCGGCTTGTTCTGCCGTACTATTACCGGTAAACTGTACATAGTTACCTTAGGCATCTTGGCAGCCCGACCTGCCGACTGCAGGGGTTCTTTCAAAAAAGAAAGCCAAGATAAACCAAAAAACCAAAAAAAAAAAAGCCAACCGAAAAAGACAGCCCTGTGACGAAAAAAAAAGACAAAAAAGCTATTACGGGGCCGAACAGTAGGTTTAAGGTTCGTAAACCATATTCCGGATTGAGGTGCACGCAAAACAAAAAGAATAAAAAAGGAATCTGACACTTTCTGATCTTGGTTCAAGTGGACGCTAGACCATGCGGTAAGATTGAATTACCTTGAAAAAGTCACAGAGTGGAAATGTAGTAGCGATATCCAGTCCTCCGGTTAATAGATCTCATATTCCTTTTTCCCATGATATCAGGTTTTTGTTTTGTCCTTGGTGCATGCATGAAGCGAGTCAAGATGCATGGGTCAAACAAAGGAAGCTAAAAAGAAAGAGAGGCGATGCCGATGACCGGTCGATCTTGTTTCCACCGCCGACCAAAAGACCAAAAAAGTCTGCTCCCCCCCATGTCTTGTTATGGGGTAAAATTAAAAAAATGGAGTCCCAACGTCCGCCTCGGTATTGGTCTGTGCAATCACCTGTTTGATTCCACTTCCAAGGACGGGAAAAGTCATGCTGTTGTCGGTAAAAAAGGGCCTGTGGGGAATTGTCAGTTGTCATTGCTTCTTTTTCAAGGGACCGTTGCTTTCCAGATGTCAACAAACCTAAAATCGCCATGTTACGAACTCTAGGAATGAGGCTGAGGGAACATCGATGGTACCACGTAGTATGACCATGTGGTAGGAAAGTTTATACATCTGTAGATGGGGCGACTATGGCTGATTTGAGTTGAGACTCGATCCGTGGAGATCCCACCTTCATGCCTTGGAGCGAGATCTCCTTACCTGACCATCAGTGAGGACGGGGGAGGGAAAAAAAAGGCTCCTTGGGTACTTGTTTCCGAATGTCAATGAGGCAACCAAACCCGCCAAGGAACCCCGAAAAAGATTCTCATGATTCACTAGGCTCTACACACCGATACACCGGATTCTTGAGTCGATCGTGATAGTTGCCGTCGCACTACTCTACTTACAGGATAGTATGTTCTACGTAGATATGCGCAAAGACGCTCGCTTGAACAGGGGTTTGGTTCCCAACGACCAACTGTCACATTTGCTATTTACCGAGTAGGCACTTTACGGAGCAACTGACAGATTCAAGCATGCACGTAAAACATACGGATGGCTGGCTGCAAGTGTTTGCAGTTTCTGCGATGCGATGCAGGGCACACTAGCCTGAACCATTTTACCTATTAACAATGCCCCCCACCCAAAAAAAAAAAAAAAAAAAAAAAGGTAGGTACCAACCTATTAAGGTCTTTGATGTCCATGCACAATTGTTTTCCAACGTTACATGTTGTACAAAAATGTGAGGCAGTAGGTTGTATAGAACGGCCTCGGCTCGCATGGGGTGGTGGTTTGGGGCGCCATGCCCAGAACGCCATGAAAGGAATTGCTTCCCGCGTGTAACCAAGCTTCAAGAAAATCGATCCTACTTTGTAGCTTTTTGCAATGAGCGGTGAGAACGACAATTACACGGGAGTTGCCTACCTCTCATGTACATTGTTTGAGGAGCCATTCAGCGTTCGTGAATCGTCAAAGCATTCAAGGCATGCATGCAACGCTGTCGCTTGTCGCACTCGGTCCCTGGGATTCTCTCCATCGATACTACGGAGTACTACCTTTTGTAGTCTTAGATAATATGGTCCATGCCTAGCCACCCCTGCCTTGAATCTCTTTTTTTTTCTTCTTCACCTTCTCTTCAAAGTTCAATACCCCTCTCTCAGCCCCTCAATTCCGAATGTGAGGCTCTCACGGCATCATTGCTTTCCGATGATAGTGATGTTACAATGAACGTCGCGGTGTGTAGAAACCTAACATGACATCGGAGAACACGGAGAACACTGAGAAGAAAATAGCAATCAAATACCAATCACGGTAGCGGACATATAACCATTACTGTGGCAAAGATCTCCCTCCATTCCCCAGAAATAGTACCAGGTTAAACAGGCAAACAGGCTCACCTTGAGGAACAAGAAGAAAAAACAAAGATAGGCAGGTGGCTTCCGGAGCGAATTAAGGTAGATTGCGCAGAGGCGACTGACCTGTTTAGACGAACCGTGTCTAGAATACTACGTCGCAAGCGTTTCGCAAGGACGAAGATCTTGCAGATCCAACAAAAAGCCTGTCCAGTCACACATGATGCCACACCGTGCCATCAGGTATCTCACCGTCTCTATGGATTACTACGTAGACTGCCTGGTGGGGACATATTCATGAGGCGAGCGGCTATCCCATCATGCCGAGAGGGAGACAAGAAGACGAAAAAAAAAAAAAAAAAAAAAGGGACGAGAGAAAGCAAGTCATCTTGGACAAGCCGTGCTGGGACGCGTATGCCGTGTCATGCCATGCCACAGTGATCCACAGAAAATCGAGGCTCGAGTTGAAAAAAGTTGTAATTGACAGGCAGGCCGCGGCGCTTATTTGGCAGACAAAACCGTGGATTTGGCACGTCACCTGAGGGTTTGCCCAGCCTTCTAAACCCGGTCCAAACCAGAAAATGACAAAAAAAAACTTTGTTTGAAAAAAAAACCCCGATCGTCACAAAGATCCCCCAAGCATGAAGGGTCCTGCTGTGCCCCGATAATCCAATCTACCTTGCGTGGTAATACCGAGGAGACAAGCAAGGTTGTGTGGCAAGGGTAGAGGCAAAGTCTCGAGCATTCCTCAGACGAGATTTGCATACTCTGCATGGTTAGAAGAGAAAAAAAAACAAGGCACCCTCGAATGCATAACATACTTGTAGCATGATGTTTTATAGGCTGCTGCTAGATTCTACCGTCGAATCATCACAGCTAGCTGCACGGGCACAATTGACTCGATGCGTCAGGCCAGGGCGGCAAGCTACCCAGCGCCACCACTATACTGCGGCAAATACACACACACTTCAGTTCGGCCAATAGCACTACAGAGAACAGCTCTCATCTCTACTTGCCAATTAGGTATCTCCTTGGGGCGATGGGGGTTGGAGGAAGAGAGGGGGGATCATCGTCGTCCTCGCCGTCGTCAAACCCTGTCCTTTTGCCGGGGTCATGTCGTGCCGCGCTAGTGCCAGACTAGAGGTGGGCGATCGGCCGAGGAAGGAACCACGCGGACGATGCTGGCCATGGTACGGCGGTAAGTTGAGAGAAGTGCCAACCGCTAGTCTGATGAAGTCGCCTTGGCACCGAAAGGATGAAGAGGTGACCGGAGATGCACACTTGGATCGCTGGGACCCTTCCATCTGTGTGGGTTGAGGTTGGAGATTGTCAGCGACGCCCCGCGTGCAAACGCCCCCGAAAATTTTTGCGCCCTGACCTTGGCTGGACAATGTATAGGTGTAGTAGCTATGCATGGGTGGTTTATGATTATCGATCGCATCTTTTCTTGTGTAATGTTAGTTGTATTTGGCGGTGAGCATGTGCAACCACTTCACAACCCAGTCACCCGCTTCTTATTCGACGTCGCCTTGGTCGCATGCCTGGCACGCTCGAACCACCCCGGTCAACCCAAACTCCGTGGTAGGCAGGAGGGGTTCTATCCGTATTATCTGGCTGCCGCAATTGATTGAAGCTTGTGTCCGCTGTCGAAAGGGAAGAAGGCCCTTGGACTGCCAAGCCTACCGGGCCAACCCCAGATGATGGACCGGGGTACGGCAGGCCTCATAGTGGTGCCGACCAATAGATAGTACCACGTAACTGCAAAGGTCTGAGTTGAGTCAGGAAAAAAATGTCGATGGCCCGCAGATTGTCGCTGGCCCGCATGGTTGGTGCACTTGATGACGGCGATTCAGCATAGGGGCAAGCAAGTGGATGGAATAATTCACTGATACTTACCAGTTAGTTATATAGGTACCCTTGTTGACACCTAAGGGATGATGTAAATTGTCCTTCCAGCCCAAAAAAACAAACAAACAAACGAATCGCTATATTCATCGTACAGTAATCAATTGCACTAATCAATGAGGTAGGTGGATGCGACAAGCCGAAACCTGGTAAATAAATGTAGGTAGGGTATGTTCGTGGCATGATGATGATGTCGTCTTTGCTTTTGCTTCCGAATTTCTACCACATGCTGCATGGCTGCATGATGCAGCAGCATCCATGGTGTGTGGCGCGCAGCATCATGAGCAGCAGCAAGATGCGCTGCCGAGACGGCCATAGCAAGTTATTGACGGCTTTTGAGAAAGAAAAAAGATATAAAGAAAGAAACAAAGGAGGAAAAAATAAGGAGAATACAGTCACATATTGCGGCAGTCTGCAAACGGGTGGAGGCAATGACATAATGGTTCTCCAGTAAGAAGTGCGTGCATGTATAATATATCTCCAATCCTGTCGCACGCAACTTGGCTCACATCAAGAGAAAACCACAGGTAATTATAGTACAAGTGGCTAGGACTGCATACCTAAGCAGTATGTCGCAGAAGATATGGGGTTCTGGTGTCCAAAGACAGAAAAAGGTGGACTCTTGTTAATATGGAGACAAGGACGGCCGCGCAGACGAAATCCCCCCACGCATTGCGCAAAGGTCTGCAAGATGTCGTCGCCGTCGTTCGTTGTTGAACAGATGCTTTACAAATCCTCCGGTCATTGGTTTGGTGCATTAGTAACCCCATGCAAGCAAAAAAAAAAAAAAAAGAAAGAAAAAGACCAGCATACTGAAAGGCACAAGAAGGGGTTTAGAATCAGACTGTTGAGAGTGGCTTGGAACAAGGAGAGTTTGGAGGTAGTCGATGGCATGCTGGTACCCCACCAAAGTAAATAACCCATCAGAGTCGAAGAATATTTAGGTGGGTAAATATTAATTACTTCGTAGGTAGCCAGCCAACTTGAGAAATGAGGGACAAAAAAAAAACCCATTCGAAATGCATGACCGCGTGGGGGAGCCTCGCAGCAACAAGACCCCACACCAAGCCAGACGCCAGCCGTTTGCCCGTGGCAGTCGCTGCCAAGAAAGGCAAAAGATGGGCCTAATTTTGGACGTTGTTGTTTTCTGCGAGGCTAACAAGTGACGCACAGACCTTTCACAGCATCGCGTGCAGGACGGCTAAGAAAAGGGACCCTGATCCTGGCCGATAACGCTTTGTTCAAGCAAGGGAATGGTTGTTCAGCAAGGGTATGGGCTGTTTTTGTTTGCTGTATTTATTTTTGCACCGGTTACAAGAATAACCAGAGAATCATTTTTGTTTCATTGTTTTAGTAAAACCGTATAAAAGAAAGAAAGAGCCATCTCGCCGTGGATCCGGAAATGCAATAAACTAAATGTTCATCCAAAGAAATAAACTTGGACGAGTTGTTGCTGACTGTCTGATCAAATGTGCGATAACATGAGGTGGTTGTTCGACAGCGATACGTTGGTTTTGTTGGTGTGCTGGGAAATTTCATCAAAACATTAGGGGGGCGTGCAACCTTATCACCCGGTAGCTGCTTCTGAATATCCATTGCGGCTGCTCTGTGGCACCCGTAATTTCGCGGCAGTAGCCACTAACGAAATGGGCATCGGAATGCGGCAGCGCACAAGCGGGAATAACAACAAACACTTCAAGCTCCCCTCCAACAACAAAGAAAAGCATTTTGAATGTCGGAAAGGCACGAGAGGGACTCGAGTGAAACCTGATCTTGTTCAACTTCTGCGGCATTGTCTTATCTCTCGGTGTCGGTTGGACGATCATGGCTAGTCAGCCACGAATTGAAGAACACAATGCCAAGCGATCCTCGGCGGCGGCTTCAGTAACTGGAACTGTTGAGCCCACGTTGTCATGTCCACCAAGACTAGATTCAATCAGGCCCGTGTCACTTGCGACATACGAGATATATGACATGTACAGGACCGCAACCTTGAAGTAGAAAAGAAAAATAGTACTGAGACACGATGCAGCGCTGCAGAGCGCGCCTAGACTAGGTGCAAATGGCCCTCCCCAACTGCAAAATCAGAAAAAAAAAAAATTATTGGCCAGATGATCGTTCCTTCTGACGGGGCCGCAAGGGGCCAGCAGATGAGTGGCTCAACTGTTTCGTATCATTCGGTCTAGTCTAGTCATTAGAGTGAGTTCCTGATCTGATCTGGCCTGCTCTTTAAGCGCTCCGCGAGAATGGACCGGTTCAGTAAACAGGACATGAATACAAGGTAAGTAAAGTCGGTCAAGCCTCACGTTGATGGCGACAAGAAAAAAATTCATCCCGCAAAGTAACGGTCAGTGTCGGGCCAGAGAAAAAAATGCATTTTATTTGCCAGTGTTGATTGATAATTTGTGCTTGACGCCCATCTTCACTTGGACAGAAAGAAGGCTTTCCAAAGACAGGGAGGGGCGGCGGGGTCGAAAGTGAACCACTCGACCCCCGGTACCACACCCTCGCAACATCCCTATAGCAGACCTTTTGGCGGGGTCCGACAGGGTTACCCCCGGACCTTTCCATGCTGAGAAAAGCCTTGGAGATTGGAGACTGATACCACTAGCAGCCCCGATCCAGGGTACCCCCCGGGCAAGCTGGTCGGCTGCGTCTTCAATAAAGACGCTACCAGGCCCCGCCTGCATATTTGCTTGAGCGTAGCGCTCGCTCCCGGTATTCTTTCTCATTGACGACCGACTTGACTTGCATCGCAACATTCGACAGTCATCTTCCCTCCTCCGTATTGCTGGGAGAGCGGGATAGCATCAAAGTTATTACTTCAACCGCCTCCATCGTTGTCGCCGCAGCCGCTGCTGTGTTTTATTTCGTGAGGCTCGATACCACCGGGTATCGCCGACCTCCGTTTTCCAGAGTTCTCGAGTCCACCGCGAAGTGGGAGGTAAGCCAAAAATTTCTTTTTCTTCTGGTTTCCTTGCCTACACTTGAATATCTATCGCCAAAAAAAATCAAAAATCAAAGATCCAATCACCGTGTACATCGCCGTGCGCTCGTTCCCTTCGCATCCAGCCAGCCTCGTTCTCCTGTCTGCCACTTCACCTTTCACGCCCGGTCCCATCATGTACACATATGCTCTTGAGATTGCACTCCGCCAGGAGTTGAATCATCTGTGCACGGCCGCGTACCTTTCTGTGTGCTGTCACCCGCTGTGTCGACACTCAACGGCAGATTCAACTCTTCGGCGTTTTGTCAGACAAATTGTCCACCTGTTTGTCTCGCCCGTGACCCAGCTTCCTTGGCGGCTGGTTGCTTCTCGGGAAGCGCCCGGCGAACCATAACCCCGCATAGTCAGCTGTCTTTGAGTCTTTGACTCTATGGCGCCATCTGCCTTTACGCCCTGATTTGCATTCCTCTTATCTCCTGGTGACTACGGCTGTTCGGCTACCTCCAACCACAAATTCATTCAACTGTTCATATGCGAATATCGCCTGGCTTCAGAACGTCCATCAACTGGATTGCAGAGAAGCACAAAAACCGAATACAGCCGATCGACCGACAAGGCAACCAATCTGCACCCCCTCCAGTCTCTGATCTTTGCAGGACTGCCGCAACGATCACCCCTATCGGCATCGCAACGAAAAACCTATCGCACCCCCAGGCCGCCACAAAACGGGTACTTGCCAACCTTTGACTATGGCTGCATATGACATACGCACACAGCCTTTGGCACCTCTACAGTGACCAATGACGAATCCCACCTGATTACACTTCACATATCCCTGCACACTGCGTTGAAGACATCCCTATTTTGTTATAATCCACCCACGGAACAGGCACCATTGTGCCCGTTCATAAGCCTAGGTCTACTATTTGACCAGATAGCTGACTTGTGATATTGAAGCAGGAGTACGGTACAGGCCCTACTTACCTCCAGTCAGTGCCTCGAGAATCGCCGTATCTCGCCGGCTTTTTTCGGAACATCAACGAAACCCATAATATCCTACCGCGCTCGATGGATCCGTAAATCAAGCGCGCTACCGGGAAACAAAAATGGATTCGGAAGACGGGGAGTTGTTCATCAAGGTTGGTCCCGTCTGACTCTGACAAAAAAGAAAAACATCTGGAGGAACTTGTTCTAATTGCAATGTGTAATAGCAACTGGCTACATTTGTGCGTACGCACGAGAAAGCGTTAGCCAACGCTCTGCAATTCAGGCGCCAAAATCTCCCAAGGCATGGTTCATCACAGAGCGTCTCGTCGATTTCGACGAGCAACATTGCCACGTCTCCGACAGCCATGGAACGACCCGCCACATCTTCCTCCGCCTCAAGTACCCTCGCCGCCGCTCTGTCGTTAGGCACCTTGAGTTTTACCTCGGCCTCTGTCAAGTCAGCAAAGCTGGCATTGACTTCACATCACCTTTTTTACCTCCTCTCGCGTTTTGAAGAGCTGGGCATACCTGTTGGACCAATGAAGGTCCGCCTTGAAAACCTTCACGACAATTCTTCTTCGGCCAACTACGTCTCATTCCTCAGCCAGTCTCAGCGAACTAAGAGCCGTGAGTCTGATGTGGGATCTATACGCTCCGTGTCTAGCATCCGGAGCGTCATGTCCGGCATGTCGGCTTTGTGGGCAAGTTTTGGAATTGGCAGCGGCGTGTCTGCAGCCCGTACAGAAAGGCAAAAGGCTGCCATACAGGCCGATTTGAAATACTTGTATTCGGCTTTCACCAAAATCCCTTGCCTGAAGCTCGCTCCTGACTGGAGAGCACGTTTGATTAGGGGCTACGAGGAGTTTCCCTTTGACTCGGCCGTCCCGCTTTACGTGTTCAAGAATGTACAGGCTCTTGAGGTGTGCGATATGGACTTTCGACACTTCTTTGGGTGGGACAGGATGGCCGATCAGCTGCGATCGCTGACACTCAAGCGTGCAAGCATCGATGATCCCGCCGATATTTTAATTGATATTGTCCTCGATGACATGGATAAACGTCGAAGGCGATCTTCAAAGACGCAAGCCTCGCCCACAACGCCCTGGGGAGCCGGCGCTTCCAGCCCCCGACGAACCCCTGCCGCTGAACACAATGAATCACATAATTCCACTTCGGCGCCTGGCTCCCCCCAGCCAAGGTATTCCACCGGAGACCTACAAATCGGCTCTCTGAACAGCGAGGCAAGCATGGGTGGCAAAGACGATACATCAGACGACAGCAGACGGCCTTCACTCGTCAGAGCTGACAGTGGTGAACCTTCTACATCGCCGTCGAAATCATCACGGCCGAGAAGCCACTCGCCAAGAAGGCCCACGAGCTCGAGGAACTCGACCTCTCACGTCCGCACTTCCCACAAGATCCGTCGTTCGGGCTCTGGAAGTTCCCACTCAAGTCTCTCGGACTCATGGCACGGCCATCACCGAGGAGGGAGCACCTCGAACCTGCTATCTGTGGGAATTTTGCCAGCATCGAAATGGCGATTTTTGAAGCATTTGAGCCTCGCCGACAATTCGCTCACTTGCATTTCTGCCACCAGCCTGGCCCCCTTGTCCAACACGCTTCATTCACTCGACCTGTCAGCCAACCTCTTCACCCAGATACCCGACAGTTTAGCCACTCTGACAGCATTACGAGCTCTCAACCTCTCCCACTGCATGATAGACTCACTGCACTCCCTTTTGAGGAATCCTTTGCCGGCCATCACTGCTCTCAACCTTCGTGCCAACAGGCTTCAGTCAATCGCCGCTATTGAAAAGCTGTATCCTTTGGAGCGATTGGATCTCAGGGACAATAAGTTGACTGACCCCATGGAACTCGCTCGGCTGACCAACATCCCCGACTTGCGGGAGGTGTATGTCGAGGGAAACCCATTCACTCGAACCCACAAGGACTACCGTGTCACCATCTTCAATCTATTCCGCCAGACCCCAGGCTACACTGAGGATATCACCATCGATTCCACAGGACCCACCTATGCAGAAAAGAAGCAGCTGGTTGATCGTGTTCCCCTTCCGCCTGCGGTTCCTGTTGTCAAGCCCCGCGCCTCTGAAATACCCGCAGTCGATGTCCTGAAGCCGGCTATCATCTATGAGACGCCAAAGGAAGCATCCGTGCTACGTAAGGAGCGGCCACGGCCCAAGGCAACGGCCAGCGAAATCAACACGAATTCGACCCGCCGCAGACGAGCCCCGAAGAGGCGCATCGTAGACTTGGCCACAAAGGAATCTTTGGCTGCGAACGGACAGCCTACCGAGTTTACATCCCAGCTAGTGAAGAGTTCTCAGGGTCGTGTTATCTACAAGGAGGACAACTACCGCATTTCACAAACGGCAGATTCACAGTCGCCACAATTGAGTGCGCCTGTATCAATCACCAAGGTACCAGCCACAACCCAAGAGGTACCACGCATTAATACCGGCATCCTCAAGACGGATGCTGCGAAGCAACCCGTTGTCGTCGCCTCACACGAGCCAGAACCCTCGTGGGAGGCCTCGCCTCCTGTCGACTGGGATGCAGGTGGCGAAGTCTATAGGCGTAAAATCGAAGAGCTGCGCGACAAGGTCGGCCAGGGCTACCTGAGCGTACTCAGCGAGGAGGGCTGGGATACATCACGGCACCTCCAATCACACTTCCAAGATGTGCAATTCGGGGCACCGAGTCCTGCCATGCGCCAGGATCCGACAGCGCCCCGGGTTGTTCAGCCTATACACGCCGGGCGCACACTTGGTTGATCTATCTCATCATACCATAATCTCAATCACCTACAAATCTCTCTTCTACGATATCCCTATCCACAGATTTGGAACTGAGCCTCGTCTGATCCGCTCCTCACACTCCTCCATATGACTTTTTACTCTTTTTTTTCACTTTCATTTCGGCTGTTTTACTTATTTTTATCAATTTGCATTGTTCAGCATAGCGTATAGGCGTTTGGTATGGGAAGCGGTTATTTGATTTAAATGATACAAGATTTTCGGGCTTGTCTTTGTTCGAGATACTCCTCTCATTGTTCGGATTGTTACCTGGTTATATTTGAAAACTTGGCCCAAGTGCCTGTTGATGACATCGGCGGACAGTTTTTTTCAGCTAGAAAATATGAAGTTGCCGGCTTTTTGTTGACAAGGATTTCAAACATTCAAGAACCGCGTATGAAATGCATCTTTTTAATACACAACTCTTGTGCGTAATGACTTGATGTCTGTTTTCCCAAATTTTTACCCAGTGCATGACCCGTGCATTCATGCTAGCCATCCAAGGTCTTGGTCTTGTCCACTACTGTATTTTTTGCCCTGATGGTGTTGTTATCGGCCGCCCAGCCTGGCAACGACAGGTCCATTGGCTTTGCATGGCTCGACACATGTGCTTGCATGATCCATGATTCAAGGCCAAGGGTAACTAACTTGAGGATCAGGTCTCGATCGGCGTGAACTACCGAGCGATGCTGTCCCATTTTGTCGTAGCCTTTGCCCGAAAACTATCCAGCCTCGTGCCTTCAGCGCCAGTTTGCCTCATTGTAACTTATCCGAACTGATACGATTGCTTGCCAGTTGTGGTTCGGAACAATCGGCTGCTTGTCCTCATTTTGCAAGTTTCACATTTATGCCATGTGCTGACGTGGCCGGGGAAGCGGAATCCCTTCCTGCGTCGAGAAGATGAGACGAGCAGCCAAAGCAGGTTGGTGTGCGCACGTCACTATTCTGGATTAAGAATAACGCTCTCAGAGGTGGGCATATTCCGGGATACGAACATGCACAAACGAATTTGTCACGAATGAACGTATATATATATGTGCTCTATCCTGAGACGATGACACAAATCCCCAAAAGAAAACATAAATGTAGGACGATAAATTAAAGGTATGTGCAGGAAATAGATAATACAATGAAACAGCTTTCAAGCTGTCTCATGACAATTTCTAGTCTGGTCTGGTCTACCAAGTCCTAGGTCCAAAGATTTGCCCCTCGGCCACGTGTTTCCTCACAGCCGTGTCGGTGAAATCCATCGTGGTCTGGACGATGTCGTTGCCCCACCACTTTGGCGGGTTGATGTTGTTGAGCGTAAAGGCGAAGAAGATGACGAGGGTTGCGAGGCCAAGGCCGAGATCCAATCCCGAGCTGGTAAGGAAGTTGAGTCTGCTCCACCAGTTGAAATGTCTCTTCTTGATTAGGTACTGGAAGACGAAGCCGACGATGCCCCAGGTGAGGTAGTTGAGGGGGCTGGCGGGCGGGATAGCCGCGCTACCGCCAAAGATGAGGGGAGACATGAGGAACCTCGCAGGGGACTTGGGCCACTTGCGGACGTAAAAGTAGATCATGACAGGGACCACGGCGCCGATGCCGAAGAAGATCATCAGGCTGGAGTAGATCTGGCCGGGCGAGAACATACGGGCCGGACCGATAAGGCCCCAAATGACGGATGCTGAACAGATGTTTGGTGGAGATCAGTCATATGTTTAGACCCATAATCGCAATGTCTTGCGCAAAGGGAAAGGGTTTTAAACGTACCTGAGAAAAAGACCTTGCCACCTGGGCAAGTAAAGCGCTCAGCTTGAGTCGGCGTGCAGACGCCGTCTATGTGCTTCAGAGCAAAGTTGAGAACTGCAATTTGGATGAAGCATGAAAAGGTTGTGGCCACAACCTGACACATGAACATTGTCCGCGGAGGGATCTTCATGTAATGGCCGAATTTGAGGTCTCCGACAAAGCCCAAGGCTTGGGACATGGTGATGTAGCCAAAAGTCTTGAAACTACAGATCCCCATGCGACGGTTGTCAGTGGTTGATTTCTCTCTGTGAGCCGAAAATGTCCGGCGAGTAGACTTACATCATAAGAGCCAAGGGGCGGCCAGGCTGGATATAACCGTATACGAACTCAGTCAACACGTTAAGACCGATCTGGTTGTTCGTAACAGCTTGAATAATGCCGATGGGAAGCGAAAACGCAAAGGATATTGCGACAGCGAGTAAAAAGGACCACCAGGACATGTTGGTCGGGTACGCAAGTACCGTGACAAAGCCGATAACCAACATCTGAGAGGACAACTTTCGTCAGCATCTTGAATAACACGTAACAGAAACAGACGGTGCCGTAATAGTACTGAGACTTACAATAGCAAAGAGTATCATGTACCACCATGTAGGAGCCTCGACATACTTGCGCATCAACTTCATGTGGATATCCTCGGCTTCATTGGTTGCATTCTTGTACTGCAGCCAGATTGTCTTGCGGTGATGCAGATAAGTGTAGACAATTAGGGATGCAATGGCTGCGAAGGAGAGCCCGTACGTCAGAGCAAAGGTGGTGCTCAGGAACAGCGGCGAATATGCCTTGTATGCCTCCTCGCTGAGGGTGAAGTCCTTGGTGATAACGCGGGTGACATTGTATGGAGATCCAGTGTTATCGTAAGTGCTAGAGTCGCTGATTGGCAGAAAGTCTGCATACCATGTGTTGGTGTAGTGCAGACCGGATGCGAGGATGATAAAGAAAAGAACGACACCGATAAGAGTGTTGGCGATGGCGTACCTGTCGAGGACAGTCAGTATATATGGTATCTTTGAGAAAGTAGGTTCAGGAGTCAAGGCGACTTCATATCTGCCCAGCCAGGTGTGACGGCGACGACTAGGGGGTTGGGTCGTCAGTGGTAGCGGAGAACTCACCAGGGCGGGATCATGGGCGAGCCGACGAAACCGACGATTTGTGACCAGTCAAAAGTGATGGGAATCAGAGACAAACCCGTCAAACCTCCAAAGAGCTGGTTGACAACGGGGTTCTGGGGAGCTATCCAGGTGGCAAAGGCGAATATGCTCAAGAACTGGGCCAAGAATCCCGGGATAAAGTAGTAGACAAAGGAGCACAGGGTTATGATGCCAAACCACCGGTAGCGTGGCATGGAACCGCCGATGATGGTCGGGTCGTTTGGCGGCGGCTTCTCGTACATGGCGTTCATCAAGGTCACGCCAACCAGGTTCGCGGGCCAGATCATGGACGCAGGATAGACCAGGAATTTGCGCATCATACCCGCGATGCCGTAGCCCAGAGACTGGGTCGAGATCATGAGCATGAGCTGCCACGCGATACCAAAGTCTTGCTTGTAGAAGACAACCTGTGCAAGGATGATGTCTGTGGCGTAGGCTACACTGAACGACACTCCGGCCATGACCACAATGATGGTGTGCTCCTTGATGTTGAAAGGACCGGGATTGAGGGACCAGGGGATGCCGAAGAAGCTGAACTTGCGTTTGGGCATCACCTTTGCCCAGCCGTGACCAAGGGGCCAGGCGATGATCTGGGCAATGAGGGAGCTGAGACTGATGGAGGGAGATCGGAGAGAAAAGAGCGTGTTCATCGAGGCTCCGATGACGACCAGGAACAGCCCGATGGTCCAGGCACGAACCGTGTTGCAAGGCAAATCTTCATCATAGTTTCGAACTGCCGCCCGCACCTCCGGGTAGGGCGAATCCTCTTCTGTGCTGATCTCCTTGTCCGCCGAAGACCTCTCGGGATCGGATCGGTTTGTCGCAGCCGTACTGTAATCGTCGGGCAGATTCGGGTCTAGGAGAAGTTCGTATTCTGATCCTTCATCTCCTTCATATTCATCACCATACGGAGTGCGGGAACTAGACTCACCCCACATAGAGAGGCGCTCTTTGATGTCGTCCACGGGGGGCTTGTCCCGACTAAGCACGGTTATACCCGAGCCGTCGTCCTCATATCGAGAAGACCCCGTGTCGCCGAGCACCTCCCGCCCACTGACCTCCACCGACGCCTTTGGCTCATCTTTGCTGCTACGATCACCGCTTCTGTTCTTTATGCCGACCATCTCCACTAGAGTAGCCGTCTCAGACGGCTTCTCCATTGAGGATGACGATGATGACGGGGCCATTTTGTCTGAAAGAAAGACACTCGATGGACTCCCAGCCGGTCAACAGCAGAGGGGGTTGTGCGATATGATCGTTTCTATGTGTGTTGCAGCAGAGAAAGATGATGCCATGCAGGCCGTCGCGTAGAAGTGCAGCAGACTATCTATATGTGGGGTTTTTCTTCATCCGAAGTCTCCCTGTTGAACTGCGTATGTACCCAGCTCAAGTCCCAAAGACCCAGATCCCGGTTTATCAGGGCACCGAGTTGTGTGAGAGTTTGAGCCAAAGTGCTTCAACCCTGGATGAAAATGAAGCGCTTGGCCCGAGGGTGGGATGCGATTGATGGGTCACAAGACAAGATGGCGTCGTTGTGATCGGGAATCCCAGTCGCAGCTTGCACGCGAACCTGTCAAGCAAAGACTGGACGCAAGATTCTTAAGGGGTAAAGCAGTAACGGGTCGTGATTGATACGGCGAGCGAGAGAATGGCCGCAACGAGAAGAGTATTTGACAGCTGCTTGGCTTGGCTTGGCAAAGCAAGAGCTAGCGCTCTCCAGATTATTTCAGGAACTTCTGGACGTGCAAAACTGGTCTCAATGGGCTGCCGAGGTGTACAGTTCAGTGCTGAGGGGGGCAACCAATGCTGCGTTAGGTAAGGTAGATAGATACCGTTGGTATCTCCTGGAGAAGTACAAACCAAGGCACCTAGATCACTCGCGTATCTTGCAGAGGACACGAGACGAAAAAGTTTGTCCAAACTCTACAGCAGTAGGTGCAGAAAGCACTTTGGCAGCAGCCCCGAGCAATAGCTGCTATGCTGGTTGCTGACTTGACTCGAGACGGAGACGTTCGTCAAGGCGTATAGACCAACCTCATGAGGAGAAAGTCCGGACTGGACTGGACTACCAAATAGATAAGGCGGGCTTTGGAGATTTCGAAACAGAGGTGAGGCGAGAAACTGTCCCTGCAGACTTTTGGGCTCAGGGAAACTGCTTGGGTCGCCTGGCCCTGTCTGAATCTGTACGTTTGACTTGAAGAGGGGTGCTGCATGGAGACGGGATGAAGGCCAGTGGCTGTTAGTAAACCGTTCTTCCACGTAGTCTAAGCGAATTTGCCCCGACCTGTTCGCAAGCCCTGGCTGGTACTGATATGTGCCGAAGACCTTGCGGAGAAGATGAACAGGGACAACAGCTGATGTTGTCGGTTGGCAAATAATCGCCTCCATTCCCATGCCATGGATGCAGAGGTCTTCCTTGTGCAGAACACGACGTTGCATGTCGCAAAAAACTCACCGATCCTGTACCACGTTGAAGATAGATTGGCAGCGTCTACACAATAAGTAAAGACCTAGCGCTGTGTGATAAATGAAGCGGCAAAGTTTTTTTTTTTTTTTTAAAGTTGAATGAAGCCACTTCTTGCTGTCGTCTCAAGTTCTTTTGGCTCTAGTAAGGTCAGGAGGTTGACGGAAACAAATGCAAGTAAAAGAAGGTGAGCTGAACCTACCCTACCTTGAACTTGAAAGCTAACTAGGCATTACCAGCACACCCAGCGCAAAGGAACAAACAATTGAAACTCGGAAACAGTAGGTAGGTAATGTTCCTTGGTCTTAATTCTCCGGATTCGGAAAGTAATCTACGCCAGTTTGGTTTGTTGAGGGGGTTGTCGCGTAAAGTGTGATTGAATTCCGGTTTTGAAGACGTGGCTATTATTTTTGTTTTTCCTATTCAAACAAAACCCCAAGTGTTTATTCAGGGTCGTTGCCCGAATCGAACCTCAATAGTTCTGTCCTTTCCGAGTCCCAACGGGTTACACCCTGCCTTGCCTGCCTGCCCCTTGTCAGAACTGAAAATGAGCTAGCTATTAAGCACGTGATTTGCATTGGAGCAAGATCTTATTTTGGAAGGCCTAGAACTAGATCTAGAACTTTAGAGCCAGCTTGCAAGGGGCCAGGTTCCACCGTTCCAGGCAGATTGACGTCCATGGTTGGCGATTGGCTATCGCCAGCAAAAACTCTCCAGAGTAATGGCTCCACCCTTATTACAGTAAAAGAGCTTCTTGTCTTGGATTCCATCTTTGACTTACGAAGTACCTCCCTAACCAAGCTAACTTTGTGATACCTGGCGAAGCAAGTCTGTGCCCTTGCAGTTGATAACGTTGGTTATAAACTCAAGGTTGACTTTATTGACTGACGATCGAATACAACAACCGTCGCACCGACGCCTCCAACAGCACCGGAGAATTTTGTTCGCCTTGAGCAGTTCCCGGGAGATTGATGCACGACGCAATCCATCGCTGAGGGATTCCCTGTCAGTGCACACGATCCAGAGACCTCCAAAACGCACGACCATCAAGGGCATGGACCAGCAGACCAAAGTTGCTTAGAGATAGACGCGCGGTTTTTTTTTTGGTTTCTTTTTGTTGGTTTCTCCTTCCCGGGGTCCATAGATTGTCTGATGCTTCCAACCCTGCGTGGGAGCTAACTTGCCCGATTTGGCGTTTGGTTGCTTATCTCGAGACGAGAGCTACACAAACCTTGTTCCGCTCCCGTCTGGGAAATGTCTCTGAGGCGAGTCGTCGTCACGGGCATAGGCGCCGTCACGCCCTTGGGCGTGGGAGCCCAGCGATCCTGGCAGCGGCTAATCGCCGGGGCTTCGGGCATCACGAGTGTCACGCACCTTGAGCCGCTTGACAGGTGGCAGGAGCTTCCCAGCACCGTTGCAGGCCTGGTGCCAACTTCTGCAGCTGCAGACGCAAATGCAAATGCAGCAAAATCACATGGAGGTGCAGGCGACGTAGACGGCGGCAAGGCTTCGGGACTGTGGCGTCCCTCGGACTGGCTCGACGCCACGGACCAGCGACGTATGTCCAGGTTTGCCCAATATGCCTTGGCCTCGGCTGACATGGCTTTGGAGGATGCTCGGTGGATGCCGGAGACGCCCCATGATCTCGAGGCGACTGGAGTTTGCTTGGGAAGTGGTATTGGCAATCTCGAGGAAATCTACAATACAGCACTGGCCCATCATAAACATGTGAGACTAGAGCAGCCCATTGATGACGCACGCAGGCACGCATCTCGGAATCCGTGCCGCCGTAGAGAGGAACACAAGCTAAGAACTCGATTTGCTACGGACTGTAGGGTTACAAAAAAGTATCACCACTGTTCGCCCCCAAGATTCTCATCAACCTGGCTGCCGGTCATATTGCGATGCACCATGGCTTCCGTGGCCCAAACCATGCCGCGACCACTGCATGCACGACGGGTGCCCACTCCATTGGTGATGCAGCGCGCTTTATCGCGTTCGGGGACGCAGACGTTATGGTTGCGGGAGGCTCCGAGTCGTGCATCCACCCGCTGACCTTTGCCGGATTCGCGAGGTCCCGATCGTTGTCGACGGCTTTCAATGACAACCCTACCGCCAGCTGCAGACCATTTGACGAGAGCCGCGACGGCTTCGTAGTTGCCGAGGGTGCAGCCGTCGTAGTGCTCGAGGAGCTTGAACATGCTCTACGTAGGGGGGCGCGGATCCTGGCCGAGCTGAGAGGATATGGATGCAGTGGCGATGCGCACCACATGACGGCACCGAGGGAGGACGGATCTGGTGCTCTGGCGGCCATGAAAAAGGCTTTGAAGCATGCTGGAGTCAGGCCGGCCGAGGTCGACTACATCAATGCCCATGCTACCGGGACTCGGTCAGGGGATGCGGCCGAGGCCCTTGCCATTCGATCTCTCATGCTCGGCGAGGAGGGTCTCGAAAGAGAGGACCAGGTGACAGTTAGTAGCACCAAAGGGTCTACCGGGCATTTGCTGGGTGCTGCTGGTGCAGTAGAGGCTGTTTTCACGGCACTGGCAGTTGCAGAGGTGAGCAACACCATCATATCCGCGTCTTTGCTTACTACTTTACGATACTGGACGCATTTATGGGCGTCTCTGGCTAACTCAACTTGCAGAACCGAGTACCGCCAACAAAGAACCTCTTCAACCCCGGGGTCGGGCCCAACTTCAACTTTGTGGCAAATCAAACCCAGGAGAGGACTGTCAATGTTGCAGTATCAAACAGCTTTGGATTTGGCGGCACGAATGCCTCCCTAGTGTTCTCAAAGCTTGAGCGTGGAATGCAAGGGAGTATCTGACATGGGGAAAGATATTGTGTAATATGCTGTAGTAATACTTAATAATTTTAAGAAGAAGATCGTTCATGTTTGGATAGGTAGGCAGGTAGCTGGTCTTGCTCGTGTAAGCGTAGATACGAGAAGCCGGAACAGATCTATCAAGGGTTAGGGTAAACACCTCACCAGAACGCCATTACCATTACACCTCGCGACTGCATGGACCCACTTGTATTTTTTTATCGCGAATTCATGATGTCGAGCAAAGAAGCTCCAAGCTCAACATAGCCATCGATAATCTTCAGCTATAATCCAGACTTCCCAACATGCTTCCTCTCCAGACGTGTCGGGCCTGCTTAGAGGCAGCTCCGTCAAAGCTCGGGCGACAAGCCCAGCGACAAGTATTACAGACCAGGTCTAGCAGCGCAGCAGCAGCAATAACAGCAACAGCAGGACCAGCGAGTCTCAGATCGAGCCGATCGAGGCAGCACCCACAACAGCAAAGGCCGCTGCACACCACACGCGCCTGTCGAGATGATAGTCCCGGTCTGCTCTACAAACTGATCAAGCGAGTGCCTGGTGTGTACAACCAAACATATCGAGTCTACAACTACGCAAATACCCTCTACAAGTCTCTCGCCAAGCAGGCGCCGTACAAGATCGACCCCAACCAACGCAAGAAGGGTCTCGTGAGGAAGGCAGAGGATGGGGAGGAGATTGGCGAGGGGTCCTCGCCTTGGCATACAGGTTTGTTTTGACCGAAATAATATGTTTACACATATTCAAAGCAGCTTCAAGCTAACAAGACTGCTTTTCAACATACGAACAGAGCTCGGCCTCCCCCCGACTTTCAGCACGTGGGCCCAGGTCACCATGATGCACATGTACCTCGCCGTCGTGCGCTACCGCTGCCTACAACAGGACGCCTTTGAGGGCTCGCAAAAGTCCCTCGTCGACGCCTTCTTCTACGAGGCCGAGGAACGCATGGACGTGCACCACGGCATGAGCTCGCGGTCGCTGCGTCAGCACCACCTCAAGGACCTCTTCGTCGCCTGGCGCGGCCTAATGCTCGCCTATGACGAGGGCATCGTCCGCGGCGATGCCGTCCTTGGTGCCGCCGTGTGGAGGAACCTTTTCAAGGGTAACCCCGACGTCGACGTCAGAAAGGTCGCCGCCGTGGTCAGCTACATGCGCGCCTCGCTCAAGAGGTTGGATCAGCTCAAGGACGAGGAGGCTTTGCTCGAGATGCATAAGGCTTTCCGGACCGACATCAAGGGCGAGCTGCAGTTTGTCGACGTCCCAGCCAAGGAGCTCGTCGGTGTCTTGCCCAAGGCTGGGGAGGCCTAGATCCCGGCCAATGCGGCGGCTACGACTAAGAAGGCGTATTTTTAGGGAGCGCGTCGCCGTATGCGCTTTTGTGGAGTGGCTTTGAGGTCATGAGCAATGATCTGAACATGATGTATTCCCACAATCGTCCAGCACACTCCAGTGGGTGCTGTGTATATTTATATAGCTGTAACAGTAGTTGTACCTTTTGGGGGCCTTGTCGGTTATTATGGCCTCACCCGTTAAAACATGGGTCAAGGTCAAAGTTATGTACTAAAACGCCGCTATGGGGTTGTTGATTCACCCTCTTTTTGGTAGCCATATCATTCACCAAAGAAAGAAAGAGAAAAGGAAAGGGGGGGAAAAAAAAGAAAAAAAAATATATATCAAAAAGTCGATATCAATCCGACCTCTCCCACATCTGAAACTCGTACTGCGTCCCATTCTCCTCTTGCACACCTGCTGGGACCTCCTCGCCCACCCAGGCGTCGTGCTCCTCTTTGGACGTCCTCCTCCAGCCGGTGCCCTCGCCCAGCCGCAGCGCCACCGACGCGTCGCACTCAAAGTCGGACATGACGCTCGTGAAGAGCACGCGCCGCGTCTCGGGCAGGCCCAGGGCCACGTCGTAGATCTGCGCCCCGCCGATGATGAACACCTTGCCCACGGCCTGGCGCTGCTCCCTGAGCTGGCCGAGGTAGGCTAGCGCCTCGGGCAGCGAGCGCGCGTGGATCGGCACCCTGTCGTTGACGACCGGATCCGGATCTGTTGTTGTCGTCGTCGTCGTTGTTGCGGCGGCCGATGACGGCGGCGGTGGGGTCCCCTTGAGCTCCGGAAATGACCGGCTCAGCACGACGTTTAGCCGGCCCTTCAGCGGGCGGAACTTTGGGGGGATGCTGTCCCACGTCTTGCGGCCCATTATGACGGCGTTGAGTGCCGTCGGTGGTTTATCCTTGTGGGGTTGAGGGCAGGGCAAGATGCCCATTATTTTTTTCTCAATCTTTTTTGCAGAAAGCTATTGTTGGACACAAGGGAGGGATCGATACGATTTCACAATGCTCGAGAAGGTATAATACTTACATCTGCCGCAGGGAGACGCTTGGTGACGCGAGCAAAGTATGCCATCTCCTTCTTTAGGCCCGTCCATGGTAGAGTCCCGCCGCGGCCGATGCCCATGTCCCGCGTTGCGGCGAGCACAAGAGTGAGCTCGATTGGTGATGTGGGTGGCATCTTGAATTTAAAAAGAGTTTGTCTTTTTGTTCGGTGGGAGTGATGTTTTGATCTAAATGAGATTCAACTGGTATTATGCCAGTGCGTTGATCCTTTTTCTCTCTCTATGGTATCGCGTTATATATTTAGAACTGGAAGCGACAAGCATTGTTTTTTTGGACTAAAAAAAAAATCTCAATTCGGTTAAAGCCGACTTCGGTTCCGCTGACACGAAATAAATGCCTTCAAAAAAAAACAACCAAAAAAAAACAGCCACTTGGAAGCACCCTGTACAAAACTTTTATTTGTTTTATTTTTCTGACTTAATAACATAAGAGACTCTGGTATATATGTACGTGTATTTACTTGACTCTTTTCATCTTTTTAGCCATTGGCTCTGTAAAACAACATGTTAGCCACCTGGGCAAGATTTTATCAATTACGACCATGAAGTCCATTTTTTCTTTTGTATATTCATAGTATTTCTTCATTCGTCAGACCCTTGGTATAAAGCCACCCCTCCGTAATCACCTCGACGCTTATCTTTTTGATCATGATCTGAACATACACTCCGACTTTTATTGGGTTTCTTTTTTTTTTTTTTTTTTTTCTTATTCTTATATGTTTTTTTCCCCGCTGTCTACTCTCCCACCGCCAGCGGCCATGCACTCTCTATTCATTCTCGCGTCATTCACTATCGCCAACTTGGCCACACCTGTCGTTGCACACCCTCCACAGGAAGCGGCTGATCGGTATGCTCCACAGAACCGAAAAAAATCCGTGGTTGTTTAATTCGGAAATGGGAAGGCGGCTTGGTCGGGGAGTGGGTTCGTGTCTTCAATCCCGGCCAACACACATTTGAGACAAATCAATTGCCCAGACGCGAGATCACCGTCGAGGTGGACGAGAGGTGCAACAAGAAGAGCATATCGCCGAATCTACAAAAGTATGAATTCCAGGCTTTCCGCATATATTCGGACCATCTTCTTGAAAACGAGTGGTTCATGGATAGTTTTGCATTCTGGTTGAATTAAGTTGTCGATAATATTTCCCAAAAGAAAACCCCCCAAAAGGTTCGCGGTCAACAAGAGCGTTGTTACGCTGTAGGAAGTAGCAGGCGGGGTTACAGATTTGTTTAATAAGAGCTAGAACTAGTTAGTATTTACAATTAAAGAACTCCATCTAAAACACACAGTTTACATGATTTTATAGCGTCGATGGGCGGGAGCCACATGTTGCTTGAGCCTTTGAACCAGCTAGAACAGTCTGGTTTAGTTCTAGTTCAGAACTAGGTTTAGGTGACGGGGCAATGGGAGAAAGTATACTGTAAAAGGAAGTTCCCGCCACCACGTTTGTACGGAGCCGTAGCAAGATCCTCACATCTCCATAGGTAGCTAGTCGATATATACATATAATTGCATACTCCCTCCCGCGCTCGCCATGTTAGGCAATACATCATTATATGACGAGTTCAACAGCAACTTCAAATCTCTCCCCCATCAGTCTATTACATGATATGTTAGACTCTGGACCCCTACAACGGTGCAAAAACCAGCAATCTAAACATTAGCAACCAATCGCCACCTCGTTACAGGATGTAACCCCCATTCCCAAGACACCTCCACTCCCTGACACCAACGCTCTCCTCCAACTCGACACACCACCAAAGCACCTCCCTCGCCTTCTCGATCTGCCCGCTCTCCTCGTGCGCCCTCGCCAGGGCAAACCACGCCTCGGACATGTTCCATGCCGAACCCAGTTTCGTCAGGCCCGTCAACAGCCCGTGAGCGCGGTCTCGCGCCGCCAGTCGGTCGACGATGGGCAGGGACAGTGCCTTGTACGGCGCCTGCAGCTCCGACTCCGAGTCCTTCCCACCAGCGGAATCCGACTCGGCGGCGCCCGCAATTTTGTTTCCGGCTTTTTGCTGCCGAGGCTGTGACTTGGTTGGCGTCACTGTCGTCCTCAGACCGAGAGGCTCCTTGGGGAGACTCGGCTGCTCTTGCGGCTTGGGCTTCTGCTCCGACCCGAAAATGGGAAGATCCTGCGCCGACTTGGTGCCCAAGATCAGGTTGTGATCATTGAACTGCAAGCCAGGGATTGTCGGTGGAGGCGGGAGTTTCTCGCTGTACAGATCGAGAAGAATGTTGGACAGGCCGATAGTCGCGGCTGGATGGGCAGGGCAGTGTGTCAAGGCCGACTCGAACTCGGACCGGGCGGAATACGGAACTTCTTTTGCAAGCGATAGGTTGCCCATCTTGACCAAAATAAGGTTAGTTGATATTCACCACAAAAAGTCCCGCCTGCTACCATGCACCGGCTTGGAAAAACTCACCTCGGCCCAGACATCTCCCCACAATTCGTCAATACTCTTGCTGTTTGCCCAGCCTGAATCACCAAAAGCAACCGTCTCCTCTTGGGCTACCACAGCCTCCAAGGCCTGAAGAAGTCTCTGGGCCTCGGCGATAGCGGCTTTGCCATCGTCGTAGAGTCCCGCGCGGCGATAGAATCCCGCAATCATCAGCCAAACCTTGATCAGAATCGTGCTTCTTCTCCGCTGCTCGTTCGACTTGGGGAACTGAATAAGCGGCAAGAGCAAAGGACTGAACTCAATCGAGCCCCTCGACACTTCCGAGAAGTCTGCCGCGGACGTCCTACCCCTGGACGACGATGCAAAGGACTCGGCCTGTGAAAAGGTCCGTGTCAGCGCAACGGGGGCGCCTGCAGACGACGATGGCCGTTTCGGAGCTGAAGCAAAAAATTCGGCAGATGGTCCCATCTCGCTGACCGGAGTGAAATAGCTCTCGCCGTCCACCACGGTAGGGTGCTGCGGGGCAGGCCCAACGCTCGCGGATCGTCCTCGAGTACTATCCCTCTTGCGCAAGCTCTGGCGCCTGTGAGACTGGCTCCTCCCAGAAATAGTCGCGGCCTTCTTGGCATAGTTGGTGTCTCCCACTTCGCCATCTTCCTGGGTGACCTGAATAGTCGGAGCCATACTGTGAGTCGTCGTGGGGCGCGAGGATATGGGCTCGAGTGTAGATGGCTGCCTCGTAGAAGGCCTCCCAGTCCTCTCCTTGTCTGACCTCCCAAATATACTTCCCCTAATGCTACGCATAGTGCCTGCTGAGCTTTTAGGGACCTGCTCTGTCTTGGGTGGGGATGCCTTCTTCTCCTCGACAGTGCCAAATAGTCTGTTGAACAGGCTGAGGAGTTCCAAGCTGGCATTAACAGCAATTTTGGGGCCCTCGAGGAGCTCGACCAAAGCAAGTTGCGTCATCTTGACCTCGAGGATACTCTCTTTTTCGAAATCGTCCATCACATCTACCAAGCCCGCCCCTTGCTCGGCCTCATTGAGATGATCACTCCTAAAGACTTGCTCGCTTCCAAAGAGGACAGAGGGATCCTTGAACTGCTCGAAGGCACCCTCGCATGCGCGAGCGGCCATGACAAAGTCCTGACGTGCACTCAGAAGCAGCGACAATAGATGCCATACCGGAATGAGTGACCGCTCTCTCCAGTGGGAACCATTGTGTAAATCGTTTTGGGTTCCGGGGGACGTCTTGCCAAGAAGGAGAGCCTGTTTGGTAAGCTCTATCGCTGGTGTAAGATCTCTCTGCTCGGCAAGTAAAACACCCAGGGCGAAGATGCCTCTGACATCACCCGTCCTCTTGAGATCACCAGATAGAGACTTCTTGAGGCTCCTGATGGCCTTGGCGTGTATGTCCCCCCTATTCTTTGAATCAAATGTCATCCGTGCCCATTGCGCATTGGCCAGACCAATGGCCTGCCAAGCAAGGGCTATTATCCTCGGGGGCACAGTCTCACCTGCTGCACTGAAGGCACTTTCGTCCTCTCGAAGTGTGTTTCCTGATTCGACTTGGGGCTGAGCTGGGAGTTTGTTGAGAATTTCCTCGAGCTCGGCTGCCAGGCCAACTGCCTTTTCCGAGGCCTGGCGATGACCATACCTGCACAGAATGGCGATGGCAGCAGACACTGTTTCCAGAACTGTAGCCTCGTCGTCCAGACTAGGCTCGGGCTGACCCGACTTTTGCACCCTAGCCTTACCCTTCTTGACGAGCTCCAAGTACGAGTCAAATGCCTTGAAAGCCAGGTCGAACTCTGCCACAGCTACGTGAATGGTAAATAGATGGCGCAGGATTGAGGTAGAGTGGTACGTCTTCATGGACGCTCGGTAGAGAATGTCCAACACTCCGCGGCTGAGTCCTTCTCTGCCACCTGGACCAAGATCCTGATCCCGCCATCCCCTTCCACAGAGAACCCTCCAGTTCTGGCAAGCCAGATGGACGAATTCCTCGATCTCTTCCCTTTCTTCCTCGGCATTTGGGAATTCCGTTTCGTTGAGCAGGAGCGTCTCGTGGATCTTTTCCACGTTTTTCAACTCTGCCCTCAACTGGCTCCTCGCGGACGAGTCGTTGGACGAGGGCGCGACGACGAAGCCAGTCGGAAAAGACAGGTCCTCTTCGACGATGGCGGACAGGGCGGAGTGATACTGACCCCATATGACGCGCCTAGGGATGGAACCGCGGAAACCATAGCCCCCGCCAACGGGGACACCCTTTGCAGACTCCCAATACCTCGCCCACGAGCGGTAGCACGCTAGGCTGTTGGGGTCATCCAGCGTCGTCTCCCCCTTCTCCAGCGAGCTGCTAAACATCATGCAGTATTCCGTCAGGAAGAGTTCCGACCAGTAGCGCAGCTGTTTGCGGGACTTTTGGTTCGTCCACTCGGTGGATATCGACGGGAGGCCATCTCTGAAGACGAGCAGAGCCTCTAGCCGATTGCCAGCTCGAGCTAGCACGTTGGCGCGCAGGTAGGCCGACTTGAGGGCGCAAACCCTCGTCCACTCGGATGCCTGGCTCTCGGATATTTGCTCCGATTCAAAGGCCCTCGGCAACCGGACGGCTGCCAGGTGGTACTCTCCAACGACCCAATGCAGCCACCCGACGCAGACATTTGCCTGGTACTTATCCTCGGGGAAAGACGTCTCGGCGTCGATGGCGGACAGGAGCCGAGGTAATTCGCTTGAGACCTCAAGTTCCTTGCCTTCTGTGGGGGCATTTCCGTCTTTTGTGGCGGGCCGCTCAGCACCGGGCGAGAGCTTCTGGGCGTTCTTCTCTATGGCGCATTCGATCTCGGCGGTCAGGGTCAAGCCTGTTGTTGATGGAAAAGGATCAGTCCAACCGTGTCCGGCAAAGGTACCAGGACATTATCGAGTGGTAGGGTGCGGTACATTTTCGGTCCGGCGCATGCTTTCGAACTTTGCGCACAAGCTCTGGGACGGCTTCCCAATCTCCGTCGCAGCGAGCATCGTCGAGAGCCTGTATGTAGTGGGCGGCTTTCTATTGGCGGCAAAACAGTAAGTATGATTGTCCGATTGTTTAGTTATGAAGGGGACGTGCTGTTTCAAAGGGACCGAGAAGATAATTCAATTCAAAACGGGAGGCTTACACTCATGGCGTCGTGTCTCCCCCCGTTTCACAACGGGCGTCGTGAGGAGTTTAGCTGGGTTGCAGGTCGGTGAGAAGAGAAAATAAAAAGCCTTTCTAGTTCGTTACTGCATGTCTAAACTGAAAACAACAACAACAACAAATCACAACAGGATTTGGCCGCGCGGGTGCACCAAAGTTGCTTGTGCTTGTAGAATGACGTTCTAGACCCAAAGGGTTGACAGCCTTGTAAATATTTGAACAGCTGCTTGCAGATGGGAATTGGTGTGCTGATAGCTTGCAAGTAACTCAAAAGACTTGTATGTTCCAGGGTCAAGTCAGGCTTGTCAGGGACTGGGGGGTGGAGGTGATGTACGTTCCTGGCAGAATGGATACCAGTGCTTGTGTTGGCAGAGAAAAGGTGGATCAATTCAATTCTGCGGGCCAGGGGGGGAATAGCTTCAGTGCCGGCCCCACCCCTGTTTGTTCGTTATTGGCGCTGAATTTTCTCTCACATGCAGGCGCTCAGCGGTGATCTTCAACTGCGGGCGGCGCAAGCAACCGCCAAGCGACATAGAGTGGAGACAACGCCAAAATTTCGAGCGGTGATACTTTTTTTTTTATATATATATATATATATATATGTATATTTACTTCATGTCTACATGTAAGAGTCTCTACACAGGGATAATTACACGGGTGCATGGTTAGGAGGTTATAAAAAGAAAGTTCTGGCTGTGTTTGAGAGGGGCATATCTTCCAAACCAATCTGTCATTTCTTAAACTCGCCCGGCCTAGCAGACTTGAAATATACGCCTGTGTGTTTGTGTCCCAGTGGCTTTCAGTTTAGCTACAGATTGCGCCATGGCTGCCAATTCAGACCTTCGCGTCGTATGTCGCAAGCTCAAATCGACACCCGCCGACGATCTACTCAATGTCTGCCCAAGCCTTGTTCAGCATGTCATCCACTCTGGCCGTGCTTTGACGGCGCCTGTCGAGCAGAAGCCCAAGGATGGCGGTAGCGAGACGGCGATGCTTGTGCACAAGCTCAAGACACACATCACCACCCTGTTGAACGGCAAGACACCCGCGAGCCGGTTTGCTGGAATGGCTCTCGTCAAGTCGGTTGTGGACGCTGGAGGGTGGGAATGCTTGAGGGCTGCTGAGCCCTGGGTTCGGGGTTTGTTGTCTATGCTTCAGGTGAGTAGAGCAAGCGAAAAAGTGCTAACCCCTCTCGTTTTTTTTTCTGTTTTTTTTTGTACTTTTTTATTGGAATTGCTTTTGCTAACTGACTGCCAGAAACCCGATCCTGTATCTGCAAAAGAACTATGTGTGGTTACTCTGGTGAGGATATACACTCTTCTGCATGAGTACCCAACTCTGGTTAGGGAAATCGCCACACCCACAATTCCCAACTTTGCAAACGCCTGCCTTCAGATATTGAAGTCCTCGGCCTCGTCAAAGACCCCCAAGGCGCCCCTGGATTTTGTCGAAACCATTATCAGCGCATTCGGCGCACTCGTGCCTCTGTACCCAACAACTCTGCGCCCTTTCAACTCACAGATAAAGTCTGTCATTCGGCTGTACCTGGCCCCTACCTCTTCGGACCCGGTGGTGGTACCTTCAAGTCTGCAGCAAGCTTCAAGGCGTCTTGCCATACTTCTGCACAACACCGCGCCCAAGAACACGCACCCGGAGGAGTGGGCCAACCTGCTTGCGGCTTGGATCAAGGACTCTCACGCAACGGCGGACCAGGTTTTCCGGGCTGTGAATGAGTCCTGGGAGCCCTCGACGGGACGTGCGTCGCACAGCATCTCCACCGATGGCGAGCCAGAAGGAGGCGGAAAGCTGGCCGAAGAACTACCCGCCTGGTGGGGTCTGAGTTGCGGAGCACAAAGACTGCTGGGTCTCTTTGCTTCTGTCTCGGAGGCCATACGTACCTCCACCAAGTCCACCGTCGTGCTGCCCATTGCGGCACTCACCGACCTCACTTCGAGAGTATTGCTGGTGAATGCCCCAACACCCGGCAGCCACGAGCGCGATCTCGGCACGCAGCTGAACCCTGGCATCGGGCGAGAGGAGCGCGATGAACTCTGGAGTGTGCTCCCGCTTCTCCACGTTGCAGCGCTCCAGCTCCAGCTCTTGCTGGTGCGGCGCCTGGGCAGGGGCTCGATACCCCTGAGCTCTTCAATACTTGACCAGGCCGTGCGCGCACACGCCTTGAACCCCAAGCTATCTGCCACCCGTCAAGTCACATTCACTCTGATCCGCGAGATCCTCCTCATCTGCGGCCCGACCCTGCCCAAAATCTCCGTCGATACCCTGGGCCCAGTCATCCAGAGCTGCTGCCACGACCTGCTCGCCGCGGCCGGTTTCGCGCCAGAGCAGAAGTCCACCGGGGAAACCCGGCAGAGCAACGGCACCAAGACAGGCGCGGGCAAGGGGAGCGTCCAGGCCAACGCCGATCTCTTCTTGCCGAACAAGGACAAGGACTCCACGGGGACTCAGCAGCGCAAGCAATCCACAACCGACGAGCCCCTGCTCTCGGCGGCGCGGGCCCTGCTGGAGGCGGCGCTGTCGCAGCTCCCGCAGCACCATCTCAAAAAGGCCGACCGCGCGCTGCTGGACCGCACGGCGATCCTCTCGGGCGACAAGGCGGCCATGCTCGCGGGCGTGCTGCACCCGTACATAGACAGGAGCGGGCGGCTGTTTGCCAACACGTACCCGTTCCTGGCCCGGCAGCACCCGCACGACGCCGGCGTGGAGCTGCTGAGGAGCAACCTGCGCACCAAGCCGCACCACTTTGGCAGCGTTTTGGCGGCCGGGCGGGAGCTACAGGGAGGAGGAGAGGAGAGCGGCGAGGAAGACGAAGACGAGGCGGCGCCGGCGAGGGCCTCGGCGGTCATGGCCGTTCACGACGAGGATGACCTGGCCGTCCAGAACCAGGTGCAGACGGAGGCCTCGGCCGCGCAGCCTGTTGGGTTTGCTCAGCATCTGCGGAGCATCGAGATGGAGGTCGATATTCCGGCCGTGGACGAGGATAAGTCAAACACGGCGCCTTTTGTGCCTCTGGTGCTCAAGCGCAAGAGCGTCGAGGTAGAGTCCGAGACTCCCGCCAAGAGGCAGGACAAGGGCAAGGGGACCGAGGCCGTGGTGCCGCTACAGGAGGCGGTCAAAGCACCCGGCGGGGATGCGAGCGACAGTGATGACGAGAGTGTTCAGCTGGAAATGGCATTTGATGAGGACGATGATGAAGATGAATGATAGATATGCGATATAAAATAGAGGCATGTCATCATGGCGTTTCTTTAGGAGGTTCCTATCAATATCAGAAGTCTTTGCTACAAAGGTGCACTGAATGCTCATATTCATGCTGTTGTTATTCAAGCACATTCTAGAACTAAACGCTGCTGAGTCCCTTGAGGGGTCTAGTCCATATAAACACTCACTAGTTTCAGTATTATCGCCAATGGGATGCGGGGGTTTCTGTTTTTTTTTCCTCATTGAGCTATAATCATGAATTTTTCTATCCAGATCTGCAATGATAGCCAAAAACCAGGCCTCAGCAAATTTAGTGTGTTCAATGCGATGCCATAGCAGCCACAGATTTCTTTCAATGATCTCAATCCCGCAACCAAGCCCTCCGCTTCTCCTCTTTCCTGGCTTTCCTCTTCTCCTTGAAGTGCTTTAGCTCGCCTTTAGTGAGACGCTTCCCAGCTCTTTCAGCCTTCAGACTACGGCCGTCGTGTGAGTTCGCCGCCGCATCAACGTCAAAGAAGGCATTCATCTGTCGCCGCGACTTGGCATCATCGCTGTGGTTCTCAGGACCAACGCCTGGTCGTTGATACTGTCCCGTCAAGCGGTTGAACTGAGCACCGGAAGCAAACAAGGCTGCCGTTGCTGGATCAGGGGGATGCACATTTTCAGCAGCATCTCCGTCTCCAGGTAGTTGGCCTGCCTTTTTTTGTTCTGCAACCCAGTCGTCATAGTCTCCGTGTATGGCTGGGTTGTACCCTCCGGCAACGGTAGGCAGAGGCGGAGGGACCGGCGTCGGATCAGCGGTGGAGGAGGATGCTACGGCTACGGTCTGGCGCGGATTTTCCCAGGTGGTTTGGCCAGTAAAGCGATTGAGGAAGTAGTACGCTTGGTGCGTTGGGTCCCATTGATAGGTCCAACCATCGTCTTCAGTTTCTGGGAGTGGCTCGTTGGGTAGTTGCGGTTGCAATTCGCCTGGAGCTTGTGACGAGCTCGCGCCATCCTCCCCAACGGGGTCTTTGCTGTCCTCTCTGCTGTCTGACTCAGGTTCAGCGTGTGGCGAATCGGTAGGAGACGACGATGATGCGGCGACCTTTGCAGCGGAATTGGCAGAGGGGCCGGAGGATTCCGCTGTTTCTGTGACAGCAGACTCCTTGGTGTCATCCAAGCGCTCCTCCTCAGAGACTTGTGTTGACAAAGTGGGTTGGTTCTCAGACTCGCGGTTGCCAAGACGGTCGTGGTCGGACTGAGGGATGCCAACTTGATCGACTGTTGCGACCGTGCCTGTGGCCGTGTCTGAGGTATTTTCCGTTGGTGTAGTCGCCATATCGATCTCAGCGAATACAAAACAATTCTTCCGGGTGCCTCTAGACTAATTCATTGTTCAGTATCCGCGGTGAGCCCTCTTGAAAGAGAGATGGAGGGTCCTGGAGGATCCAAAAGTGTACTCAAATGGAAACTTGTTGGAGACACGACCATGGCTGGGCCTTACGATACTAGTAGTGTAGCTATGTATGTGTATTGCGCGTGTGTATATGTATTTGATCCGACGCTTTGACTGGGAGTCTGCGTTGCGGATTGGTGGATGCTTTGGCGATGACGAGATTATATTTGAGAGTTGATGGAGGTCGCGAAAGGCTGCAAAGGAATTCAAGACGGCGACAGACCCCATGCGCCGATCAGCGACAGACGGGCCTGACGGGCCGGTGGAGTGACCAGCCAGCCCACTTCTTCTAAGTGATATGATTGGCCAAAGTGCACAGGTCACATGATACTATCTTTCCTGCTCCCCAGATATTACCACGTAATTACACGTAGTACAGTACGGTAGTTTGTTTGCCTGAGATACAAAAATAGCAGTCGCGTGCGGAAAGTACCCGTTACCCTAAAACGACCTACAAAGCAGGTAATTACAAAGTATTGCATCACAGGAAATTAAAGCGTATCAGGTCACATTTTACTGGCAAAGCTCCTCTTCTCGTTCCTTCTCATAGACTTAAAAGTCTCTGCACCAAAATTAAAGGAGTGCATTAAGGGCACAGTTCTACGACAACCCATGTTATCCGACTCTCTCGTAAACTCTCTCTTGATCCCGTTTGCCAAGCAATCTAGATGTTCAGATGTGGAGCAGCAGGACCAAAGTGGACGTGCTGTTTCGACGCGGGTTTTGCTCTGGGATAAATCCCAGCCTTACGGAGCGAGACCTTGGCAGCAGTCTCGATACGACCCTACCTCGAGAAGCATGATACTTGTTGCAGGCTTGTCTGTTATTCCTCTATCAAGCACCCCGGGTAAAAACACCCGTTGGCTAGGGGCTATCGTGGCTGGCCACCACAAGTTGACCAGCTGCGCGGCAACCGAATACGTTGTCAATGTTGTGCTTGTGCCAGCGGTGGCGTTTGTGCTGCACTGTTTAAGTTAGGGGCTGTGCTTGCTGCCACTAGCTCAAATCCCGCGGAAAACCTCTTGGTCTAGGCGCTGCCTCCCTTTGGAGCTTTGATCGATCTGGAGCTTCAATGAGCGCATTGGAGGGTCTCGTGTAGGGCGAAAAGGCCATAGATGTTGCTAACCCAACGCGCCCAGACTATTGCCCGTTCCGTCGGCGGGCTAGGCCAAACTCTCTCGGCGATATATAACCCTCGGAGGCGTTTGCTGTACTCCCTCCAACCCTCGTGATGGTATTCGTCACCGATCGACGTCAATATTCGCCAGCCTCTCTATCTTCTCACCTACCCCCTTTTTTTTTCTTTAGTTTGCCCCTCTTCTCTTCTGCATACGTATCTATCTGTTGGTAGCGGGCTCTACCAGAAATCTATTCATTACTTATAGTCTTAGTATATTTCCTTATTCCCCCGCATAGACGGCATCTCCTCGAGCTCCTAGCGCGCATAGCCAACCTGCTCTAGATATTGCCCACCATGAATTTGCGAACAGTCACAGGCTCTGCATCGAGCATTCTCCTGATACTCTCATCCATCCATGTCGCTGTTGCCGACCTCCCCTTGGTGAGCGACTCCAAGTGTGGTTGTTACGTCACCAACGGCAGCAATTCAGCTTTTTTTACTAGCCACCGCTTCTATGATTTCCGATCCCTGTCGCAATATGTCGGGTCCGGAATCCCTGACGCTCCAAGCAGCTCCCCTCAGGCGGCTTCCAACGCTTCGATAACGAGCGGCTACTTCAACACCTCGGCCTTCACCGACGACTGGTCTATCATGACTTGGAACAACAGCGCATCTGTGGGAGGCGATGCCGCGATTCTGATGGTCAACTCTCCCACCAACCTCTTCATCCAGAAGAATAACGACACGGATGCCGATAGCGATACGTATTTGACAATGCGCACAGCGCGCAACGAGGACTTTCAGTCGGCGTCGGAAATCGAATCCAACTCGAATCGGTACAGGTTCGTGTCGATGCGTATGTTGGCTCGCACCACGGGAGCTCCGGGTGCCTGCACAGCCCTCTTCACCTACCGCAGCGCCAAGGACTACGCAGACGTGCAGGAGGCCGACATCGAGGTCCTGACAAAGGACCCCACAGATAAGATCATGTACACCAACCAGCCGTCCTATGTCAAGGTTGGAAACGACACCCAGAACATACCGGAATCCAACATCAACGGCACAGCCCCCGTGGACTGGACCCAGTGGTCGGTTCACAGGCTCGATTGGACGCCGTTGAGGACAACTTGGTATGTCGACGGGCGGCAGGTTGCCTCCATCTCGTTTCAGACACCTCGCGATGCCAGCCGCATCAATCTGAACTCGTGGAGCGACGGTGGCGATTGGACGGGTCTGATGGACGTTGGCAAGGAGGCTCGCATGCAGATCAAGTGGCTCGAGATGGTCTTTAACCAGACCAGCTCCGGGACCAGCAGAATGCGACCTCGGGACCACACAGGCAACAGTGGCAGAGGAAGTGGCAATGGTAACTCTGGAGGCGCCTCGGACTCAGGGTCTACCGAGGGACTGAGCGATGGGAAGTGCAGGACGGTATGCAGTATCGACGACACCGACCAAAGGGGCATGGCAGCCGTTGTAGCCGATGGTGGCGCCGCCACTCTCAAGCTGGCCGCCTGGATCCCGATCTCCGTGGCCTTGGTTACAATGGCAGCTTCAATGTTTTAGCCGGCGAAGTCGATCGTTCTGGCCTATATTCTTTTTCATCAAAAGTAAGAATTCACTGTTATTTTAACACCTTGAGACGCACGGGGACCGTCAAGCACTTCCCGTATATATAGTATATAGATAGATACCGTATAACCTAATTTGAGAGCATATATGCGATTTTATACTCAAAGTTACTGGGTCTCTAGAACAAGCCACAGTTCATATCTGCGACAGACGCGACAATGCAAATGGCTCATTTCGTCTTGGTCTTCCCTGTTGGTTTCTTCATTAAATTCATGGGCTCGAAATTCAAAATGCCCCTTTTTCTCGCCCGGAATCAAATCGCCCGTGACCACAACTACTCCGTAGGGATGACTCCCTTTCTAGGTATAAATGCAGGGACCTCCACAACCCCACGTTTTCTCTGTTACATCTGTCATCGTTTGTCTGGTGGTGGATCTAGAACACGCGCCTTTGAGAAATCAAAGGCTGACACATTTTCCATATTAGGGATCGCGCCGTTGCTTGGCAAGGGGTTTATGTCTAGCAAAGCGGCACAGCGAACCGCGGCGACGGATACGAGATTTGTTCGCTGGCCAGGCTGCAGCGAAAGAAGGGGGAAAAGGGCAAGACGGGTGTGATGCAGACGAATAAAAGCAAGGTCGAGAATCCACAAATGCCAAGATACAAGGGAGACACGGGGGAAAATGGTGAAAATATTAATTACCCCCGTCGTATGACTTGAAAGGGCAGGGAGGATACAAAGTAGGAGCGATTTACTTGTTGATCTTCCCCAGACCTTCATCTCCCTCTGCCCTTGATCGACAGTCTGTGGTACATTTTGCTAGCCTTATATAAACAGCTGTTTCATTCATTTTTTGATCAATTCCAACGCCCGTTGCCCAACTTTCCTTCCTGCCTACCCTCAAAAGATAGAGATTTCCTCAGTTTGAAAAAAAAAAAAAAAAAAAAGATAATGGTGCGAACTTCCACATACGCCATCGCCCTCTTGGGTAGCGTCGTAGCCATGACGGCAGCGCAAAGGACCCAAGAGGAGCTCGACAAGTACAACGAGGTCGCCACCTGCGTCGTAAGTCAACAAATTCCCCGCTATATCTCAAATATGATAGGCAAAACAAAAACGAATGGTATTGTATACGAACCTGTCCACTGAAGCCCCCCTTCCCACCTGCAACAGAACAAGTGCTTCTTCAAGAGCTTCGTGCCCGGCTCGTGCACAAACGACGCGGCATGCCATTGTAACCAGGAGAAGATGCGCAACGAAATGTATTGCTGCGAGGCAAAGGAGTGCGCAAACATCAACGAGATTGCAACACAGCAGGTCATTGGTAAGTCTTTCTTCTTCTTGCTCGCCCACTACATCCCAAAAAAGGAGGTACATCCAGGGCAGGAAACCGCATCTTAGGATCGTGCTAACACCCTCTGTCCTTGAACACGAAATAAAGAACACATCGAAAGGATATGGCAGTCATGCGAGCCGCTTGAGCACAACAGGCCGTTTGACAAGCCCGCCGTGTCCGATGTGGAAAAGATGTGCGGCGTGACCCTCAAGGTGTCATCCTCGTCCTCGTCCTCGTCGGCTTCGTCCACGGCTGCTCCCACAGGCAGCCCTACCGGCACTTCTTCGTCATCAAGCACGCTGGCCGTCCAGACGACCGGCACTTCTACTCCGACCGGTGCAGCGACCACGAGCGCCTCGTCTCCGGCCTCGACCGGCGCCGCCAGCGCAGTGAGGGGGACCTTCATTCTACCTGGATTGGCAGCCTTTGTTGCGGGATCGGGCCTGGCTTTGTGGTGAACAGAACCTGACCGGGTTGTGTTAGCTTTGGTCTGGAAAAAGAAAAGTATAATGAACCTTGAACGCTCTCCCCACGTCAACACGTCAAACCCTGCGATGGTTTGGATGTTCGCAGTCTCTCGTCGACGAGTGATCTCAACATATACAACGGTCTGGCAGAATATGCACCCCTGTTGCGGAACGGAATGCATATAATATTAACTTTTAATGTATTTTTTGGGCCGATTTATATGTTTAATATTCTTGTGAAAACTTGACGTTGTGTCTCTCCACTGCTGCTATCCTGAAACCAAGTCACTGGTGGGAAAGCTGATCTCTTTATCCAAGGCTTCAACTTTGCTCTCAGTGTCAGGGTGCGGTCTTTTCCGAGACGCATCTTCCTGCTTGCCATTGCCGCCGTTACTGCCGTTGTTGCTCTTGTTCTCTTTAGGCTTCTTCATGGTGACGGCGCCCTTAGCCGCCGCCTCCAACGGCAACGGCCGCACAATCGGCTGGACGACCCACCAAGGACGCCTGCACTTCTTGACCGTTGCGAAGGAGCTTTCCGGATCGTCCTCGGGATCGAGAACAGCGTCGACCGCCGACTTTTCCGATTCGCCGTTGGCAGCCTCTGCTGCGGCGATAGGTACGCCTGAATCCTTGGTCTCCGCCTTGGGCTGCGGCTTGATCGTTATCCTGGCCAAGGGCTCGTCCTCAAAGCTCTTGCCTTCGGTGCGCGCGTACTCTATCATACCCTGCGCGACCTTGCGTTCGACCATGTCCAAGATGCGCTCCAGGTAGTTGATGTGGCCCTCGCCGAGCCTACTCCTGGCCACGGCATCGCGTACGTCTGTGTGCTTTGTGATAAAATGACGCAACATGTGGAACAGGTGCGCCTTGACCGCGATATAATTAGGGGATGGGTTCTTGTCCTTCTTGCCGATGCCAGTCTCGGCCGCCCTCATCTTCTTCTTGTGGGTCTTTCTCCGCTTCTTATGAGCAGGTTGACCCTCTTCGTCCTCTTCCGCATCTGCGGGGGCTTCCGTCTCGCCTCCCTCGGGAGCCTGCGTGGCTGCTTGTGTCTCCAACGACTGGGTGATCCACGCCTCGTCCTCGCCTACCACGAACAATGGCCTGCGCACCGGTGGCTCCTTGTCCTCGACGTATCTATGCAGGATGTCCAGGTAGCGGCGCATAACGGCGTCCACGCGGAAACCGCCGAGACCATCCTTGCCACGCCAATACTCTCTTCCTTCCTCCCCGACCGGGGGCTCGGGCGCAAAGAGTGTCGGATCGCTCAGGTTGCCCTCGGCCGACATGACAGCGTCGGCACCCGTGGCCTCGAGACACCGCTCCAGATCGCCGCGCTGCAGGATGTTGCCGTTGGCAAAGATGACCGTCTCGGGTGGGAGGTTCTCGCGCAGGTGGCGGATGGCGCTCCAGTCCGCCACGCCCGTCAGGTGACCCTTTTGCTCCCGCCTGCGGCCGTGGACGGTGAGAATGCTGGCCCCTGCATCGAGCACATTGCGTGCATAGGCCAGCGTCGCCTCCGGGGTATCCAGGATGCGAATCTTTGCAGTTACGGGGATTGACAACCCGTCATGCAGCTGCCGGATCAGCTTGTGTATCAACTCCTGGTCTTCCTGGAGAAACGCGCCGTAGTGGCCCTTCCTTGCGATTCCTTGGGGACACCCAAGATTGAGATCGACGGCATCGCAGTATGGGGCAACATGCTTGGCCGCTTCCAACAGGGCGGACGGGTCGTTTGCGCAAAATTGTACAAATAGGGGTCGGTCAATGGCGGGGTTGCCGTCAAGCCACGGAGTTGGCTGCGCGTCTGGTGAAGCGGCATCTTTACGTATGGCTTGGAAGTGCGAGTCTCGGTAGGACGGGTTCTCGCCGAATAGACGGGCGTGGAACATGGGAGTGTATCCTAGGACTGTAGATCGTTGAGACTCTGGCATGAAGGAACGAGTGAGCATTCGCCAAGCCTATGACAGCCGGAATAGTCAGAACAGTGAACCTCAATCATGTGAGCTAAGGCAAGCGACCGCTTTTCCTCGCCACCTTTTCTGCACCACTAACTCAACTCACGAATTCGGACTGATCCACCATCGGCGCCACGACAAACTTGGGGCTTCCGATGCTCTCATAAAAGGCCCGGCCGTGAAGCTTTGGCTTGACCCCGGAGGTCACGCCATTGGTATCGGACCCGGGCATACTGGTGGCAGCAGCTGTCGTGGTCATTGTCCTGGCCAATATCGAAAATGTCGGGGCCGGACAGCGCCGGACCGCAAGGCAGAAGAGTAGCTGCGCCACTTTGACGGTCAGGTTTGAATATTCAAATCAGGGTTTCGAGTGTCATTCCATATGCATGGTGAGGTCCTTGTTATGGAACGAGGCTGACATGTACATACGATATTGAAAATACCAGGATGAAAGTACCTGGTCTGGGCAAGGCAGGCAAAGGTAAGGTAAGGTATGTTGTAGCCGTGCACTGGTGGGGTTCCAGCCGCATGCGAAAGAAAAAGAAAAAAAAGTTGTAGGGAGTACAGAGGTTTAGATGCCAAGCCACAAGGCTGCATGAGCCGAGTCATTTGTGATTGGCTTCATCCTTTTTGAGTGTGGGGCGTTTGTGTAACACTGTAACGGCATGAACCAACTCAATTCCAAACAAAAAATACTCCAACGGGTTGGTTGCACCTGTGGAATGACGTAATAGCAGGACTCAAAAAGGCCGAATTGAAATCCTCTTACTTTGGGGGTAAATAGATATCCACTAGCGACATCCATCTACGGTATAATCCGGGCAAGGATCGCAAACCTACCCAACTACAAAGTGCAAGCTTCAGTTTTTCACCTCGGTTCAGGGTCCTGGCTAGTAGAATCTATGTTTCATTCTAATCAAGTCGTGCCCATTCAGGCGGCGTCCCCGTGGATAAATCCAAACCCCGGGCAAATACACATAGAGAGATAGAAAAAAACAAGGTATCAATCTCATACCTTGCGGCGACAGCGGTCCGATGTCGACTGGCTGAACTCGCGCATGAAGGTGCCCATCCCACCCTAAACCCTTCTGAAATCTTGTACGCGACAAAACGGAAATATTTAATACTGGATGGCAGGCTTCGTTCGATTCAGTCCTGACAGTCCGATCCTACCTCGGTTGGGAAAAAGAGTAGGGGTGGGGAATGTCGGGAGAAGATTACGCGATAGCCCCCGTGTCAGTCCCGCTCCGTCTTATCAAAATTGACGACATTGCCGCCGGGCAACAACACAAGAAACGCAGATAATCTGAGGCTTGGCAACCCACGCGCAATTTGTCTGACTTGGTGGTGCTTGAAATAAATCCCTGTACCGCTTATCACACAATCGGGCATGCAAATCATCGTGGAAAAGGTTAGTGGGTAGTATCCTCCTGCACAGTAGATCACGAATTCACATTGAGCAAACAAAAATCTTCATCGCAAACAATCTGGTCTATTTTAATCGTTTCCATCGCGAGAGTATATTTGAAAGGAAAAAGAAAAGAATCATGTCTCTGTCTGAAATTGTGAGCTCGCTCGCTCCAAAAACGATGCAAGAAACTAGAAACAAAAGAAATAAAATAGACAGACAAAATCGCAAAACAGCTACTGAGAATCTTTTGAACAATATTGGAGTTGATTTCCGAGTTGCTTGCTGGCCACGCACACACATGACTCTTCCAACCGCCCATGCGCTCGCTTGCTGCACCGATGTACGGGAAAACAGAATGAAAAATTAGGATGCTTGCAAAAAGCAAAAGGAATTCGAGACTGCCACTCGAGGAATAAGTATGAACAAAGATAGTAGGAAATGAAAAAAGACCAAACTATGCCCAGAATTTTAACAAGCCACCGAAAATGCTGTCCTTGAACCAGCAATGTATGACAAACAGAGGACCGCCTCCGCGATTGCCCACTACGACAAAGGGAGCTCCTTGCCGAAGTGCGAACGTCGCTCGCCCCCATTGATGCTCATCCAGGGGCGTCACAAAAGCCCTCGAGCTTTCCTCCAAACTCTCATCACCTGCCAGGTTGTCGGCTATACGTAGCGCGTGCAATATCTGCCCAGCCTCAGCTGTGCGGCTGTCTGAAACCAACTCGACACCCCGGGTGGTGAGACAGATTACCTCGACAAAGAAAAGACGCCCTGACACCATACTATGCTGTCCAGAAAGTAAACGCCATGGAAATGGAACATGTGCAAATACAACACAGGGGCTACCATAAAGAACGAACCCCCGCGCGAAATGAAAAGAGGCTGCCACATTAATGTGTCATCGTATCTCCGAGGAGTGTATCATCAGAAGAAGTGCGTGTAGATCTTTGAGTTCTCATGAACCTCCATCTCCTAAAAGTGAATGGGTTGTTAGTAAATATTCCAGGTCTTGAAATGTGTTGAATAGCTTTGCATATTCTTACCATCTTGAAGGAGTTGAGCTCCTCCTTAATTTGTTGAGCCAACATGGGCGTGAGGCGATTGCATGTAGCGATCTCTCCGCGGCGGTCGTACTCTTGAGGTGGCCATGTGTCGTAAAATACGATGCGTGGGCTAAAGGTTGCGTTTCTCCTCAGTGTGCTAGTGGGTGTGACACCTTGAGGAGTAACTGGAGCACTCTTAGTGTCCTGTCGGAGCCTAAGTGCAGTCATAAAGTAGTCCTCGCTTCCGATCGCTACCGATCCCGCCCGCTTGTGTGCCTGCACGTCGTCATTAGGCGTGCTCGGTGCGCTCGAGTTTGGCGAGTCGCTCATCTGTGGAACACCCGGCAAACCATTGCCCCGGGGTGGACTGGGAGAGCCTCGGCCTGTTGAATCATCAGTTAGTAACACTGTGTGAAGGTTAACATAATCTGATTGCCAGAACTCACGTTTGAGGATTCCCTTGGTGCGCACAGCAGCAAGCGCCTCGGCACGCTCCTTATCGCCGCCGATGATGCTCCTGCGCGAGCTAGGCTGGTCGCCAATCGAAACACCAAGGTGATCAGGTGTCAATCCGTCAACTTTTGATGCATCAATCGAGTTTCGCTCCAATCGCGGGAAGCCAACACCTCCACCAGCCTGGTCGCGAGGATTGGGCGTCACATTGACCTTCTCCCGCTCTGCCTCCGCCGTGATCATCGAGACCTCGGCTTGGCTGGCTTCAGGGATCCGCGAGTCCGTCATGGGAGCGCCAATGATAGACTTGGGTCGGAAAAGTCCCACAAGAGAACGACCTCCCTTCTTCATTCCGCGTCCCATCTTGCGAATCATAATCGAAGCTGATGACGCCGTAGAAGAGATTGAAAGGTTGTCGGTCGAGCTGGAAAAAATTTTGGCACCTGCATAGATGTTGTTTCCGATGCCCGCCTCCTCCTGTTGCTGAGCAATCCTGGCCTGTTCGGCATCGTACACGGGATCCGACGGAGGCTCCTTTTGTAGTTTGGTCGGAGGAGTGCTGGCCTGAGCAGCCTGGTTGGCTTCGTGTTCATCGGCGGCCTTCTTGAAGTCGGCAGCGCTTCCGAAAGAGAATGCGCGTCGGAGGCGCGATGTTTTGCTTTTGGACTTGCCCGTATTTTTGCTAATGGCGGCCAATCTCTGAGCAGCCGGGCTGTCGCCTGGCTGAGCGTGGGCGGGCGACTCATTTTTGGAGGCCGGTCGGTTCGCAGCATCGCCCTTCGTTTCGATGGCGCCAGCGTCCGACTCTGAATCCATCGTCACCGGCTTTGACAACGGAGACGGATTATTGACCGTCTTTGATGCATCGGATGAAGAACCTCGAGGAGGGATGGTGACAACCTTGAGGGAATCCGAGTTGGCTGATTGATCGGCGGCAGTGTTAGACCCGGCGGGGTTGGCTGTGGGGGTGCCAGGGTTGCGGTTGGCTGACTGACAGATGAGGAAGGCGAGCGTTTTGTTAGCGAATGGCACACTGCTGAGGTCTTTTGACAGCCCCATGTTTCATTGGACAATGCATGAAATGTGGCAAGGATAAATGTAATGAAGGAGCGACAGGTGCCAAGCATGGGTGATCAAGGCTTGGATGGCACAACTCACCGACGGATGGGAGCCATTGCTACGGTTAGACGTCAAGCTTTCGCTGCTGCCATTGCTCGAAGGCAGGCTGGCGGTGTTGGTGTTGCCGCCATGTGAAGGAGCCAAACGACTCTGTGTCTGGGGAAAATCAGGACCCTTCTGGCCAGTCATTTCTCCAGACTGGCCGGCACCCTGTGGGGTAAAGGGTCGACGGTATTCGGCAGAATCCAGGGCAGGCATGCTGCGGCGTCTGAGGCGCTTTTGCTCGTCGGGAAGCTGATGGCGGTATGCCTGGAAGTCATCTGTCGAAGAAGCCGTCGTTGAGCTGTAGAAACTGTTGGGTCGGTTGGTGTTCGACGGAGTCCTGTTCCTGGGGACAGCAAGCCTCTGGTCGCCAAACTGTGGGGGAGGTAGTTGCTGTCGACCTGCCGCTCCGGCAGGAACGTCTACAATTCGAGGAGCGGGCCTCCTGTAACGTTCGGGAGAGAGTCGGACCGGAGTTGCCTGTGTGAAGGTCACCTGGGTTGCGGTTGCCGTCGTAGCGCCAATAAGATGAGCCGACTGGGGTCTTGGAGCGGAGGGATACCTTCGACCGCCGACGGCTGGCAGGCTGGAATCATCCCTCGAGCCAGCGCCATAATCTGCATAAGAACTGCTGGGTAGGTTCGTCATCGACACACTGCCGGGGTACCGACCACGTTGTTGTTGTTGTTGTTGAGAACCAGAGCCACTGAACGCCCGCATCGTAGGAACTGCCGGAGAGGAAGCGGTTCTGTATGTCGCAGGATGTTGCCATTGGTTGTTCGAGTGGAGGGTCGGTGTGCTGGTGAACGCATACGGCTGTATCGGCCCAGGATTCATCCGATAGACTTGTTGGCCACCTGACCCGCCATAATAGCTGTTTCGTTGCGGCTGATTCCCTCCATACGGTTGATTCTGCCCTTGCATCCCTGACGCTGAGCCCGGGCGTGTATGAAGCATCGTGATAGATCCGGACTGCTGAGGATATGGTTGCACCAAGGCAGCCATAGCGGGACACACAAGTGCCTAGTGTTGAGTACAGAGTATTCTGTGCAAATACAGAGGTTACCCGGTTTGAGTAAATCGGGTTTCGATGAGTAAAACGAGCGGCGAGTTTCCCTTCGATTAGAAGAGAAGCGGGAATGCAGGTAACGTAAGGCTGTTGGCACCAGGAGGATTGGTTAGCAAGAGAGTCACGGACCGGCTTTTGAATCCCAATATTGACAAGACGGAGGCGATGTGCCAGTACAAGACTTGCGAGTCAGGGCAGTACATTAATAGGCTGTCTGACGCTTCCAGCTGGGTTTAACTTGCCAATTATAAAAAGCCAATGATGAAGTTGTCAGGGTTTCTCTCGCTGGGAAATCAAACAAGCAAGGTGATTTAAATCCAAGTTGAACGGCCGGGAAAAGAAAAAAAGCAGGCAGATAGGCGATGTGATGTAGTAACCCTCGGCATACAAAGGGGCGAGTTCTCAAATTCAACGCAAGCAAGAAACGAATGTTCAAAACGAGCAAAACGTAGAGGGACGCCTGCGGCCAGCTGGGAAAGATGAAATGAACGAGTGTTTGGTGTCCAGGGAGCTGCTCACTTTTACCGTGAACGTTGACCCATGTGAAGCCGTCTGTTGCTACGACGAGTTGTTTTGTTTCTTCCTGGAAATCGTAGTTCGAAATTACCACGCTACAGGAGGCAGTAGTAAAAGAGGCTCGGATCGCGTGGGATTCTGGTTCGATCTTCGATGGTGAAAACAGATGAGAACAACGATGGACTCGGGACGAGCGCAGGTACGGTACGCAAAGATGCTTCAGAGCCTGTGGTGGCAAGATGTCGAGATGGAGTCGGACGGAGTAGGCAGGACTTTTGTCGGATCGGACAGTAGATTGAGTGCCCCGAGACAGGAACACGGCACGGAAAGTGTACCTAGAAATGCACGTCGGGCGGCCTGCGGACCACCAACCACCAAAAGAGTCCCAAATGGGGAAGAAAAGAGACAAGATAAAAGGGGGCAAGGAGGACAGAGAAAGAAGAAAACAAAAAAAAAAAAAAAAAAAAAAACACAGCAAAACAGACACTCAAGGAACGGAGCGGGTAATAAAAACGAAAGACAACAAAAAAGACACAGAAAGCAACTCTAATGTGTGATGCCGAGCTCCAATTGTCGATTTGGCAGAATAAAACAAGATAAAAAAAATGCGTAAACGATGGGCAGGAAGGAAGAGACGGGAATAGGGGCAAGGGCAGTGGAAGGTGAGGAGAGGGGCAGAAAGGAAAGGAGATACCAGGAAGCCGGTCAAATTGCTGGAAGCGGAAGTTGAGATGAAAAGCTCCAGAAGGTGATGTTCTCACCAAGCGGAAATTCTGCCACGGAAGGGTTCACCTTTGCTTGGAATACCCACAGTTGTACTGGGGCAAGTAATTGCTTGATTGGCCAGGGGTCCTGTCTCCCTCGGGCCTTTTCCCCTCTCTTTTTCGCTGTCTCTCTTGTTCCTTTCCTTTTGTCTCCCTGCAGCAAAGAACTGGAACTGTACGGGTACAAAAGAATGTTACGGCGCAACCTTTCACATACATTCTCTCTCTCTCTCTCCCGGCAGGAGGAAAAAAGCGCCCCCCTCCATAGAAAAATAATATCCCAGCTCACTCGTTGCACCCAGAAACACGATAATTACAGGGCACACCCCTCCCCAGATGGGCTTGACGGGCGGCGTGTCGACGCTAACAAGCAGCGCACGCACTGCATGTCAGTTCGCCGCCTACTGGCGGGCACGCTAGGTACAGAGAGAGTACGCCCGTTTTTTTCTCTCTATTTCTCTTTTTTGATCGGGATTGGGGCCAGCCGGGGTTGCTTGGAGGGCCCCCCCTTGCTGGCACCACACTTGGGTGGAACATCGATTATTTTGAAAATGGCATCCTGTTCCTTGGGTGGACTAACGCTCAGGCAGCCCCCGACCATGGTTTGCCAGGTACTTGTACCGGATATGAACGTCTCAGCCATACCAAAAGTACCCCCAAAACACATCGCCTCACTACGCCCCTCCGTTGGAATTCCCCACCCCATCTCGCATTATCAAGCAAATATCCACCACGTTCGTTTCCCCAGGACGTGAGCCGGTCTGTGATTGGATCGACGAGATTCACGTTGTCGCGATTTCGCTCCGCTGCACCCCGACAAACTCGAGGGTAGCTTGCCCACCTCCCTCCCTGCGGGTCACGCATTGAAATCCAAACAATACGCAAACAGAAAAAACCAACCTTACGTGGTACGGTACACACGTAGTAATAAGGCAAGACTCAGTGATGTGCAGGGGTGGTGGAGGTGGGTGCACGGGGCAGAAGAAAAGGAGTGATGGAGAAAGCTGCCGGATACCATTAGCAGATTGCATTTTTGTTTGTTTTGTCCCGAACGCGCCATGTAAAGGACTTTGAAAATATATTTCCTTTGCTTGACAAAATGACAAGGTCTCTTTGACCAATGCTACGCTGATCAATCATTCAAAATGCCAACTTCTACGTAATAACCTGACGACCTACTCAAGCTACTGAAAACCAATTCATTCACCTGAAGCTTTGTTTTACTTGTGGAGCTGTATTCGTCCGGCGAGCGTTTTTTTTTTTCCCCGCTAGGTCGGCAGGGACGGTTCAACGACGTGAGGCTCCATGCCATTCTTGCCCCTGAGTCCGTGCCGTTTGACAAAAAAGCACGCTTACCTAGGTGCTTGCCAAGCCACCGGGGATTTGAGAGTGACGCATGTGCATTTTACAGTGCTATACAGTAATTATCATTACCAGACTAGGTACGTATCGTAGATTAGGCGCTTTGTACATAGAATTAGGCAGGCAGGTAGGTACCTACCTAGATATTCAAATTGCCCACTGGTTAATACACGTTGCCTGTACAAAGCAAGCAGTTGAATTTGTGCTTGCTGCTTGCTTGTCTAAGGCATTCATTCATCCATAAAAAGCATTAGAATTACAAGCAACAAGAAGAAAAAGGGTTTCTGCTTTACATTGTTTTTTCTTTCCTGAGGTGGAAATACAACATGCACAAGCCTCCCGAACTTACCGCCTGCCCAAGATAGCAATTGATCTGTGAACCATCAAGTATGGTAGTATTCGACAATAAGGTATTGTTGGATTTTTCAAAGTGCATGACAGCAACAGCGCTTGCTTCAGCTGAGGAATCTCACCTACCTACAGTACATACTACGTAAAATAGAGCCGACCGTTTGTTTCTGGTGGTGGTAGGTGTGGGCATTCGGCAGGCCGGGTGTGCGTGTGTCGAGGCTGTGTGACTTGGTTGGCCCCATCCATTTTGCTCGTGTCTGTGTCTTTTTTTTTTCTTCCTTGTCCGCTCATATGTTCCAGTTGATGACATGATTCGTATTCTCTACATCAGACGGTCTCTGTTTGGTAAGGTGCCATCCATCGATCATCACTCGTACGGGACGCTTCAAAACACAAAGCCGATCACTGCCCTGCAACATGCCAACTTTTTCCCAATCGGTCGCCTTGCGCACAAACTCTTGTACAAAAAAAAAAGATTGAGATGAAAGGGGTGATGTACATTATTAATGAAATTGCCATTTGCACCAGATTTTGTGTCGCTCGCTCGTGGGTAAAATCGCCACGAAGGCTGTGGAAGATAACAAGGAAGCAATAATCAATCGCCCATAGAAACAGACAAAAAAAAAAAAAAAAAAAAAAGACCCTACCAGGACCAGAGTCCATCAAGGGTCTGCAGCCTATAAGACCCCTCATCCTTGCTCTTTCGTCCGATCTCTGTTGCCTTCACGCGGCATGTCTCGGAATTTTCTAGGTATTCATCTCGTAATTATTGGATTTGGGCTTTTCAGCAGATATGCCACCACTAGGTTAGCTCTGACCTCTGACGCAACGCTTTTCAGTCTCTTTGCAATTTTTTGCTGAAGTCATGAACCTTGATTTTTTTAAAGAAAAAAAAATCTATTTTATTTATGGGGATGACTTGGCAGATTAGTCTTGGTGCATTGCCGCACCAAAATGATACTACTAAGCAATTCATCTTGGGAGGGGAGCTTGGGGAGATCATCTCTAAAGACTCTATGTGGCTCCAGCGCCCTTAGATGGAATATTCCATTTCCCTCGCCTCGGCACAGATTGGGATTGGACGTTTATGCGGAACCCAACATGAACATCCACATTACGGAGTATACAACACGGACGTCGAGAGAATTGAAAAGAAGCAACCTTGTCAAGATTTTGTTACAAGTAAGTAGGAAAAAGCCGCCGACGCCGACAAGCTTAACCATGCCTAACCGTACCCTCTTTTGGTTCGCTTGATGTTGCTTTTGGCTGGTGTTTATCGTCGATCTTATTTGGGGTTCGGAGCCGCAGCTGAAGTGTTGCTTTCTCAGCTCAACGGGTAGGTCGGTACTTTACCTACCATTGAACCTACAAGAAACTACGGAGTATCCGTAGTCTCTCCTTGCCTACTGTAATACAGAAAGGTACTGTACTGACTGATGCATACCAAGGGAAAAAATTTCAGTGCTATTAATAATAAGTACAATCCAACCATACAGTCTAATTAGTACATGACTTACTTTCGGACGCGACGCGTCTTTGTTTGCCAAAACAGAGCTAAAGAAAAAAGCAACCTTCGTTCCTTAGGGGGTGTGCCTGGTTTAACATGCAAGCCCGGGACGGCTGGCATGCTTGTGGACGTACGGTAGTGAGGCGCCCAATCTGACAAGGCTTTGCACGCCACCGTTTTCCCGTTCCGCCATGCATGCAATGGCGTCGTCTGGTAATACCATGTACTTTCTTTTTTCCCTTGCTCCCTTCTTACATGACGGTGGCCCAATTAGCGAAGCATGCGAGTGTGTGTGTGTGTGTGTGTGTGTGTGTGTGTGTGTGTGATCTCCACGGCACTACCGTAATGTACAATTATTAAATCAAATTCCACATTTATTCCGTAGTCGAATTTATTTTGTTACCCCGGTTATCAAATTGTCACGGCGCAACCTTTGATTCTGCCCAGGTTGATTGCGTACCTATATTTTCAACCCAATTTTCCCCGGAGTTGTATCTCCTGTCACTCGATCTTTTTTTTTTCTCTAGCGACATGATACTTACGAGATTTCGAGGCTGTGCTATTTTGCTCGTGCGACGTCAGCTGCAATGTTTTTCAATGTCTGAACGCAACGCTAGTCAAGACAAGCCAGACAGGCGGGCAGGTAAAGTGTATGTAGGCAGGCAAAGCATTTCAAAGGTGCGGTACCTTGGCACTCTAAAGATCCGATCTCGCCTGAGTTCCCAGCTTTTGTTAGTCAGGTGGAAGAGAGAAAAAAAAATAAGGATGCAAACTAGTCTAGACTCTAGACATGGCCCAATGGTTTGGCGTCCCGCCGGCCTCACCGCCGATGTCTCTCTAGACTCCTTTGCCGATCGATTCTCTTCAAAAACCAAGAAATCAAGGGAAACAACAGACGTTAGATAAATTGAGGATTGGGACGTAGCATTGGCTTTTGGGACTAGTGGGGTTATATTATGATAGTACCTCGTACTCTACTGCAAATAGTAGGTTTTTTTTTGTTTGCTCGTTGGGTGAGCTTTTTACTCAGTTACAATCTTGCAATGAACCAAGGCTCCGGTGCATCTTGCATCTTGCACCCTCCACTTGAAAGCGGAGCGGTACCATTCTTTCTTCTTTTTTTCCGAACCTCGTAATCGGTCAGGGTGTTGACCTGCATGCAACACTCTTACTTTAGACCCCTCCATGTGGGCATCATCCAATCACCAATCCCATATGCAGATAATGACTTCTTGGAGATATCGTCATTAAGGACAGCCGCCATGCATGGCGAGAGGGGGGAAAGGAGGAAGGAAAAATAAAAAGAAGTTGCGCAGGGAAATGACCTGCACATTCTCGCTTCTTCTTGACAAATCCGTAGAAAACGGTCCCGGCATCGGGGCGATGGTCGGAGGTTGCCGTTCGGGCGCAGTCAATCTGGAACAAATCAATGCATTGTTATTTAGGGGAACAGTTTTGTGTTGCAAAAAAAAAAAAAAAAAAAAAAAAAAAAACCGCCACCGCAAAAATTTATTTGGGTATCGGCACTAAGCATAGTAAGAAACCCACCTTATGCGATATAGCGAATAGCAAGAAGAAGAAGAAGAAGAAAATATATAAAAACAAAAACAAAGAGAGAGAACATCATTGGTTTTCAAGCAAGTATGATGATCCCTTTCGCGACCCTCCCCGGGGAATGCCCCCGGAGCGGGTTGAGCGGGGAGCAAGTATCGCCCGCCGATACCCACGATATGGGGGTTGCACCAAGTCCAGACATTGTCAACAGGAAAGAGACCTTCCTTTCCACCTTGATCTCCCAATCATTTTCAAGTCAGGGTACGACTGGTCATTGAGGGCCTTGTGATACTCAAAAGGGTTTCACCACTTTCCTGCTGTGAAATGCCGAGGACATATAGGTCCCGCCGGGGCTGAATGAATCTACCATGTACAATAGTTCCGGGTTGCAAACAGATACAGAAAGGAGAGCGAAGAAGAAACAAGAAGCAAAAAGAAATATATGGTACCTGTAGAAGCCTCAGGGCCAAGAACACACGATGCATCATGACCCGGTGCTACTGCTTTAACATAACATGCTAATTCACCCAATCACAGCTTTCCCGGGGGCTCAACAAAACCCAAAGACCCCGCGCCGAGGAATGTTCGCTTCCATATCCCTCCGTCAGAACTAACTACAATATGCAAAAAAGTCTTCATGCAAGGGATAACTGACTGTACTGGGTGCATCATGCTTCCGTGTATCTGGTGTGTTATGATGAACGAACCGGCGGCGGTAAGCGCTCCATTAGTGTGCTGACTGATGAGGGGGGCGCGGTTTAGACGGACACACATTTAGACGAACACACAGGCTGAACACGAGCAAATCTTTTCTGGGGCTCGGTGGTACCGCAATCCATTTTTTGCATAGTATAAGAGAGGTAGAGAAAAAAAAAAAAGACAACAGTGGTAAGGGGAAAAACCCTCTAGCCTTGCATCTTCTCTTGCACCCTGCAGCAGTTGGCGTTGATCCTGATCGGTGGTTCGGCCAATCGAAGCGCCGATACCAAAAACAGTAGTATAATCGTATCCAAGTTTCCCTCGAGATTGGTGGCCATGTCCCACACCGTTCAGCTGCAGTTCATCCAGAATTGACCCCCCCCGTTCATCTCTCTCCCCCCACGCACCACATGAGCAAAAAAAGAAGGAGGGTAGAGGGAACCCAACCAGGCCAACCGTTGCTTTCCTTGTTCTGCCATCCAATGTCTAGCGCCCAAAAATGTGCATAGTATGTTACACATGGAAACCCGGGGACGGATGGAATGATGGAAGCTTCCGGGCACATACCCCAACTTGGTTCCTTCTCCGCCCCGTTGTCAATAGGCCAGAACCAGAGTTGTCCATTCCATTAGGAACTTACCGGTAAACCGTAAACCACGTGATTACATCTGTGACGACATCCCTCGGAAGTAAAAGACCATTGTTCGAGTAGTTGTACTAAAACTCTCACGGTCCAGGTCCGAGAGACTCTAGCCGGTATCATCTTGATACTATTGCCATTTCAAATAAAGATGTATGCAGCAAGTGATGTAAATGTTGAAAACAATATGATCCTTGGATGCTCAAGGCAAGAAACCCCCAGACACCAGCCATTACCCGCCAATTAATACCTGAGCCAAACTAGATTTAGTCCTAACAATAAAACAAACTTTTTTCCCCCTTGCAAATAACTGCCGTTACATCATGCTTGCCCATTTAACAACTATACAAACGCGAATATCCCGTCTCCGCAGGATTTCACCGGATTCGGTACCCAAGCGTCAATGATCAATCCTCCCTTCAAGCGGAGCTGATGAGGCTCTTGGGAAGGAATGCCCAAACGGTGCCCACAAGGGACATGACAAACGACGTCAACATAATGATCCACGCTATGACCTTTTCCCTTGCGCTTATCTCGGGGCCAAAGAGCTTTAGGTAGAACGCGATGGGAAGACTAGAGACTATGTTAGTTGGTCATTCTTTTGACACATAGAAAAATGTCTTGCCAGCCAAGGTGCATGGTTTGCGGTAGGGTTACTCACGTCACGCAGATGCTAAAGCAGAGGGCACTGCCTATAATAGGGGTTGCAATGTTCTGGTCAGCAAAATTCATCTCAAATAAACCCCCAACCACGTCAACTTACCCATGAACGCCATGATCCTATCAAACTCAGGGAACAAAATAGCAATGACCAGGAATGACAAGATTGTCAGGATCCTAATGGCAGCCCTCATGATGACAACTTTCCTCGAACCCGTCTGTGGCGCCGGTTCCCCAGATATCTGTACCGGGGCATGGGGGTCACCGCCAGCACCATGGTAGACACCCATGACCACTTCGAGTGTCGTGATGATGGGCCTCGCGTTCAGCGGAACTTTCGTCAGCGGGATGATGGCAATGAAACAGCACATCAAGACTGTAAGCGCGCGAGGGTAGCCCTCTGTTCGAAGAATGTTGGAGGTGATTGCGTCTGCGACGTTGTCGCCGAACATGAGAATACCAGCGACGGCGGTGACAGCGTCAAGACAGTACTTTGTGTTATAATCAGTATTATTCGCGCCTCAAAGGATGGCTTCTGCAGTTTGTACGAACCGTGAACGAGAATGTCACTTTGAGTGCTTGCTTGTACTTGTAAGGATGACGCATGTCTCGGTAGATCTGTTGCGAATTGCCAAGTGTCAGCAGTTTGGCTCCTATATGTGGCTGAACCTGCGTTTCGAGAAACACTCACGTTGGGGAAAACACTGTGGCCACCCCATGGAGACATGAGCAGACCAAAGGACAGAGGCAGGGTCAGCCAGTTCGCTGGGAACAGGTACGTTGCCGCCGGCTCGATGAGAGAGCCGGGCGAATCCGGCTTGATGAGACCGTTGGTCACAACAATGAGAACGACTAAGGAAGGGGTTGAGAGATAATACGAGATTAGTGGATGCAGCAATAACAAACGTGTGCTCGAGGTCATCATGTTTCACTCACTGGAAAAGCACGAAAATATGCCCAGGATGCTCGAGTATGACAGCAGGCTTAGCGGCATAAAGTGAAGCGGCATCAAAATTATCGCACATGTGACTTTCCACTGAGTGACAGTCAGGAGCCCGGGGAACAGGAGATCAAGGGAGTCGGCGAACAAGACTATCAAAGCGACGCAAGCTGCCAGTAGCTCCAGAGTGAAGAGAATACTAGTTGCCACACGAGCTTTGCTGCCGAAGCTGATAAAGGCAAGGTCGCTGAAAGTGATCAAACTCGGGTCGAGGTCCATGCAGCGTGAGAGCAGCCCAGCTGTGTACATGGTAACACCGGCAGCAAATGTGAGAAATCCTATTCCGCACAGCCAGCCGGCATACTTGATACCCATGGGCAGGGACAGCAGCCCAACGCCGATAAGAACATTGATTGAGTTGAAGATTGTCTGGGGCAGAGTGCTCTGGCCCTCCACAGTGAGAACCATCTTGCCGTCCTGTTCAACCTCCTTGACCAGGATGGGCTGCACCTCGGCATCGGGGCCCTCTTCAGGCGCCGAAGCCCAGACGGAGCCCCGAGCACTCGGTGCTACAGAGACGCCACGGGCCGGGGATTCTTCTCGGCCGCGAGATCGAACGGTACCATAGTTGAGGCTTTGCTGCGAACCTATGGAGCCATACGACGTGCCATATGGTCCCGGGTCACCGCCAATCGACGGCGCCGCAAGATGAGGTGGAATCGCAAAGATGGACTGTGACCTCGCTGCAGAGCCGCTGCCCGAGCCCGAGCCTCCACTCCAGCTACCGATGCGGAAACCATTGTTTATCTCGCTATCGAGTGCCTTGAGCTCGCGTTCCCTAAAGTCGATTCCATCCCCGCTCTGCTGCGGCTGAAGGGGCCTCGAGGGGCTTTCATCTCGATCGTCAAAGACAGCCTCAGCACTGCGCGAGCCGACCGAGCTTCCGGCTTCCAAGTGCTGCCGGAGGAGGGACGGGCCGGAATTCTCCAGCGTTGGACGCAGAAAGCCCCCCTCTGTCCCGCTCCGACTGTACACGATATCCTCGGTAGAGCCCGGTTGCATTGGCGCCTGATCTTGCGCAAACACAAAGGAAGGCCGCTGCGGTATGACCTCAGCAAACCCGGCAGCACGCGCCCAACTGCGGGTGAAGGACCTCATGCTGTTGACGCCACCAATGTCTGCAATGGAAGCGAGCCGCATGGTGACAGAGCTCCTGTTTTCGCGGAGCAGTCCGATTAGGTTAGCACAAAAGACCTAGACTAGACCAAAGATGCCTGCATCCATCACGTATTGTTGGATTAGGAAAATTGGTTACCTTCGCCGCCGTAGTCCTCCGGCCCATTCGGTGTCCTGATCACTACCGCGTCGCTCCTGGTCATCGCCCAACAGCGGTTCGTTCTCTTGGTCCCGGAATTGGACGCTTCGACCACTCCTCCCACCCATTGAGGACATACTGCCAGTCCTGTGTGGCGAGATACCGCCATCGTACTCGTCCCAGGTGGACGGGTTCCGCGAGGACGAAGGCATTCCCGCCGAATCTATCGCCTTATTGAACAGACGCGTTTTTGGTTATATATATCCAAGAAGGTTCCTTTGTCTTGTTCGTGGTTCTGTTGTTTGTAGAACCAACTTGCTCTGGTGCTCGACTTTGGCGAGTGGCGATACTCCTCTTTTGATCTGGACACAAGGGGAGAAGTTGATGGTCACGAGACACACAACTGGATTAGGTCGAATACAAAGAAAATCCCAACCAAACCCACGAGGCGAGGCGAAGTTGGTCGAGTGGGGTGGTTAAGATCACGGAGTTTTTAAAGTACGTGCTGTGAAATTGTCGTTGCATGCAAACCTTGACAATGCATGAATCGAATCATGGGGTCGAGCAGGGGACCACAGCGTAGCAAGAAAATCAAGATAGCGGTGGGACCGCCCAGGCTCTCCCAAACTGCATACGGTTTCCCTGCCTGTGTGATGGCAGGAGACGGAACCCAGTTGCTGTTATCAGTGCCCCAGAGCCGTCTGAAATCCTACGGAGTACTGTATGTACAACCTACCTCCTCCCTCACCTACTTAAGAAAAAGAAAAAGAAGAAAAAAAGCCGGTCAAGGTAGGAATGGAAGGTGCTCACTCTGTAACGGGTAGTACGCAGTAGAACTAGCCAGAATTTAGCGTTGTCTGTGATCTTCATCCGACAAAAGCAGCAATTTTATTCGGTTATACCATGTGCATCTTTCGGATCAAAGCGGGCAAGCCATCTGCAGCTAGGTTGAGATCGACTTTGGATCTCTGGTGGAAGCAATCAACTAGGGACGAGAAGGCGCTGGAATAAGCTAAGCTTGCAATGTACCTAGCAAGCCAAGTTTACCTTATCAGACCTACCCAGTATTTAGGTAACCTACGTAGTTTACATGTACGAAGTACGTTTTTGCCCCCAAGTTTTCGTTTGGGCACCGCAAAAAGATCTAATTTGCTATTGGTAAGGATTAAAAATTTGCTGGGCATGCTCGCTAGATCCACCGCGCTTTGCGGCTTGCGGGGACAGCTGACGAGATCCCTGGTCTGGTCGATCAACAACGTCACTCGTCCGACTGGCACGGTATGAGAGGCGTTCGATATTGTAACCCACCGACCACATGTTCCCTCACTACGGTGCATACCTACCCAGCCTTGCTAGCCATTGGAAGAGGAACATAGGGCGAAAATCGGCGGAGTGATTGCTCCCGTTGAGCGGCACAATGTATACAAAGCATTTTCCGACTCAACACCTAAGGTGAATTTTCCCATGTATGAAGGAGCATGTGCGATTCAAGTCGCCTGCCGCGACAAAAAGTCAACAGGACATGCGCGTAGTACTTCGTACATAAGGGAGTAGCAGCCGGAGGGGTCTCAATGTTCAACCACCGAAGATGCCCCGTAGCCTGCCCCACAAGAACCCACCGTCCGGTCGAGGCTGTTCCCGCGAATTTTCGGTGCTGGAGACTGGTTGATTAGATTCAGGAGACGACGGCAGGACGGCAAATGGTCCTGTCTGTACCGTAGGTTGGTAGGATCTCGTTGCACTATCCACTTGTTAGACGGGTCTTGCTTGATACTGATATGCCGCTACAGTAATCGCAATGTCAATGGATAGACACATCTGATCTATCTGGTCTGGTGCATTTCCCATTGGTTATTTTCCCTGGTTTCATTTTATAATTTTCATGTTTTTTTTCTTCTTCTCGCTGTCTGTTGCATGATCAAATCCAACCCATTCGAAATTTTCTGGCCCACCCAAGCAAACATTTTCGTACCACCCAGACCCAGCAACATCAGTAAAAAAGGAATAAAAAAAATAAAAAAATAAAAAAAAGGGGATCGTTGGCATCGTAACACCGCCCACATCGAATATTTGTCAATATTATCAGCCACGTACTTGCACTACAGATCTGACAAAACCTCCTTGTTACAGCCGCACATGTACCGCGCAACACCACCTGTGCCAATTCAAGAAATTGCACTACTCCCCGAGACAGACCAAGGTCTCCGGGGGTAACGTCGCACGTTGTATCTCACGGCTGGCTGTCATCTGGACTTGGAATATCGTTCCACTTTATTGTATTTTGCTGGGTTTGGCCTCATCTGGGGAGCCTTGGGCTGTAAAAGCGAAAAGAAAGTAGAAGGGGAAAGACGAACAAAAGTAAAAAAGAAAAGAAAACAAAATGGACACAGAAACCAGCTCATCAACGTCCAAACTGGCAGAAGCTGCAGCCCTGCTGGTGCCAGCCCAGGAAATTCTCGAAAAGTTCAACTACAAGCACAAGAACCAGCATCGTCTGTCGAAATGGTGGGCCGGCTTCGATATGCTCCGCCGCCACACTGCCAAGTTCTACCGCGATGAGCTACGGCTGGCCCTGGATGCATTGACCAAGCGTAGCTCGATGCCTCAAAGCAGCAAAAAGAAACAGAGCAAGCGACAACGGACCGAGCCGCGCGATGAGGACATCACGGCCGGTGCCGTGGCCAAGGCCAAATGGATGGACGACTACCTCATCCCCAAGGCATACACGTACGTATTTCGGGCATGCAGCTACCGGGGACCTATCTTCTTTGACCCCATATCTCGTTTATTGCGTGTATGTAACATAGCTGACCCTTTACAAAAAAAAAAAAAGCGCCATCACCCAGCTGGCTGCGGATAATCAGTTCGCTCCGCTGGGCCTCCTCCTCCTCGGCGTGCTGGCTCAGGTGCACAGCGCCGTGTCCCTTCTGCTACCACTAGACAGCGCAGAGCAAGAGTCTGAAGTGACCGCAGCGGCAGAGGGTAAAGAAATCGACATGGGTGTCGCGGTGCCCAGGCAAGAGCAAAGCAGTCAAGATCACCCGTCTCCTCGCTTACAGGCGGGTGCTTCAAAATCCCCAGACGAGCTCGGAGAGGCAGTGACGCGGGACAGTTTCGACGCGCGGGAACGGGACTCGGCCAGGCCAAAAGCGGTCGACGATTACATGGACGCTGTAGAGAAGAGCGTCGTCGGACGCAAGCCGCCATCAAAAAAGGAAAGTGGTAAACGTAGAAAGGAATTTGCGGTCACGTCAGACTTGGGCGGGCCATCAGCTGGGGATCTGTCAGCCAAATCGAGGTCGGCGGACGAAGAGAAACCCAGGCGCAAGAGCAAGACGGCACGAACAGAATTGGACGTGGAACCAACAGAAAAGCCAAAGAAAAAGAAGAAGAGAAAGAAGGGTGACGAGTTTGATGACTTGTTCAGCTCGTTAATGTAAACCAGGTCAAATCAAAGCATAAAGGTATTATAAAGGAGCCTATCAGGGCCAGTGATAACGCCTCCCAACCTGTCATGAACAAATCGATGTGGTGACATGTGTACAGTAAGTACAGTTCAGCCTGGTGACATGTGTACAGTAAGTACAGTTCAGCCTGGTGCCACAAGTCTCAAGACAAGTCTTGGGTTCCTGGCAGCATTTCAGTGCCTGTTTGCCAGTCTGACAAGTTTGTGCTCGTACATAAAAGACGTGAAACATCCTTGAACAGCAGGAAAATCTTATGTTATATGTTATCTGCAAACTCCGACATTGGATCTTAAATTTTTTGGGAATACAATAAGGACACGTACTAGATACAACTCTGCTTCTTCGCCTCAGTCACGCCGCAGTCGCTCGGGGCTATATACCCGCCAAGTCGACGACCTGACGTGACAAGAACCTCCGCTCGTTCTGAAGCCGAAAAGAGAAGTTTTGAAAAGAAAGAAAAAACCCAAAGAAACCATCTCTTGCGCCACTCCTCATTTCCTGAGCATAATTGAAAGTAATACTATAACAAACTTATACCTGTTGCGACCAAGTTGATGGTGCTATGTGGGGGCGCGAACCAATTACCCAAACTTCCATCCCAGGCACGTGGTCATCCCGCTCTCAAAAACATGAGTACGCCCCTATTTCATAGGATCCATCAACAGCAGCAAGATCCGCGCTTCTACTCAATATTCTGGCGCGGCGTGGTCATAACCGTCATCAGAAGAGTATTCATCCTCGACGTTTAGGGAGCGTAGGGATGACGATCCAACACGCGATGCATCCTACGCCATACGGTTGTCCATGCGGGTGTAAGACCAGATACGAGCGCGCATATCGCCGGAACCGGTGGCGAAGAAGCCACCAGTTGGGCTGGGTGCGACCGAGATGACCGAGTTCTTGTGGCCTTGCAGCATGAGCTGCGTTGATCCTGTGCGAGGATCCCAGAACTGAACGCCGCGATCCTTGGATCCCGACATGACCCACTGGTTGTCAGGGGTCAAGGCGACACTGAGAACAAAGTCCTGCGGAAGAAAGGAGTGTTAGAAATAAGTACTAGGGGTTGGAGTTGGAGAAATAACATACCCTGTGACCCTCGAAGGTCTTGACGCAGCGGCCGCCTTTAGATCCTTGGTTCTGCATGTTGCCGCGAGGTGTGGCGAGCTCCCAGAGCTTGATGGTCTTGTCCAGACTTCCGGTGACAAGGTCCCTGCCGTTAGGAGAGAACGCCACGCTGTATACGCTGTCCTTGTGGCCATCAGGTCCCTCAAGGCGCTCCACAGGACAGCCCTGAGTGAGATCCCAGACGCGAACGCTCTTGTCCAAGGAGCCAGCAGCAACATATTTGGTGTCTGGGGATATGGCTACTGTGGTCACACCATCCTCAATGGTAAACACTGTGAGGGCTGTGCCGTTCTCAATATCCCAAAGCCTGACGGTGCGGTCTCCACTTCCGGAAGCAATTGTACGGCCGTCGCGCGCAAAGTCTAGGGAGTAAATATCCTGCTCGTGTCCTGCAAACTGAATCCTGATGGTCCTGGTGGTGATGTCCCAAACCTTTTGGTATTCCAGTAAAGTCAGCTAGAGCCCAGTCAAAAGCGTGCGCTTCCAGGTTTCACTTACCCTGATCTGCTTATCCTCGGCACCCGTGGCCAGGTATTTGCCGTCGGGGCTGAAGCAAACACTCCTGATGTAGAGATCACCAGTAGTGTCTGCATTATCGTCTTGCAAAACGCAGACCTTTTCACCTGTGTTGACATCAAAAATCTGTGCAGACCGGTTGCAACCGGTCGCCACATACTTGCCGTCCGCGCTGAAGCGCACACAGCAGACCACACTCTCATGCTGAAGGGTGTGTACCAGATCAACGTCCAGCACGCGAGGCACGGCCTGGTTGAAGATGGCCCACCAATCGTCTCGGCTCTTCTTGAAGTGCGACGGAATGCGTTCGATATCAAGGTCTCCGAGAGCGTTACCAGGCGGCGGCTGAGGCGGCTGGTGTTGTGCAAGTCCTCGGGGGTGGTCAGGGGTTGGGTGGTTGGGAACTTGCGGAGACTGACCCGGGCCTGGATATGGCATCGGGTTGTTGATCTGGGGAGTCGCCGGGCCGCCCGCAGGAGGCCTACCTATAGCCCCACGCTTACCAGGGCCTGGAGAGGCGGTGCTCTGAGGGGGCTGTGAAGGGAAGTTTCCCGGACCGGGCGGCTGGGGATACTGTTGGAATGGCGGCTGCTGAGATGGGGGCGGGGGCGGGGGCGGAGGCCCGGAGAGACCGGGCGGAGGTTGCGCCATCTGGTGCTGTGGCGGCTGTTGCTCCTGCGGAGGCGGAGGAGGCGGGGCCAAAGGTTGACCAGTCTGCCCCGACATTATGGCACCAAAAACGTTGTTGCCAACGCCGATGTTAGGGGGCTGTGCGGGGCCTGCGTGTTGTGAGGGACCTCCAATGCCTCCCTGTGGCATGCCACCTCCTCGTCCCTCCAGCTGGCGACGGAGATGAGCGAGCTCTTCCTCGTATCTGTGAGAGCAACCGTGTTAGATGAATACTAGATGGTGGCTTGTAGCCGTGAGGGCTCCGGCGGTGTGCAGGTGGATGCTTGGGCCCTTTTCGCGGCTGAACTACTTACTTGGCCTTCAATTGCACGTGTGTCTGCTCCATCTGGTACACCTTTTCTCGGACCATGTGCATCTCATTGATCTGAGTATTGACTGTGGGTGGAAATTGAACAAGAAGGTTAGCTTTGGCACACAACCATTGCGGGCGGGATTGTTGAGGCCGAATTGCAGAGATGGTGGCATTACGTACTTTGGTGCTCGTAATTCTCGGCGGCGCGCGCAGAAGCCTCGAACTCGGCCCTGATGCCTTCCAACAGCTCATTCAGCCGGGAGGGGCCGTTCGGCTGCGGAGGCGCAGCGCCGCCCCGGTAACCCGGATGCATCGACATTGTGCAAGCGAGCGACTATTCTGTTCGCGCGGTGCGACGTGACGCGACGTATACGGATAGCCAGGAATGGCGATTGAATTTCTGAAATGGCCCAGGGGATTGAAACGCGGTGACGCGATGAAGAAAAGCAGCTGTCGCGATGGTTTCGGTGCTTTTCTCGCCGAGTGCGATTGTCGATCGGGTACGTGTCTGATCTATCTCTGGCGCGTAATGGACGTCCTCGGGATTGTCGAGGTCGCGAATTCGCAGAAGCGAAAAGAATGATAATAAAAAAAAATGCGGGACTCCAGGCCTGCTCGGAAGGTCAGGTCGAGAGTGGAAAGCGGAAATTGACGCGCTTTGCGATGATGCTAATTTGGTTGGCTGCGATGATGGGATTGATGGATGTTCAGGGGGCGACTGCCAAACCGTGGAGAGGCGCCACGAGATGGAAGTCGAGAGAAGTTACGGGCTGTATCATGGAACAAGGGCCACGAAAGTCAGGACGGATGGGCGAAAAATTAGAACACATCCCATAGCAGCTGCGGTCAGGTCAGGCAAACGCCGCTGCGCGCCAAGAAAATGTCAGTGCACGGACAGGACTGGTTCTCATCCTCCCGTCCCCACTCCTTGGCGGCGGCACCCTGGCCGGTAGGCACAGGTAATCTGTACGGTATGGTATGTATCCGTAACTAGGTGGTAGGAGGTGCTGTACGACGAAAGTAAGTGGCACCGTACCTAGGTACCTACTGTAGGCAGGCAGGGTAGTGCAAAGCAACTGCACTTTACCGGTATTGGCAGTACCTTAGGGGGCATGGCCCACACTCTGTGATGCCAAGATATTCGCGGGTTCTCTGCAGAGGTGTGGTGCATGCGGTTTAGGTGGGCTGCGAAGCCTTTGGTGGTCCGTGCTAGTCTACATTTGGTAGCCGTGGGGCTTAAATTGAACTTGTTAAGGTGTGTGGTGGGTGAGGTAAGCGGTCCACCATTCTCCGAAATTGAATCACCACTTGGGGGAGAACCGCGCTAAGGGTGTGATCTTCTCGTCCATAACAACGAATTTTTCTTGTTAATTTTGCCAAAAGGAGCAGGAAATGGGTCTCACCCTCCTTTACGCTGTAAATCCGGCGCTAATAAAACCTAAAGGCCACAGGCCGGGTTCGCATCATGTATCTTTTTCGAAGATCAGCAGAAACCGTTATATAGCGCGTAAATTTCCTATTTGGATTACCACAAAAATACGTAACTTGAGTTACGTATTTTTGTGGTAATCCAAATAGGAAAGAGGGGTTGTATTTGCAGTGGTAAAAGGCTAAAGGTGGCTGTTGTTGTTGTTCGGTCGAAAAAGCTACTTCCAAGCCCTTCTCCCATTTTTTTACATGGGTAAAGTACCGCCTAATTGGGAAGAGAGAACTTTATTAACGAGAAGATCACGCCCTAAGGCTGCGTGCAGGACGCGGGTGTTTGTTCCTCAGTCGGCCATAGTACATATTGTACGGTACTAATTACTGTACATGCAAAGTACACACATCAATCGCGTCGACAAGTGGAGCCAGCCGCGAGCTTAAATGTCCAATGTTCCTACTATCTAGAACTATTCCAATACCTTGCGTTGGGCACAGTAGTGTGCAACGTAGAGTAGGTACCTACATATGAGCAACTACATTTCCATCTCATCTAAACACTCTCCGATTGCATTAGCGTCTAGATATTCAACATGGGCCACCTGTCATCTTCGTCAGCTGCAGCCAAACACAATGATGTATTATTGTTCATAGCCATAGACAAGGCGACTTTCCGCTGTGGCGGTTTCTTGGTACAGCCCTTTCTGTCCTCCCACATACGTGCCCACGACCACTGTCGCGTGTATCATCACCTCCACTATCATGTGGCACCGGCGAGAGATCTGGTCCTTCCATCGGTGGTTCACTCGCACAGCAAAAACCCTGCCTCCTGAATGCCATAGAGGACAGATGATGGCTGGCACTGACACGAATTCGGGATATGTTATCCAAAAGAATAACAGAGCAAAAAAAAAAAAAAAAACCAAAAAAAAAAAACCAACCCAACCCAAAAAGTAGTTTGGGGTAGGATACTGCAATAGACCGAGCCTAGGGGTTGTCATGCCCTTTGGACTTGTATTTTCTCGGCCATGCAAAATACACATCAACTAGAGTCAATATCTCACAGGCAGGTTAGCCAAAGTAACGTTAACCATTGCTAACCTAGGTTCCTATCAATATATAGGACTTCGTGAGGAGGTGTATTAAGGTTTGGACGGTATCAATTAAGCTATTAATCGAGTCAATATCATCCAACTACGTAACCACGTGCAATGTCAAGCAAATGCAAAATGTAAATTGAGCAAACCTGAGGACAGAATGGTTTTGGGGGCGCTTTGATAACCACCTCAACTCGCTTCCCCAGAAAATGTAAACCCCGCGTACGCAGATGCCATATTTAGGGCGTTGTTCTGCTTTAATCATCGGCTTGTTTTCGAACCCACAGCCCGGGAGACGCTAATGATTACAAGTCTGGCCTCGAAACAACATTCCGCCGTCAAGCAACTTGACTTTTTTTAAAACAAAATTCAGATGGTGGGTGTGCCCGTAACATACGCAATAGAGTTACAACACGCCACATTATATACATGAGAAACACAAACTGGCTTGGCATGTTGGTAAATTTCATTCGCAAATGCTGCTATTGGAACCTTTTGCGAAAAGCCGAACATTGCAGCCCAAGTGTGATGATGACAAACCATGGATTTCGTTGATGCAAAATGATTGACAAGTTGTTTGGTAAGCTGTATTCGTACTGCATGAGGCTCGAATTTCGGGCGATATTTCACGATTCATACATATTCTACACATCTACCTACCTACCTACGAACTACCTGCGACTGTAACACGATCTTTGGCCTGTCACAAGAGGCACACGCGTCAGGTTATGGTTGATGTGTTTTGATCTCGAGTAGATCAAGTGTTCAGGGAAGGAAATGGAAACAAGGGTGAACTCCTTGGTATTCATAAATGAACAAAGAACATAAAAAAAGACAAATAGAGTGTCGGATTTGTCGTGAGCGCCAGACTGCGAGTCAAGTCTTCGAAACCATAACACGTACGCAGTGCCCGAGTAACGCTAAATAATATCTCCTAGTGGCGTTCGAGTCGACAGGTGCGATGACACTTAAGCTCTGAACGCAAATCCCACGACGTCACTCCTCCAATCAAACCGTCGTACACGCAAGCATACCTACCATATACGCTTATAAACAAGCAACAACAAGGTACCTATATAAACAAATGACCTCGATTGCCAAGACCGCGGCGAGTCGGGGCAGCCAGTGGCAGTCTACTTGCCAAAAGCAGCAGGCACAAAGGGTGGGCTTCTCGAAACCCTTTGAGAAGCGGCACGCCGATGTGATAATCAGATGGGAAACCACCATATTTAACGAATTAATACGAGAAGCAATTCTTTTGTAATCAAGCCGATTCCTACGAATCATCACTTCGGGAACAACCTATAGTACTCCCCCGAAGAGGAGCAGGCTCCTGGTCAGACAGGTACCCATGACAAGACGAAAAAAAAAGGGGGGGGGGGGGGCATAAACAGAGGACCCACCTGTCAAATTTCAACAACCACTGTTTACTTCACAAGGGCAGGGCATCACAATGCAGAAGACAAAAAGGGTGGTTCTATTATATAGAAGTAAAGTTAAAATAACAGCAAATGCATTTTGCGTTCGACTGGCACTCCAAATGGAGGCGCCCGACCTCGAAAATCAAAGATACACAAGAATCTCAGGTCCCATTGCAACGGCGATGTATCCAATGTGAATGGCGCTCCAACTCTGTGCACCTGCTCTTGGGTGCTCCGCTCCCGGCTACCTAGCTTGCAGGCGTGCCAAATCTCAGGGTATCAAGTGTTCGGAACTTTCAAGATTCAAGCAGCAATGGACTCCATATCACGCCTGCCGTTCTTCTTGCCACCGTTCTTCTTGCCGCCCTTCTTCTTGCCGGTACCCTTACCGGCATGGTGGGGTGAGCGGGTCTCGAGATCGTGCTCCTCTTCGTCGGCATCAACCTCGTCAAGATCACGTCTGCCGTTCTTCTTACCGCCGTTCTTCTTGCCGCCCTTCTTCTTGCCGGTGCCTTTGCCGGCATGATGAGGTGAGCGGGTTTCGAGATCGTGCTCCTCTTCATCGGCATCAACCTCGTCAAGATCACGTCTGCCGTTCTTCTTGCCGCCGTTCTTTTTGCCGCCCTTCTTCTTGCCGGTGCCTTTGCCGGCATGGTGGGGTGAACGGGTTTCGAGATCGTGCTCCTCTTCATCGGCATCGACCTCGTCAAGATCACGCCTGCCGTTCTTCTTGCCACCGTTCTTCTTGCCGCCCTTCTTCTTGCCGGTACCCTTACCGGCATGGTGGGGTGAGCGGGTCTCGAGATCGTGCTCCTCGTCGGCCTCGGTATCGGCCTCCTCAAGGTCACGTCTGCCGTTCTTCTTACCACCGTTCTTCTTGCCGCCCTTCTTTTTACCAGTGCCTTTGCCGGCATGGTGGGGTGAACGGGTTTCGAGATCGTGCTCCTCTTCATCGGCATCGACCTCGTCAAGATCACGCCTGCCGTTCTTCTTGCCACCGTTCTTCTTGCCGCCCTTCTTCTTGCCGGTACCCTTACCGGCATGGTGGGGTGAGCGGGTCTCGAGATCGTGCTCCTCGTCGGCCTCGGTATCGGCCTCCTCAAGGTCACGTCTGCCGTTCTTCTTACCACCGTTCTTCTTGCCGCCCTTCTTTTTACCAGTGCCTTTGCCGGCATGGTGGGGGGCGCGGGTCTCAAGATCGTGCTCCTCGTCGGCCTCGGTATCGGCCTCCTCAAGGTCACGTCTGCCGTTCTTCTTACCACCGTTCTTCTTGCCGCCCTTCTTTTTGCCAGTGCCTTTGCCGGCGTGGTGGGGCTCACGAGCCGCGATCCTTGGTGTCTCGATCTACAATCGGTTAGCCCAGCTCAAACCCAACTAAAGGGGAAACAGTTCGTCTTACCTCAGCGCGGCGCTCCACGGCTGGGAGTGCTAATGCTGATCCAGCAAGAGCAACTAGGGCACCCTGTGTCAAGAAATGTTAGTATGATGCTGTATATAGGCAAGTGGGAGGGACCGCGATGGGACCATCAGGATGTGAACGTACAACATGGCGAGTAGCGAGGCTAGTGGGCCTGCCAAGGTCGAAACCGTTGACGGCAGAAGTGGCGGCCAGGCCAGTAAGCAAAAGCTTCACGAACGATGGAGTATGCATCTTGGCTGTAAAATGCTGTCCGGCAGCTGCTTATGAAGTGAATAATAATAATAAAAATGAATGAACGAAAGTAAAGTGAAACAAAGAAGGGAAAGAGAAACACCCTCGAAGCCTGCTGAAGAATAGAATGAGGAGAATAGAGAAGGTTTGTGATGGGACTGAGCAAGTTCGAGTCCTTTATAATAGTCTTGGCTCCGCGGAGGTACCTGCATTGGGCTGGTAGGCCTCCCCTACCGACGGCAGACCCGCGTCCACAAGATACCTCTTCCAGGTTGAGTCCTCGTTAACGGTCTCAGACGAAGATCTTTGACGTCTGCATCTGGTTTCGTGCCCTGCCACAGGACTTGGACGTGAAAAAGGGGGTTGGTGGGGACAGAGACGGTGGAAACATCCCGGCTGCACTACTGATTACAAGAACGCTAGAATAAGCCAGGTATGGATCGTGGGGTGGATGTCCGGCGAGGGTACAGGGTTCGCGTCAGCTGGACAACGAGCAGCTGCTTATTTGGGTTCCACTGATATCTCCTTGCTAAACGATGGGATAACTGGCAGGGGTCAGAGAGACAATGGAGGAAGCATTCAGGGAGCACGCCGGCAGGGTAATGATCACTTGGCTCACTTGACAGCCTGCAATAGCGCCGTCAGCAAAAGGGTGGATGTGTGAAACTGCATTTGACCTGCAACTCCGGCCTGTTACAGTTGGCCACACCCCAAGTGAAGATGCTACTACCTATTGTAGCCTCAAGAAGCCCAAAAGGAAGCGCCGTGGATGGATAACACCACGGAGTACGACACTAGTTAGGTCCGGCTTCCCTGGGATGATTAGGCTGCAACTGGCAGATGCGGAGAGGGACTGGGCTGCAAAAAGAAGACATGATATTATGGGAATACGTTGACTTGCTGCGAAGTTTGCATTACTCGCTGTACATGTTTCTATCGGAGTGATAGATTGTCAGCAAAAGAAGATTCCCAGATGAATGACGAGGGGGGGGGGACGCTTGCGACTGAAACGATAGTTGCACATGAGACATATCCACACCACCATCGATAGAAGTTGTAATGGTAGAACGGTGTAGCTGTCTTGCTTTGTCGTGGTACGTTTGTATTGTATCTCGTCTAGGGCTCCAGTCGTTCCTCGGACATATGCGGGTTCGCGAGGTGTCAATAAAAGCTACGGAACAAAAGTGCATGGATCGCGTGCTACTAAAAGTGGATATAAAGACGTGCTGCCAATCACCTACGGGTTCCACCACAATGCCAAGACTGAAACCAGCAGGAACCCCATAGTCTAGGCGCGACACCCCAGTAGGGATCCTTGCCAGTAGTGGAACATATACTGTACTATGTATATCGTTTTATTGGTCGGTAGCATATAAGGTACCAGAGTCAGAGGATCCAGGGGGATTTTGATGGCGAGGCTTGCGAGGGTATGGCAACCAGGGACGACTATTCTTGCCTTCTCGCCACAACGGGTGGGGCAACCCCAACCAAAATGTATACAAGCGCCGTGTCTCACTGTACGTAGTACAGTATTATCCCTCGCGGCTCACCTAGGCCCCCATGGCGGTTGCTCAGACAAAAACAAAAACAAAAAGATTAAATTGACAGCGGGCCCAGTCGCAGCGATTTCTTCCCACAACCTTGGTGATGGATGCGCATTCCGAAAATCATATTCGTAGATCGATGCTTGGCGAATGCTTGCCTCTTAGAGCCCACAAAAAGTGCCCCTGGTGCCCTGATGCGCGCCAGCCTCAAACCTACTTGCAGCCCCATTCCGCTGGGCCCGATTGTACCACCTAAAAGAACAATAACATGCTTCTGTTATGGTTCTTTTGTCTTTCTCGCCCCTCACGTATGTATAGTAATCTCGCTTACAAATGAATATACGGGACCAGGCCAGAAAAAACCCTTCATGTTGGACGAACATTATTGAATCTCCGATCACGAGACTCAGTTCACTACGGTGTTGCTTTCAAAGACAAGCCATGCTAGATATCGTGCAGACCTACCTCTACCAGCCTTACTTCGTACTTGTCCACTTTTGCCGACCTAGTTACCCAGATAGACACGGAGGCTAAATATCCGTACCTACATGTACGAAGTAGACGTTTAGTCTGAACCTCGCCATCTCAACTGGGGCGCCTTCGTCACTCTAACACATTCACATAACGCTAGTGGGTATCAGAACTCCTTTTGGGGGGCAGCCCCTTAAAAAAATTTCGCACCTTCGTCTCATCTTGGCCCCCACATGAGCCAATGCGGGTTACAATTTTGGATTCTTCGGATGAGATATTCTAGGTACAAAGCAGATAACATTAACAGGTGTTTTTGTTATAGGAAAAAAAAAAAAAAAAAAGGACGACCTCGTATTGATGGGCGTATACCACGTTCTATCTTGGGCTTGTTGAATCGGCACTTGATCGCACTTCAAGATAGGGCGAGCATACGTAAGGATAGAAAATCAATCATACATGGGTAATTCCTGTCCTGACTAATACTTTTAGATGCAAAGCTTGCCTAAATGAGAGAAGGCTATGTCTTCATTGTCTTGGCACGAAACGCGGGCCTGTTTGTCACAAGATCACCGCCCGACCCCCTCGATCCTTGCCATGGATATCCGTTTTATAGGTACAGTACTGTACCTTCAATGAACGACATCGTGGTACCGAGACGAGAGGAGCTCGCCAACTCGCGTCCTCTTTCCCTCCTCCTAGCATATTGATCTTGATCGCTCTCGAGGCTGCGGCTTGTCTTGTCACGTCACTCGTGATCTGCAGACACTGTTTGATGCGCATTAAGCGCATGATGGCACCGAGGATCCAAACTTGGTCTATTTTGCAGTGTAGACTCTGCAAATAAATTACAACAAACCAGGGCTAGCAATGGCAGCTGGCAGTGTAGTGCCTGTGTCAGTGCCTGTGTCAGTGTGCCAGCGTGAGGAGGGACGCTAGTGCGCGAGTCTAGAACCCTGGCAAGCTGCAGCTGCTCTTCGCTTCGCATCCCCGCCCACCTCCTACCGGTACAACGGTCTCTCATCCCTCCTATTCGAATTTCGAACTCCAGGATATTTCCGCTGTTATACCCGCCATAGTAGCGCTTAGACCCGTCCATTGCTGCCGACCCGCAGTCTGCTTCTCTTCCTCTTACATTTCCTTCCAACTTGAAGGCTTCTTTCTTTGTCTGCATTGTGTGTTTGTGTGTTTTTCCACCTAATCTTCTTGGATTTTCTTGGTTTTACTTCTCTTTACTGTCTCGTCTTGTTACACAGCCAGCGCCCGGAGCGCCTTTTCTATTCTATACAAACTCGTCTTCTGGTGTCTTGCTGTTATCATTTTCTAATTGCCTCTTGACCACTGCTGCCGGACATCTTCATATTCCATACAAGACCATTGCAACAATGTCCAAGGTCTACCATTCCGTGCCCTCGGATGAGGAACGAAGCAGCGTAGATGCAGAGAAGTCTATGCTGACTTTCAGGCGCGAGAGGGGATCTGTCGCCGGGCTTTTGGAGAAGGCCAGGGCTCACTGGGCTTGGATCGGACATGCCGTCTTGCTCTCAACATCACTCACCCTCTTCACATTATCATTATGCAGGAGAGGGCCGCAACTTACAGACCGCACAGTCACCGAAAACTACTCGTCATATTGTAGGTTCCCATCTTCATGGGTATAATTGACAAGACACCCGGATGGACTTGACTGACAAATCGCAGCACCGGTTGCCCCAATCGTCAAGTACGAAACAGTCCGATACAACCTCACGCCCATTGTGGAAGGGCCATATGTTGGATTTGGGGAAGAGGTAGACAAGGCCTGGGAGCGCATCACCCTGGACAGTAAGTACCCAGTCCCATAAAATCTCCATAAAGTCCCAGAAGCAGCGCATGTACACCATGCTCCGACAAAATGGGATGCTCTCTCGTACGGTTTCGGATCAAGACTGACACAAGTGATTAGTGGGTGACACGTGGATGACCGAAGAGGAAGTTAAACGCCTGGGGCTCCCGCTGGACTCACTCAAGCTCAAGCACCCCAAGACCGGCAAGGAAGGCTATCGTGCGGCCGTAGAGGTATTTCACCAGCTTCACTGCCTCAACTTGATCCGTCAGGCGATCTACAAGGACTACTACAAGGACCTCAAGGGTGATGTGGGCGAGGCTGAGAGCCCGGAGGACCTCACAGGGCATGTCGACCACTGCATCGAGACACTGCGGATGAATCTCATGTGCCAGAGTGACATTGGCATGTTCACCTTCCGACTGTATCCCGAGTACGGCTACGCCGACGACGACTATTGGCCCGACTTCAGCACGTTGCACACGTGTAGGAACTTTGAGGATATCAGGCAGTGGGCAATTGATAATACTGCGTCCTGGGATCACAATGTATGATTGATTGGGCTATCAAGATCGAAGCAGATTGGCAGATGAATAAACAAGACAGAAGAACCGAAACAGTATATGTTCCAAAGAAAGCGCCAACAAAACAAATGATGTGGTAATTACATGCTTCCACCACATGATCGAAAAAAGCTTAGTTGCGCTTGAATGTTTTTTTTTTTATACTTCCTCTCTTTTCTTCGTCTTCCCCCTTAATTACATCTTTCCTCTCCTATTTTTTTGTTCGTTTAGACAACGTCACTGTTGGATTGATATTTCCAGAAACGAGGGCGCTAATTATCCGGTTGGCCAATCGGCTCGCCTGATCCAGGTCATCAACCCAATCAGCGTCATCGGACAACATGTGAGGAAAAACTCCAACGCACCATTACGCGCGGTTGGTGGGCTAACCTGGTAGCCTTGCTGTATTGGGCATGTACAGCAAGTCAGAATCTGCACCTGCCCTGACAGCAATTAGGTACTGGCTGCAGAAGAGGGCACTGTAAAATTTATCGCGGCCGTGGCTTGGCATGGGATAATACAGAATGAAAACACACCACTTTTCGCCCTCGCTTCACTGTACATCCGAACCTCGAGCCTGCATGTCTCAACCAATAACATGACTCAAGCCCCACTTTCCAAGCCCGCGAGAAATTATCCACGACGACTCGTGGTGCAACTGGACATGACGTTGGCTGACAATGCTGAGAAATATGGCCACCGGGATGTTCATGAAGCCCGGCTGGCCTGGTAAGGGCCCGGTAAGTAAATGAGGATCAAAGCCTACATACCCCACTGTGTTTGCGAGTTCGGAGAGCATTTTGGAGGTTTTTTTTTGTGTTTTTGCGTGAAGTTGACTTCAACCTCGCGTTACAATGAATATATCAATATGATATTGTTTTGATCACCATCTATGCCTCCAAGACGGCCCACGCCTCATGAAAAAAACACCTTAGCTAGCTGCCTAGTATGTGACAAATATGCATACACTTTGCGAACTTCTCGACAACTAAACTGCATCACGACTTCATTGATTCTTAGCTCCGCGCCATACCGAGGCGCCCGACGAGATCCACAACAAGAGCAGGGGTCTCACCCAACCTGCTTGTTATCTGATTTGATCCCCGCCCCTCTTTGGGACATCCCCCGTTTTAATGTATTTTTTTTTTGCCATTGACAACAGAATTTAAAATTGACTGGTCGCCATTCCGCGTTGTCAATTGAACCGCCCCTTTCTCTGTTCTTACGGGTCATTGGCGTTGCTTCAGATTTCGCTTTCTTTCCATCCCATATCGACCGACAACTTTGTTTGTTGTCTTATCTTTTTTTTTTTTTTTTTTTTTTTATGTCTGTTGAAATCTTCGGCAGCTATTAAGTTGTGTCTACCAACAAAGTTTTTGACATAAAAGACCGGCCGATCTTTCGGATCGCACCGCATTTTTGCCCACCATGGATATTGTTCTGGAAATAACAGACACCTTCCTATGGGACTACATGTATGCCTTTGTCGCACCGGCCACCGCACCACCCTACGACTATCCAAACTTGTCAAATGGCACGGCCGTCGCGCACAATGGCTGGGAATACAAGCCGACGACCGCCCTCTTCTCCCTCGAGCCTTCGCAAGCTGCGTACCAGAGCGCCCTGCCGAGAGATAACATATACCGACAAGGCATCTCTCTGTTTTTGATTTACTGGTAGGTGTTCGGGCGACGGAGAACCTTAACCCAGTATCATGAGATGGTTTGCGCAATTATGGTCGCAAACCGTTCTCAAAAGAACATGTCAAGACAAAGTTTAGGGCATCAACAGAGTTCAGACGCTAACCTTAAGCGTTTGCCGCTGTCAGGATATTTGGCGTCTTAGTCTACTACATCTTCGCGACGGCCTCATATCTCTTCATTTTCGACAAGAAGCAAATGGAGCACCCGAAGTTCCTGAAGAACCAGATCAAGCTCGAAATGATCCAGGCCAACAAGGCGTTTCCCATCATGGCCCTCTACACCGTCCCCATGATCCTCCTCGAGATACGCGGATACAGCAAGCTTTATGACTCTGCCGACGAGGCCCCGGCCTGGTGGTACAACTACATCCAGTTCCCGCTTTTCCTGGTATTTACCGACTTCTGCATCTACTGGATCCACCGCTGGCTGCACGCCCCCATATTCTACAAGCGCCTGCACAAGCCTCACCACAAGTGGATCATGCCCACGCCGTTTGCGTCGCACGCCTTCCACCCGCTCGACGGCTACGCCCAGTCGTTCCCTTACCACCTCTTTCCCTTCATCTTCCCGCTGCAGAAGGTCGCCTACATCGGTCTTTTTGTCTTTATCAACATCTGGACCATCCTGATCCACGACGGCGAGTACGTCGCAAACAACCCCATCATCAACGGCGCCGCCTGCCACGCCGTCCACCACTTTGCCTTCAACTACAACTACGGCCAGTACACCACCCTGTGGGACCGCCTGGGCGGCAGCTACCGCGAGCCCGACGCGGATCTGTTCGACCTCAAAGCCAAGATGTCAAAGGAGCAGTGGAACAAGCAGGCCAAGGAGATGGAGAACTTGGTCCAGCAGATCGAGGGTGAGGACGACCGCGTCTACGGCGAGATCAGTGACAAGAAGACGAGGTAAACGACCAGTCCCCCACGGGACACAACCTGCGGTAAACTATGGATCGCACTCTTCCTTGAGACCTCTTGGTCTCTGAGGGGATTGCACTTTGTTCCTGTTTTCGCACCTTATTTGCTTTTGATGTACATAGAAAGGTTCGCTGGCCAATTTGCCGAGCTTTGTTTTCTTTCTCTTATTTTTCTTCCCTTTGGCTGTTTCTTCCGGGCGTAGAACATTGCGAGAGCGAGCATTTACATCCTAGGTGTTGATAAATGATCAGCTGCTGCCTGGGACTCATCAGCGTTAGACTGTCTGGCTTTTCCCCCCTCTTCTCTTGTGGCTCGGAAGCATTTTGGGTAGAATATCTTTAATATTTTAATGACCAAAAACCTTAAGACGTCTTTTGGAGCATTCCTTGGTTGTCAATTTACAAGCTTGCATGAAAATCCGGAAAAGAATTGTGAAAGAATAGAGGCATATGCCTCGATATTGTTCAATACTGGTATCTCCTGGAATATACAGTCGCTGATATTAGGCCACACATTTCCTCCCATGTGTGTATAAGTGAAGAGCGCAATGTATGTCGGATCAGAACTAAGGGAACAAACGGAAAACAAAACAAAAATCTGTCAATCCGCTGATCGCCCACGCCGACTGACTCCTAGACGAGCAATGCAACTCATCATGCTGGTCCGGTGGAGCTTGCCCAGGTCCCTGGTATAATCAAGGGCAACGCCGGAAACGCCGGAAGCGAGAAGAGAACCGTCCCCAAAGTGACGCCAAAATAAGAAGGAAATGGAACACAAGTAGCAAAGCCGCACGTATGTATAAGAGGACGACAAAGGAAAATATAAATGAATGGCTCATGTTGGAATCCGGAGTATGTGCAGATTAGATGAGGCGCAGCCAGAGATTTCTCGATAAGTCGATATTGAGGAGATCGAGTGGACCCAGATGCGGGTGGCAGCGAGACTGCCTACGCCTCCTATAGTGTACATGGCTGCCTTTCTTGCACAGAAAAAGCTATATAGAGTTTGGCGGGGGCTGGGTAATCAATGTACCCCAGTTGTGGTCGTTTACTGAAGGTAGCCAGTGTGAAGAGGCTGGCAAGGAAGGAGGCGGCGGGTTTGAGGGTGGCTTCCGAGGTGTGCAACCTCCCCCCGCTCGATAGGGAAGAGGTCGTCTCTTGTGGTTGTAGCGGGGGGTGAGGTCTCGATTATGAGAAGCTCACGAACTTGGGGTCTCTCGGCCTGCCGTCCGGGCCGATCCCATTGTCACGGAAGCGGTTTTCCATGTAGACTTTCCTCGCCTCGTCGAACCGTAGCCTCCTCTGCTTCATGATGCGTAGAATCTCGGCCTTGGCCGCATCGTCCAGGCCGGCCCTCGCGTCGCCCTCATCGATGTTGCCGGTCAGGTCAAAGTTTGCCGAGGAGAGACCAGCCTCGGCGTCGTCGGAAAAGGATGAGCCCAGCTGGAGGCGCGAGTAAAAGTAGTTGCTGCCGGGAAGGTTAATGTCTCGCAGTTGTGACGTCCAGCGTGCACGCGAGAGGTAAAGGCCCGTACCGAGGACCATGACGAAGAGTATTGTGCTGTAGAAGAGGTAGGCCATGATGGAGAACCAAACTTCTGCTGCGGAAAGGTGGAGGGCGCGGGGGGATGATGTATTCGAGGAACCGAAGCCAGAAAAGAAATTCCAGGGGTGGACAAGGGATCGAATTATTGTGATCCTTGCTAAGTCAAGCGAAGCGAGGAAATGTTACTTGGTTTCGTTCGGCCTTCTGATTCAGGTAGTAGTCGAATCTAGCGGACCTAGTGGCTAAAAGCAAATGCTGTGCTTACAGATAGCCGCTCTTCAGTAGTGCCTTGGATACGTCCGAGAGTTGGGTGCAGATAGTTTAGTTAGAAGTCTTCAGCAGGGACTTTCGGGCGGGCTTCTGGAGGATGACGAATGCGACTAGGATGGGAGTAGTAATTTCAAGGGTTTGTCGTGTCTGCTCTGATGAGCGCGAAACTATTTACGAACTGTAAGCCACACTTGCTTGTTTCTTGCCGATGCAGGCAACAACGGGGGTCGGGAAGTATTGGAGCTGATCAATACAGTAATCAATCTGGGCTGGGCATGATGCCACAGAACCCACGTCTTTTTCTTCCCTCATTGATTTAGGATCTGGGCTTCCGGGCGCAGCTGCACAAGCAAAAGCAATACTGACCTCCCCTGCCGTGGCACGTCCGTCAATAGAACGTCCAATCCTATTGACGTACAGATCATGCGTGCACGCTGATTTGACTGATCCGTACGCACGGACCAATATTCGTTTTGCCCGCCCGCCACTGGCTGCCACTCTGCCACACTGCCACACCTGACTGCCCACTAACGGGCGCCTGACCCCACCCCTGCCTCTGCCGGCCGAGGGCTCGTCTGGAGCCCACAGATTTTGGTGTTGGTCGAAAAGCAGATCAATTTTTGAAGCCATCTACAACCAGTCCCCGAATTAGTCCCGCCAATTCGCCCTCGAACCTACCGCCAAAATGTCCAACGTCTCTGCTGACCTGATCTGGGAGGTTGTCCGTGAGTTTTGGCCCCGAACAAACCGAGAGGATGGAAGAAGTAGGAGGGAACGATTGGACCTGAGGAACTGAACGAATTTCGTGCCTTGGATATAGGCAACCAGAATGCCTTCCTTGAGAAGCGCAACACCAACGGCGGCGTCCAGTTCTCGCGCGACCCCCTGAACCTTACCAACAAGCACTCGCGCAAGGTACGAATATTTTCTCGAAAGACTACATCCCATTTTCTTTTCAGGGCCTCCAAGAAACTAACGAAAAATATAGTACGCCGGCTTCGTCAACGACAAGGTACAATGCACATAGCCACTGCAAATTGCAAAACCCTGCTTCTACAACCGACCCTTGGAGCGCTCGACTGACGAAATGACGTTGTTTCTTGAAATTACAGGCCATTGGTGTCCAGGCTTCCTCAAACGAGAAGGGTGGTGTTGCCATCACCAGCAAGAAGGCCGGTGCCGGTAACAAGCCCGCCAGCTCGCAAACCACCACCACCTTCCGCCCCCACAAGAACAACAGGAGGTAAGGAAAAAATACTTCCCTTGCAGGATCGTGCGGTTACTTGGTTGCTCAGTCATTCGAGTATACCTGCCCACGACCCTCCGTCAGACTCGCAAACAGCTGGACATTTGAACTAACGATGGATGCGTGTTCCCCCTCCCATAGCACCTTCAAGGCTGTTGCCAACCAGACTGCCAAGAACGGCTACCGTGCCGACCTTCGCCAGGCTGCCGTCGCCCGTACCAGTGCCATCCTCAAGTCGCAAAGGCCCGTCAAGGCCGAGCCCGAGAAGAAGCTGCGCGGCAACGCCGCCAAGAAGGATGAGGCTTAAATGAGCCGAGGGTGTTATGTTTGTCATGATGGAGGAAGTTTGAAAGGTCGATAATGACGTTTTCCTGCCGGCTTAGACTGGGGTTGAGGGTATTTCTGGCGTCCAGCACATCCATTTGGAGTACTTTCAGGCAGGCTGAAGCATGTCCTTCAGTCGATGGCATAGGGATAATGGGAGTAAAGCATTTAGGGCTCTCACATTAGGTTTCCAGGTGCGGCATTGCGCCTAGGTAAAACCCCAGGTCCCTCGGATCAGGCGTCGGGGAGAAGAAAATGAAACACCATTTTGATGAAGACGGCGTTCCAATCCCAATTACATTCAAATGGTTCACCTTGCAGATTGTGATCACGTTTGTCGGAGATCATGGCTATTAGCCTCGGCTCCTGTTACCCCAGCTCGGCAATACGCGGAGCGGTATCGTTGACTACTGAGCTGCACCCGGTGCAGCCGATAATGCTTCGGAGGATTGGCTGTTCTAATGATAAAAAACCGGAAACTCCTTGCTCAACAAGGACACATCAATCTAGAGCAAGTCACTATCGCTGCATGTTGACGAATCTACGGCCCAGGTAAGGTAACTATATACCTAAGTAGGTAGGCAAGGTAGGTAGGCAAGGTAGGTAGGTAGGTAGGTAGGTACCTATGTTGGTTGATTGGTAGGTTCAGGTAACTGAAGTGCATACCTTACCTAGGTACAAGCGAGCAGGGCAGAGCAAAATGTCTACGTGCTACAGTTTCGGTCGCCATTTTGTCTCTGGCATGTGTTTCGTCCCAGCAAGCAAGTACCCTAGCCCCTCTGACAGTCCCGCTTCACCGTGCGGACCAGCGAGCTGAAGGGCAGCTTGAGCTACGGCACAAGACAGTCCAGTCACGTCAGCCATAGCCAGTGAATGAGTTAGGTGACCTCTGTTTACCCCTCAGTCCTCAGTGAGGCAAATCCACTTTAGCTTTGAACCCACGGGCATGTATGACCAAGGCTATTGTGGGACGGACAGCTTTAACCTGCTTCGCGGGTTGGTCGGAGCCAAAGAGCTCTCTCCATTTGAAGCTGGTCCCAATTCTCCACCCCCGCCTATTGCTTGCTTCTTCTCCCTCAATCATCAAGGTCATTGACAAAGACATCGATATCTTTGGATATAAAAAGGTCAGCTGAAAGCATCTTCTCTGCTTCGAGAAAATAATCTCTGGCGCTCCTCCCAGGAAACATTATTGTTGACAAGGAACTTCTGGTCATTATATTCCCAGCTAGCCCCATAAACCCCTCCCCCGCACTTTGGTAATTCCGCAAAGCAAAGATGGTCAAGGCCGGTACGCGAACACCCCCATCGCCCACTGTCATGTAGCGAGCGACGCCACGCCAATTGCAGCTTGAGGGCAGCCCCCCAATTTCTGACGAGAAAGCAAATTCAAAATCACAGTTGTTGCTGGTGCCGCCGGTGGCATTGGACAGGTTTGTTTAACCCTCACCGGAATTAATTGGTTTGAGAATTATGTGTAGATTTGGTCTTGTTCTGACTTATACTACGCTTCCCAACAAACAGCCCCTTTCGCTGCTCCTGAAGCTCTGCCCTTTGGTCGATGAGCTTGCCCTTTACGATGTCGTCAATACCCCCGGTGTTGCCGCTGATCTCTCTCACATCTCCTCTAACGCGGTATGTTGTAACCCAAACATGCTCGAATTCTTCGGCTGCTGGTCCGTCCATTGCTAACATTTCTTACAGAAAATCGCCGGTTACCTTCCCAAGGACGATGGTGGCAAGAAGGCCCTCAAGGATGCCGACCTGATTGTCATTCCTGCTGGCGTTCCCCGTAAGTTGGGAGCCCCTCAGGCCAGCCATTGACAGGGGCCTAGCCTAGCCAGCTGCGCAAACATGAGAAACCTCTAACACACTTTACGCCCCCACGCTACAGGCAAGCCTGGAATGACCCGTGATGATCTCTTCAACATCAACGCCGGCATCGTGAAGGGACTTATCGAGATCGCTGCCGAGGTCGCCCCCAAGGCCTTCATCCTGGTTATTTCTAACCCCGTCAACTCAACGGTTCCCATCTCGGCCGAGGTTCTCAAGGCCAAGGGTGTCTTCAACCCGCAGCGCCTCTTTGGTGTCACCACCCTGGACATTGTCCGCGCCGAGACCTTCGTCGCTGAGATCGCCGGCAAGTCCAACCCCCAGGAGTTGACCGTCCCCGTCATTGGCGGTCACTCGGGCGAGACCATCGTGCCCCTTTTCAGCCAAGTCAAGCCTGCCGTCACCATCCCTGACGACAAGTACGACGCTCTCGTCAACCGTGTTCAGTTTGGCGGTGACGAGGTCGTCAAGGCCAAGGATGGCGCTGGCTCGGCAACCCTCAGCATGGCATATGCTGGCTACCGGTAAGATCTTGTGAGCTGTGGCTGAAACGCCTGGATTATCTGACAAATGCTGCCTATAGATTTGCCGAGAAGCTGCTCAAGGCCATCAAGGGTGCCAAGGGTCTCGTTGAGCCCAGCTATGTCTATCTCCCCGGTGTCCCCGGTGGCGAGGCAATTGCCAAGAAGACCGGTTGCGACTTTTTCTCGGTTCCCATCGAGCTCGGTGTACGTTTCTCTCGTTTTCACAAAGCCGATAATCCTGGATAAGAAGCTAACCCGAGCGCAATATTTTCCAATTTTCAGCCCAACGGAGCTGAGAAGGCACATGACGTGCTCGGCGAGCTGACCAGCAAGGAGCAGACGCTTCTGGAGGCAGCCGTCAACGGACTCAAGGGCAACATCCAGAAGGGTGTTCAGTTCGTCAACAGCCCTCCTCAAAAGTAAAAAAGACTGCCCCATTTGATGATCCATGTTGTCAACAAGCGAGTTTGCCTTGAGCTTCGATTTCAACCATACTTCATAACCTGGAGGGTGTGCGAGATATGAGGTGGAAAGTTCAAGTGTCGTTTGCAGACGAGTCCACTGCTGACTCTGCAAGTTCCTCTCCTAGGCTGTAAATTATCTGGGTTAGGATGTGGCGTGAAGGAAACAACCGATCCGATATAGGGATGCAGTCTGTTGTGGCGATTTTAGGGCCTGCTTTTTGGTCTTGTGCATCTCGGCGAAGGTGGTTTAGGATCGATTATTACTGCACGCTTGTCTTCGAAGCTGTATACCTACAAAATCCAGGCAAAAATCCGCTTTCTATGACAACTGGGTGAAGTTGATCTTGGTGATGACTCTGTGCATGGAGTAGATATGGCATGGCCATGCCATGCTTCGTGATCGTGGTTGACTCTGCCGATTTTAGCCGCAATGACGAGCCGCTTTCGTCTAAGCCTTTGCAGCAACGGTCTTGATCTGGAAAACTGCCCCCGGGAGCTCCGTCGTCTCCGCCTGCACGGTGGCGTTGACACCCATAGCTGCCAGAGCGCCGCGAACAATTCCGCAGGGGAACCATAGAAACTGCTACTAGGTCAGAACCTCGATTCTTGCCACCCAAGGTTTACCCGCCTCATGCACATACCGGTTCTGCTCTCATGACTGCCTGGCCACCGGCTTCTGAGCTCATTTTGGCGAAAGGCCGGAAGGAATTGTCGGTCAGGACGTAAACACCCTGATCCGAGTGATGCAACAAGAACACGTCAGTTTCCACGGATTCGTATATGCACTAGAAAACGGTACCGGTTGGGAGACATACCCTGTGGTTCGTCTTCAAATTATCGACCTGCTTGCGGAACACAAGCGTCCACAGGTCCTTGCAGATGAACTTGATCACGTCCAGCGTGTCGTTGAGCCGTGGACGATCCTTGGAGAACCTGTATCGTCACGTCGGCAGAAGAGAGCCTCTTCGTCAGCCCTTTCAGCCCAGAGTACCTCAGTCCTTCTACCGCTCGCCCATCCAGCAGCCAGAAAAAAAGCCCCCTCACGGAATAGTGGGGGAGGTGTCAGGCTAGCAGATTGGTAGGACGGCGAGAAAAACAAGCAGAGGAGGATGTATTTTTTTCCCGTCTCACCTCTCCACCAGGCCCTGGCCGACCCGGTACCCCTGGGTCTCAAGCCTGTAGAACACGGCATCTCGCTCCTCGTCCTCGTCCATGATCCCGCGCCGCGCCCCCGGCGGCGCCGGCCTCGAGGCGGACGAAGCCGCATCCGGCCCCGATCTTTGTGCTTGTTGTTGTTGCGATTCTTCCGATCTTCCCTCCAGTGCGGCAGCCGCGGCCTCGACGTCGTTGGCGACCCGGTACGCCATGGGGACGAGCTCGATGAGCAAAAAGTCGAGGCACGACGAGCTGCAGAACATGGCCGTCGGGTCCGACGCGTTGTACGGCGGCATGACCGAGTCGAACGACATATTGGCGGGGGTTTGTGCGGTGGTGGGTGTTTGTGGTCGCGGTGGTGATAGAGGTAACAATCCCTTTTTGTACTGCCTGTCCTAACGGCTCCCTTGTTTGGAGTTCGGTGTTACGTCCAACGCCTTGACTCTTGAACGGCAGCACGTAGGAAGCTCGGGTAGTTGACTTGTTAATTGCTCTTGTCGGTGACGCGCGCGCCAAAGTTCGAAGCTGTGTTTTTTTTTCTCTTCTTTTTCTTTGCACGTCTAGTTCGCTCACAGGTGCTTGAGAGAATATGTTATCTGTAAGTAAGTGCTTCACAGTAAATTGGGTCCAAGTAGCCGAAGTCGATTGTACAGTTAGAACTGGGTTTGACGAACAGCTTGGGAACGCTCCGTGGTAATGACAAGAGTAAGGTGCCGACAATTTGGGTGGGGCTTTCAGCGTGGCCGGGAGCTTTAACCAAAAACAAAACTCAAGTTACCAAACAAACCCTAGCGAGAATCGATTTCACTGCACTTTGATGATTTCATTCTGTTAATGTCACTTTTTTTTTTAGACTGTTATCGCGTTATTTGTTTTTCTTTGTAACAATTCAGCTCGATGCTCAGGTAGTTTGATCTCGTGTAGAGCATGCTATTTGAGAAATGCAAGCATGCGAACGTGTGGTATAATACTCGAAAGCTCGATATGACCAGGATGCTCCTACACCTCGCGGTATAGAGACCGAAAATGTTCAGTTACCCAGCCTTACATATAAAAAACATCGAGTGTCTCTCAACGAGCCCTGCCTTTTCGCCCTCCCATTGCATGAATAGATTTGTAACCCCTAAACGCCTTGCCTGAGGTCCCCATTAAGGAAAACATTATCGAATACAGTATCAATCTACGATGATGAGTGCTGAATGTCCCCACTCGTTTTTGCCTTGAAGACCAACTGGCTTCATTCCGCGAGCCGAACTATATTATATGCTCGACTAGTGGCAGGCTTTGATGACGTGGGCGATTCTAGTAGAAGCCATTGACGTTCTGCCTTTTTGTCGGCGGGGGGCCAGAAGGCTCATCGTCGTCCGACAGTGTCAAATCAATGACTGCTGCCGAGCGCTTAGTTCCCGCTGAGGCAACCGAACGGGGCATAGTTGACCCCTCTCTTGAAACTCCGGTATTAGGAGTGCTGGGTAGCTGTAACGACCGACTCGGGGTGGCTGTCCTACGACCGCTGAAAATGCTGATGTCGGATAATATCACTTCATCATCGACAATGTAGTTGGTCTCATTACCACCTCCATTCCCGGCCTCGTCCCTCAAGTCCACCGACTCGGAGCCTGGTATTCGCCATTCTCCACTGGGATCGATGGTGACCTGCTCGATCGACTGCGATGTCTTGGCCAGAATCTCACGGGCATACCTGTAACAGCGAGGTTAGGCAACGTTCAACGCAAGAAGCTGAGGCGCGTGGATAGCCAGCTTACTCGTCAACTGCAAGACTGTCAAAGGGAGCAGGCTTGTTGCAAATGGGGCATATCCATTGCGGGCCTTGCTCTTGCAGCTGCAAGTAGGAAAGTGCGTCGAAACATTGTATGTGTTTACACGCCGTAGACCTGACAGGATCGACCAGTCGCGAATACGATAGTGGGCATTTCAACGACATATTTGATGATGTCGTCTCAATCTCCGTATCCTGTGCCTTGCGAGTAACTAAAAAAGATGTATAAAATGTGAGCTGGCTTGCGTCCGGCAAGGCACTGCATGTTGTTCACTCACTTTCCGAAACCACAGAAGCCCGGGGGATCTTCTTGCCGGCTCTGATCTTCTCAACAAGCGCAGGGGCCTTGTGCGACTTGCAGGCGTAGATGGAAATGTAATACCTCTGTAAAGACACAGCTGTTAGCACAGAATCACTCTCGGCACCACAGCCAGACAACGCTAGGACCAGAAATCAACTAAATTTCTGGACTCGGATATGCCTGACTTGTGTCTCTTTCTTCTTTTTGGATGGGACACGTCCCTTGTCGGTCAATGCATAAGTGAACTCGACATTGTTGATATAGCCCGCAGGCCTGAGTCGCAACTGATCAGTGATGTCAACGGGTCTGGTGGAGCCGGGTTTGTTCTTCAGGCCTCGGAGGTTCGCCTTAACATCTCCACCGTTAACCTTGAGATCCGACTGGTAGGGGAAGGCAATGTCCTGGACGCCGGTATCTGCCGTGGAACAAAACACAAAGATCCTGATTGACGGGTCAGACAGGTGATTGCCGAGCTCATGCGCCTTTAACGAGATGGCGACCGTGTTGCGGTGATGTGCCATGGCTTAGCCCCGAATGTCAGTATGGATAGACAGGTGGATGAAAGAGGGCATCAAGGTAAAGACAAATTTACTCACCGTCGCATACCCTGACGTCGGCTACAAGTGCCTTGGGTTCATAGAAAGGACTCGGTTTGAAAGTAACTCCTGGTCCCGGTACTGTTAGGACATGTTGAAGCCAGGGTGAGGGAGACTGGCCCGTACGACTGGCATGGTGTGAGAACCCTGAGTTGGGTCTGTAGCTGTTTGAATGGCCGGAGGCAGGATAGCCTGCGGCCGGATAGGTCGCTGATGACTGCGAATACGTGGACATGGTGCGAGATGCGACCGGCGTGTTGCCGTAGAGTGGAGGCGCAGACGAGTGAGCATTCGGATAGTACTGATTACCGGATTTTATGCTCTCAATGCTGCTTTTGATTTGCTGAAACCGGGAACGATCGCGTTCGCATTGGTAGATTACTGCGCAAACGTTAGTATATGACGATGAGGCGCGCACGAAAATGCCGCGCGACAGACCAGACAAGGTGTAGGGCAATTTGGTAGGTATGTGTTGGCCGCGCTTCTGAAATGTGCATGTGCAATGGGGTTGGAAATGCTGGGGATGGAAACGAAGGCAGTCAAGCTGCACATAAATAGATAGGTTTTAAAAGCCAGGAGGAACATATCGATGGTCAGGTTCTCCGTTCAGGATGCGGCACGTGGTGCAGGGCTGGAACGGCTGCCTGTTTGTCCAACTTACGTTCCACGATACGGCGTTGAAGGTCGGCTTTTACGCCAGAGCCCTTCAATCCGTTGATTTGGCAGATTGATTGAAGCTGGCGGTTGAGAAGCGTATTGCTCTGTATCAGGCTGACCAGGCTTTGGATCTCCGATTTGGTGGGTTGTTGTGCTGTCATGGCTGCCGTTGGTGCGGTTTTGGGCGGGTCGAGTCTCGAACCCACCACTACCGACGACCTAAAATCCTCCAGTCACTTCGTCCAGGTCCAAGAAAGGAAGGAACGCCTTCGCGGCCTATTCTGCCTGAATCTGATCTAGAAAGGCAGCCCAGATACTAGGTGGAGCTGGAGGCAAGGTAGGCGGGTAGATACCTAGGAAGGTCGGCAGGTACTGGAGTGGGTACCTGGGCAAAAAAACCCAAATCTTCTCACTTTCCCGTCACCTCCAATGTACCCAGGGATAGGTGTTTTGCCCAAGAATATGTTGACCAAATCAACAAGACAAAGCTAGTTGCTCTAAAAGACAGAAAGCACGCGAAGGGGCGGCTAGACGCCGAATAACGCCCAAAACTGCGAATCCGTCACCAAAGTTGCGAGGCGAAAGAGAACTTCAGGAGTTACTGCCTGCACTGCCTAAGCCTTGTCTGGAAATGTCGCCAATATATCCCTCTCAGCTTCGAAAATGCCCAATGCGCCCTCGTAAAGGACTGCCAAACGGGATGGGGATAGACAGAAGCGGAGCCAGAGGTGCCGCCGTCGGTTGCGGTAGATCGATCGGCAGGGGCTGCTTCGGGATGTGCGCCGGCTACGGGGATGGAGGCTTGCGCGAAGTCACCGTTGTTCTGTACTTATCTGTCGACCAGGTGTTCATATCTGTCAGTAAAAGTCTCAACCGTAACGGCAGAAAAGGAGAGAAATCACAAGGCAGGCAGCGTTTTGCGCTACGTAGATGACTGGCGCGATGCACGCTCCGATGCCACGCCCCGCCGCGAGGCGTGGAGGCGTAGCTATGCGTTCCTAGGTAGGCAGCTAGAAACCCGGAGATCCCATTGTGGTACATACCATTATGAAGGACTCTCTGATTGCTCAGGTGTCGAGAAATGAAGTTATGTCTATTGACATGGGGGCAGGGGAACATTACTGCCGCCCAGGCTGGTTTGAAGCGATGATGAACGACGTTCACGTCCGTCGAGGCTGAAGCGCACTCATCCCTGAACAAAATTCATTGGCTGACACGGTCCGTGGCGGGGCTTGCAGGGGTCCGATCCGCCCCAAGGCTTAAACTGATTGAACTTTTTTTTTTTTCTGCCGCATTTCCTTGAAGGGCCTGTGGCGGGGCTACTTGAGCATTTACACCCATCCGTCTTCACGTCAATTCGATTAAAGAGCACCGGACTGGTTTATTTTCCATCACTCATAAATTAATACACAAGCTTTCCTGGAATTCATCGCAAGAAATATTCAGCCTTTCAATCGGGTTTCATAGTCATGGCGAAATCACTGCGGGCCAGCTCAAGGAAGGCCAACAACCAGAGACTGAAGCGCAATGTCTTTGGTCCCGTCGAAGCCGCTCGCAATGAGCGACTGTCAGCGAAACTGATGGAAATTGCAACCCAACCCAAGGAGGCCAAGATGGAGGATGCTGCTCCAGGTAAGATATGACCATTTTTTTGCTTTGTTTGGGGACCGCAGAAGGATTGTTTGTAGCCCGGCATGAATAAGTTTGCTTACTGACCGCCTTCCTTAGAATCCGACGAGAACGCTCAGGCAGAGGACGCTGCAGAAGACGCAACCGCCACTGGTAAGCTATAATTTTGACCGTTCTTTGATTTTACTGCACTTTCTAACACTAGAAACCTTTAGTTATGGAGGTAGATTCGGGATCAGCTCCCAAAGCTGCCTCATCCAAGAAGAAGAGGGTTGAGAAGAAGCGAGGAAAGAAATCCAAGTCTGCTATAGTGTTTTCCAGCTACAAAGACAGGATTACCAAGAAGAAGAGGTGATCTTGAATTTGATGTAATGATTTCTCTTTCTTTGTTGTTAATACCCATTCATCAAATTGAGCCTGGGCCGGGCTTTTACTGTCATATAAGGAATCAATGTACATACGAGGATCCGATGCGAATGAATGCTCCTTCTGCTCAGTCACTCGCTCTCACAATGAAATGAAATTCTCGAAATTCTCATGTTTGGATGAACCCCTGGCCCGGTGATCCTGCAAGTGCATACAGGGATCACGGTGAAATAAATGTGGGGCATTTAGTGATGAAAAGCGGTAGCATTTGTCGCGTCTTGACCCAATCAAATGGGAAGCCATCAGCAAGGTGCTCCAACTTGGCCCGAATCTCGCTGTAAGGAAGCACTATGAGACAGACACCTTGGCCTCAAAAGAACGTTGTGGCTCAGATGCCATGAATGAAGAGACAACTATAGGGTGAACTGTCTAACTGGTAGCTTTCCAGCTTAATATATATTTTAATGGCGCTCGGGGCCTCATACATTGTTTTCACTCACCCCTCTTCTTACAAAGTCGCGATCCAACCGAACCCCAGCTGGCCTGGTACACCTGGCCTGGGCTAGCCCGAGTGGACGACACGCTTCCGGTCGATGCATATACGCCTGAACTCGATTCAATATGCAACCGAATCGAGAAGGCCTTAGGTTGGCAACGGTGTTGCTGACCGCTGCCAATATCGTCATTCCCATCGCGATCCTAACTTTTGCAAAGGGTTTCTTTCCATACAAACCATCGCTGCCGGGATTGTCCAAGTATGAGGATGTCGAACTGGGACTAGGTCCTCCCCCGGATGCACCGTTTGACAGGTTAATTTTCATGGTGGTGGACGCATTAAGAAGGTGACTTTCTCACAGGTGCGCCAGCTTTTATTGGATCAACGGTTATGCTCACAACCTGGTGTTTTGTTATTATAGCGACTTTGTGTTTTCTGAAGAATCTGGGTTTGAATTTACACAATCGTAAGGACCACCTACATTACCACCAATCTATCATGATATAGCCCGTACACGCATAGAGAGAAGATAAACGCACAATGTCAACTGCCCTGATGTAATCTATCCTTCTCAACATAGCGCGCGCTAACCGGCATTTTAGACTTATACGCAATGGCAATGCCATCCCATTCACGGCCCATGCAACCTCTCCTACGGTGACCATGCCTAGGATCAAGGCAATTACCACCGGGTCTATCCCATCCTTCCTTGATGTTATTCTCAACATCAACGAGGGTGACGAAAGCTCATCACTGGCGTCTCAAGACACCTGGCTTGCGCAGATGAAGGCAAAGGCCACGGGCAAGCTTGTCATGCATGGAGATGATACATGGCTAAAGCTGTTCCCCGACACCTTTGACCGTGCAGATGGTACTTCCAGCTTTTTTGTGGCTGTATGTATTTTCTTATGCCACTGTTTTAGCAGCAAGCTTGATTGTGTGGTTTTTGACACTTAACTTTGTCCAGGACTTTACCGAAGTGGATAACAATGTGACGCGTCACATCACTCCAGAACTGAACAACGAAGACTGGAACACACTGGTCCTGCATTATCTTGGTCTGGATCATATCGGACACAAAGGCGGTCCGAGGAGGTGAGCTTGATTTTGGTCAAAGGCAATTCTGAATCACATGCTGATACTGGTAGTTCTAGTCCTTATATGCTTCCAAAGCAGCGCGAGATGGATCACGTCGTTAAAGAGATCTATTCAGCTATAGAATCTCAGCCAGCTCTTCAATCCACGGTGCTAGTTGTCTGCGGAGACCATGGCATGAACGACGCCGGTAACCATGGAGCCTCTTCCCCTGGAGAGACCTCCCCGGCACTTGTCTTCATGTCCCCGAAATTTAAAGCGTTGCAGAACAGCTACACCGCCCCAATGCCTTACGAGGAGGACTTTAGCTACTACAACGTCGTTGAGCAGTCTGATTTGGCTCCGACATTGGGAGCTCTCCTTGGCTTTCCTGTACCCAGGAATAACTTGGGTGCATTGATTCCCGACTTCCTACCATTTTGGCCTTCCCGTAAGCTCTACCAGCCGTGAGGATACTCTCTATGCTCATCACTCACAAGATTCTAGGTAGAGACAAGACCCAACTGCTACTGCGCAATGCGCGCCAGATTTTAGGCATCGTTGAGGCTACTTATGGAGACAAACTGTTTACTAGCAGTCTTCCAGACGAAATATGTGTTCATGGAAAGTCAGCAATGGGGGTTTTAGCCTGCGAATGGAAGAAAATCCTCGAAACTGCAGGTGACGAAGTGACCTCTGATCGCGAGTTCGATGCTGAATGGGTACCTCGCACTGTCGCTGTAAGTTACTTATGACGTTGGCTTCCCCCGTGGAAGTATTGTCGGACTTTTCCGTCTAACTAGGGGTGTTTTGCAGTGGCTTCGCGAAGCGCAGGGCATCATGAGCAGCATGGCCAGTAACTACGACATGCAGAAGCTCAAGCTCGGCCAGAGCATGTCTGTGGGAGCAATTGGTCTCACTCTTGGAGTGCCATATCTTCTCGGAGATGAACCACGGTCCTACATTCCGTTGTCTTTGATCAGAGGGCTCTACAGCATTATGATGTTTGCAAGCAGCTATGTGGAAGAAGAACACCATTTCTGGTACTGGTTCACCACTGCCTGGCTTGCATACATCGGATTCAGGCGGCTTTATTTGTATGTGTTTTGCTCCGCTGCAGGCGTAGACCTCACGTGTAAGCCTTTGGGAACAGATTCCATGCTGACGACGGCCGGAACAGTGGCAGTGCAAGGCTTTCAGCCGGCGAGATCGTGTCCATCATAGTAGGTCTGCTGGCAATGAGACTACTGAGAAGCTGGAACCAGACAGGCCAAAAGTTCGCAGGCGATCCGGACATTGTCAAGATCTTCCTGAAGCCAAGCCCGACACTCCTTTGGACCTTGATCCTCGTCACTTATTTCTGGATTTACCGCGAGCTGCTCAGGGGCTTCAGTGGTCTGCCAACACCCATCAACATCACGGGAACCACCACAATTGTCCTAGCTGCCTTGTCCTTCAAGTTGGCATTTACATATGAAGAATCCCCCGAGATCGTACCTGGTTTTGCCCAGACACTACTCAAGTTCACTGCAGGCGCATCACTATTGAACCGCGCCCGTGCTGTATTTTTTGGCCTGGCCGTTGGCGCTACCTGGGTGATTTTCTCCATGGTCACCAAGCTTGGTCGGTCAAACAAAGCCACAGGTACGTCTGGTCGGCCCCCAATCTACCCTACAGACCCAGAGGGATATGGCTCACTGACTCTGCCTGCGTTATAGGCTCCGCAACGCTACACCACCTCTTTACCCTCTTTGCCATGACGCAGTCCCGCGCCACCAACGTGCCCCTATTTCTCATTCTCGACGTCATCTTTAAATTCATCAGCTCCCAGCCTCTGACACCAGAGGAGCTGTCCACCACGACACTCCTGCTCCAGTTTGCCACATTCTTCGCCTTTGGAGGCACAAACTCCATCTCGTCCGTCGACCTATCGAGCGCGTACAATGGCATCTCGGACTTCAACGTCGTCGCCGTCGGCATCCTGACCTTTGTCGGCAACTGGGCCGGTGCCGTGTATTGGACCTTTGCGACCAACACGCTCCTGCTGCGCAAGACAAAGGCCGGCGCCGACCTCGTCTTCTCCCGCCACGTCACCGTGCTTACCATGTTCACCGCCGCCAGCGTCGGCGCCATCATGGTCGCCTGCACCGTGATGCGCACGCACCTGTTCATCTGGACCGTGTTCTCTCCCAAGTACCTATACTGCATGGCGTGGACTTTTGGGCAGCACTTGGTTGTTAACGTTGGTCTCGGTGGGCTGTTGTACTGGCTGTGCTTGCTTTGAGTCTAGTGATCTGGGTGTGGCAGTTTTCTTCTCTTGGTTTTATGTTGACCGGACTTTTTTATGTACATTAGAATTCATATCTAGATTTCATGTTTGATAGGTAGTTTACAGATCTTCAACGAACTCAAAAGATAAACCGAGAAAAGGAAAAGGTGGGCCAAAAAGTGCGGGTTGTTACGAAGCAAGAAGGTATTTATACCAGACTAGCCGGACCAAAACACTAGACAAACTACTTGGCTGACCCGACCTGACTATCGCTTTCCTTTCCGTACCTCTGCCTTCTTCTTGCGCATCATCCTCTTCCGGCCTATGATCTGCTGCCTCATTGCCAATTTTTTACCCGCCGACTTTGACGGCTTCTCCCCTTCTCCCTCCAGCATCTCCTCCTCGGCGCCGTCGGACCGGCTTCTTGCAACATCACCCTTGAAGTTCCTATCTTCGGCTGCTTTGAGCTGAGGCTTGGCCGCATCTGTCCCAGCCAGACCTCTGGCCCTATCCTGAGCAGCGCTCCGCCTGGCAACGACGTTTGCGTTCTCAATGGCAAACTCGACGATGAGACGAGTGGCCTTCTTGCCGGTGCCGCCTTCGACGGCATGACCATTCAGCCACCGCGCACCCATCAATGCCCACCTGTGCGACGAGTACTCGATGAAGCCGTAGCCTCTGCTCTTGGCACCAGCGTCGGCGGCGGCGCCCTTTCTAGGCTCGGACACCTTGGAACCGTCCTTGCTCTCGAACACGACCTTTGCCTGCGATACGACACCGCTACGCTTCAGCTTACGCTTGTGCTCGGCTTCCTTGCCCGTTTTGGCAGCTCGCCTCGACTCCTCCTTGGACAGCGGTTGACGCTTGCCTGCCTTGACGTCAGTGGCAAATCCCACGACGGCCTGACGCGCCAGGGCCTTGAGGTCCTTGGATGTCATGCTGCGGGGGATATTACGGATGGCCAACCGCGTCAAGCTCAAATGCAGACTGGGGTTGCTCTCTATCATCTTCTTGCGCTGCTTCGCGCTGGCCTCTCTCATCTGAATCTCGGATTGAGGAAGCTGGCTGTAAATGGGCGAGTCCGGGCGTATTTGTCCCTCGTTCAACAGAAACAATCGTCTCTTATCCTTCTCCTCCGAGTCGCGGGCGGCCGCGGCCTCAGAACTGAGCTGTTGCGCCTCTCCCTTGCTTAGTGCCTTGGACACCTGCAGGATACGGCCTTCCAGAGTGTACTTGCCATCCGTATCTACTGTCTCGTCTTGGAGAACAGAGTGCTTCGACAGCGTTGGAGCAGGGCGGTATTTAGGCGCAGCCCGAAGGCACGACTCTGCATCCTCAGCGTTGAAGAAACAAACGAAGCCCTTGCCAGCTGACTTTTGGGTGGCATGGTCCATGACGACCCTGGCGTACCTCACAGCACCGAAGTGTGTGAAGTGCTCCTTGAGCTGCTCATCGGTAGTGGTGAATGGTAGGTTACGTATAAACAGTGTGTTAGAGTTGTCTGTCGTCTGGGGGGTTTTCTTGGTTTCTTCGTCGTCGTTCACGTTTGCTCCACCCTCCTCTTCATCTTCATCTTCATCTTCTTCATCCGCATCTTCGCTCTTTTTATCCTCGTCATCATCCTCGTCGCTCTCGTCCTCATCTTCTAAATTGTCACCCTGATTTGCGAAGAAGTTTTTGAGATCTTCGTCCTCGTCAAAGTCATCATTGCCCTTCGGTTTTGTTTTTGTACTGGCTTGATCGGCCTTGCTCTTCGCCTCGGCGTCGACCTTCTTCATCTTTGTCTTCTTGGGTGTATCAGAGTCATCTTCGTTCTGCTGCTGCTTCTCCCAAGTAGCCTTGTCGACAGCCCAATCAACGGCAATAGTTCTTCCATCAACTTCCTTTCCATTCAGGCCTTCAATTGCCTTTTCTGCATTCTTTTTCCCGCGAAGGGTCACGAACCCAAAGCCCGACAGCTTTCCTTTGGAGTTGGGCACATCGGAAAACCGGACCTTTCCATAACTTTGGAAGAGTGCCGAAAGCTGATCCTTGGTCTTGATGCTCCATGGCAAGTTCCTTATAATCAATTTGGGAGGCTTGCGACCCTCGGCCTCCTCTTCCTCTCTCTTGCGCTTCTCGGCAGCGAGGGGCGTGTCAACAGCAACGCCTGCCTTTGTTGCGGCACGATGTCTGGGCTCTGCAATTTCCAACCTCAAGCGGCGACCCTCTATCAGATGGTTGTCAAGCTTCTCCTTGGCCTGCAGCGCATCCTCTGCGTCGGTAAAGGTAACGAAACCATATCCGCGAGGGGTCTTTGTCTTTTGGTCAAGCACAACGGTGGCGTGCTTGACGGGAAAGTGTTGCGAAAACAGCTCGGTCAAAGTCTCGCTGGTGGCGCTGGGGGGCAGAGATCGCACAAAGAGTGAACGGCGTTCTTCGACTCGAGCCTTCTTGGTAGGTGGTGCGGCGGCATTGGTTCCTGGAACTTCTGCGGCGGACGCAATTGCCTGCTCTTGAATTGCCTCGGCCTCTCTGCGCCTTTTTTGGCTCCCGGATTTGGCCATTGTCAAACAATTTGCAGTGGGATGAGTTGTAACGTGGGGAGAGTTCCTTTACAAACTCTTGCACTGCTTGACGATATTCCCCTAGAAAGCTGATGAAGCCGCTGCCAAAAAAAAAAAAAGTTCCCCAGTGAGTGGGTCCCTCTTGTCGATAAAGCTTGCCTTAAGTGCAATCAACACGTGGAAAGTGGGGGACTCCTTCTGTCGCTATCCGCAGCTACAAAAGAAGTTGGAGGCCGTTGGTGAGGGGCATTCCATATACGCTAGTCCTAATAGAGGACTTTGTTGACAAACATCACTATTAACATTCATTCAATCCGCCTCCCATTTTGGCAACCGCGTAAGTGAGTTGACGACAACGCGCTTGCGACATATCAAACTTAATTCGCTGTCAACATCGAGCCGATGGCTAGTAGCACGGCAGCTTCATCAAATAACCGCTATTACCTCCCTTTATTCTTGCAAGGTTACAAATCATAATCAAACCGCACTCGACGCCTGATTTTATGCGAAAGCGGTAAATATTCGACCCATTACTTCACCCACCCGGACCTTGGCAACCAGTCAAATCTGGGGTTGCCTTTTTTCTCGCCCCTTTTCAGTCTCTCAAAGCCAGAGACATACCTAGATATCAAAGACAGTCCGAAACTATCTCATGCCGGCGCGTGCATCTACGCGATCGACGCGGACCAGCGGGGTCTCGCACAAGTCATCGTCGGCAACCCTCAACCCGAGAGCGTCGCATGCATCACGGGTATCGACTACCAGCATTGACGTCCCCGAAGAAACGCCAGACAATGCCCTCCGTCACCAAATTGCCGCAGTATTCCGCGATGCTCAGCGCACGACTGCAGCGCATCGAAAGCTCGCAGTAACGCTCCGCAAGATCCAGGAGGCATGCTGCTATGAGCCGACAAGCAGTAAAACCTCGGCCGCATCCGACTTTGGCGAGGATGACTTCAACGCTGAGGTTGCGAGATGTGTGCTGCGAATCATGCCGGTCAAAAAGACAGAGAGTGCGGGTGAGAAGGTGGTCAAGTTCATCGCCTTTTTCTTGCCCCATGCCATCGTCAAGGACAACGAACTACTTGGCGAGGTGGATGAAGATGCAAGCACCATGCCTGAGACACCGACAACGAGGCTCATGGGTCATCTGATGGATACTATCCTGCCCCTTTTATCGGCCAAGGACAAGTACGTCCGATACAGGTCCACCCAGCTCGTCTCTCAGATCATCAACTCCTTGGATGCGATAGATGACGACCTCTTCCAAAAGCTGCGGTACGGGCTGCTCAAGAGGATCCGAGACAAGGAGGCCATGGTTCGCGCCCAGGCTGTCCTTGGACTAGGGCGTCTTGCAGGCAATCAAATGGAAGCGGAACCAAACTCGGACGACAGCGACGAGGATGCTAGCACTGAGCTGCTGCCTAAGCTGCTCGAGGTCCTTCAGAACGACCCTAGCGCCGACGTACGACGCTCGCTACTGGTCAATCTGCCCATCTTACCCAACACACTGCCTTTCCTGCTTGAAAGGGCGCGAGATTCTGATGCGCTTACGCGACGCGCTGTATACTCACGACTACTCCCTGCATTAGGAGACTTCCGGCATTTATCACTTTCGATGCGCGAGAAGCTCCTTCGGTGGGGTCTTCGGGACAGGGACGAAAACGTTCGCAAGGCAGCTGGCCGGCTGTTCCGTGAGCGTTGGATCGAGGACTGCGTTGGCCCTCCTGAGGAAACAGAGGAGGGCCAGCCAGCTCAGCCGGCTGCCCCGAACTTTGACGGGCTGCTAGAGCTGCTTGAACGTATCGACGTCGTTAACTCGGGCGTCGAGAACGGCGTTGCCCTTGAGGCCATGAAGGGCTTCTGGGAGGGACGGCCGGATTACCGAGATGCGGCATGCTTTGACGATAACTTCTGGGAGACTCTTTCGGCCGAGTCTGTCTTTATGGCCCGCAGCTTCAACCAGTTTTGCCGAACAGAGGGCAATGGCAGGTACGAGTCTCTGGTTGAGGAGAAGCTTCCCGAGGTCACGAAGCTCGCTTTCTACCTGGAGCGATATATCAAGGTCCTGATTGATGCCATCAAGAGAGTGGAGGAGCAAGAGGTTGGGGAGGATGAGGACGAAGAAGACACGGTCGAGCAGGAGTTCATCGTCGAGCAATTACTACAAATTGCACTGACGCTTGACTACTCGGACGAGGTCGGTCGTAGGAAAATGTTTGCCCTCCTCCGCCAGACCCTTTCCATCCCAGAGCTGCCGGATGAGGTCACCAAGCTCACCGTAGACGTGCTCCGCGATATTTGCGCTCCAGATGCTGCCGGTGAACGTGAGTTCTGCAGTGTGGTCCTCGAGGCCGTGGCCGATGTTCACGACACCATTGTCGACGACATGGGTGGCGATGAGGATGAGAGCTTCCATTCGGCCCGTTCTGAGGTCAGCAGTGATGGCACTCCCACCAAGGGTGGCAAGCCTGACAAGGATGCGAACTTGTCCGAGGAGGAGAAGCAAGAAAAGCTGATCAAGGAGCTTATGATAAACCTGAAATGTCTGCACATTGTGCAGTGCATGCTTGCCAATGTTTCGGGGAGCTTACAGTCCAACGACTCACTGGTTTCAATGCTCAACAACCTCGTCGTGCCAGCAGTGCGCAGCCACGAAGTTCCCGTTCGGGAGCGAGGATTGGTTTGCCTAGGGCTATGCTCCCTTCTTGATCGGTCACTTGCTGAAGAGAACCTTACCCTGTTTATGACTTTCTTCAGCAAGGGGCACGCAGAGCTTCAAATCACCTCCCTCCACATCCTTACCGATATCCTAAACGTGCACGGTGCTCAGCTCCTCTCGGCCAACCCAGCTCTCCAGAAAGTATACGTCAAGGCATTGCGAGGAGCCGGCAAATCGCCCGAGGTGCAAGCAGCCGCAACAATTGCCGTGTCCAAGCTGCTACTGGGCAGGGTAGTTACCGATCCCGAGGCGTCGGCAGAGCTGCTAAAGACGCTGGTGGTCGCCTATTTCGAGCCGTCGAGCTCGGGCAACCAGAGCGTGAGGCAAGCCCTTAACTACTTCCTCCCAGTCTTCTGCTACTCGCGCGCCGAGAACCAGGATTTGATGCGGACGGTTGCCCTCGACGCCCTCCACACGCTCTTCAATGTGCGGGAGGGCTACGATGATGACGAGGCGGACATTGGCGACGAGATGGTGAGCATGAGCACAATTGGCGCTTGTCTGGTGGACTGGACCGATCCACGCAAATGCTACTCGGCAGGTATCCCGGGTGACGCAGAGAAAAAGGCTGTCAGTGGCGATATCCACCTTGATTTTGCTTGCGATATTCTGGCCAAACTTGGGAGCAGTATCAGCAGTAAGTACCCATCTTTATACCAGGCTTTTTCAGATTAGCACAAGACGAGAGGACATGAAGACTAACACCCACAAAGAGGAAGAAAAGAAGGTCATGGCCGCCCTGCTCGGAAAGCTCTACGTGTCCCCGACATCCGCCGAGGACAAGATCAGGGAAACATATGCACAGATGTCTGAGGCCGTCGAAAACCAGCTCGTCTCGGACACGACGGGCCGCAACGCTCTCTACAAGATCCACGTTGCCCTGGGCAAGATTGTCAACAACCTGGACCAGCAGCAGCAGCAGATGGAGGGCTACGGCAGGCGAAGTATGAGCAGAAGCACATCTGTCGGTCTTGAGGACAGGACCGTTGTTCCCGAGGACAAGACTATCACGATGGATACCGAGATCAAGGAGGAGGAGGAGGAGGGCAGCGACGAGGGGACCGTCGTCCACAGGGCCGAGACGGAGTCGTTCACCGAGGGAGAAACCGAGTTGTGATCTTCAACGTCGTGTCACGCTTTTTATGGTCCTGATTTCTTGAATGATGTTACGAGCTGGGTTGGATTGAACAAAGTGCCTCTTCTACGGTCTAGCACTTGGGGCAGGTTGTTTACGTTTGGACAATATAACGACTGGGTTGGGCAAAGTCACTGTTTATACCGGGTTTACGCAGCCGAGTGGCTGTTCTTTTCATTATCTCTTGCGGATTCCAAACCACATGATCACGAGGTCCTGTTGAAAGAAAACAAAAATGATGGCTTCATGTTTTTTTTTATCTTGAAATGTGCTACGTTAATAGACTTACAAAGAAATGAGTTTTAAGACTGGCATAATTCACCAATTCTCAACGCGCCCGAACCGCTTCAGGAAATCTAGCTCTATTACTTCCAGTATGGTACAAGATTGATGGGGGGGAAATTCGATCAGATTGTTGGGCTGTGCTTTTACAACAATAGCCTTGCCGGCTCGTTCTCCAACACAACCTTGATTCTCTCGAGGAAAACCCTGGCGCGCTTCTCCTCAGTTTTCGGCACGTTGAGGCTGAACAGGGGCACGTCGGCATCGGTAACATCGAACTCGGCCACAGGCTGGGCAACCGGCTTCCTGGCCTTGGTGGCTGTGCCGGACAGGATGTCGATGATGTCGGTCTGCTGGCGGCTGCCCGAGAAGGCGGGCTGGGCGACAGTAGCGGTAGGGGAAGAGATCATAGGGAAGTAGCGGCCGCGAGTGGCGCTGTGCCCCGCCTGAGGGAGACCGAGAAGGTCGTTGAAGAGGTCGTCGGCCGAAGGCTTGCGGGCCGATGCGGGGAGGCCTTCGTTGGCAATGTCTGCGGCACGCTCGATGAAGGTGGCCAGAGGCAGATTGACGGCCAGGTTCTTGTAGACCTTGCGGTGAGCGCGGAACGCAGCCTCGAGTGACACAGGAAGGCTGACCTGGACCTGCTGTACCCTGGGAGCGGGAGTCTCGGCGGCGGCGGCGGCCTTCGTTTCCTCCTTGGCGGGCGGCGGGGTCGATTTTACTATCTTGATATTGCTGAGGTCCAGATGTGAAAGCCTCTCAAACATCTCGGAGATGGACACGGGCGTCTTCTGGTTGATGGCGCCAAGGTAGGCCAGGACGTCACCCTTGAGCAGGCGGCCGTTGGGGCCCGTCGGCGTCATCTCCGCCAGGGCCGCCTCGTCCAAGCCCTTCTCCTTGACGAGGTGAGCGACTGACGGCAGCAGGGGGTATGTCTGTTTGGGTGCCTTGCCGCCACCGTTCGCCTTGGCCGCTGAGTGGGTAGGCTGGTCTGGCACCGAGTCGTTGGGCGGAGGAGCCGAGCCGCCGCCGTAGGTCGATGAGCCCTGGGACAATTGTTCCTTTGCGCTGTCCTTGGCACCAGTCTGGTCCTCGGCGGGGATCTCGAGGGTCGAGACGTCATCGCCCTCCTCGGCGAGGACTGCGATGCGGGCGCCCACCTTGACTGCCTTTGCACCGTCACCCTGCAGGATCTTCATGACGACGCCCTCCTCCTGTGCCTCGACGTCCATGGTGGCCTTGTCGGTCTCGATCTCGAGCAGAACATCACCGGCTTGGAACTTGTCGCCCTCCTTGACACGCCACGTCGCGATGTTTCCCTCGGTCATGGTCGGCGAAAGGGCTGGCATGGTGAAGTTCTGAGCTGCCAGGGCAGCTGTCGAGGTCCTAAAGTCTAGTTTGCAGTCGTGCAAAACGGCGTTTGGTCAGCCAGCTGTACCTGCCAAAAGCTCCATAGCCTCTCAGCCAGCAATTGACAGCTCAACTACAGGGACCAGGCTAGAGCAGGAGAAAAACAAAAGGCACAAGACATACCTCTGCGCGCGACTGTAGATTGCGCGAGCCTCCGTCCGCCGACTTGTCCCGCCCTGCCGGACAGGCGGCCGAGTGAAGCTAATGAAGCCATCCTGCAATTGAGGCAGCGGGACTTTGACGGTCAAAAACTTCAATTACAAAAACGGCCGATAGACTGGAGCTTCAACTGCTGCTCTTGCTGCTTGCTGGCTTGCTTGCTGCTGCTACTATTTCGGACCAAACGTTGGAGTAGCTGCGGCGTGCGGCGAACCAAAAATGTTGGGCGAATTCGGACGGCCCCACTTTAATTATTTTGCTTTTGGGACTGGACGACGTTTGGTTCGTCCAATGCATTTATGGGAACAGAGCCTCTTTGACGTTGACGGTTGGTACATGTAGCAAATTTTAAATGTCGCAAAAGATGAATGCTCCGATGTAGCTTTTTTTTTTTTTTTTTGCCTACAAAACACTAATCATTTATCACTTTTGTCTGAATCCTGGCTAGATTTTGTCCCGACCGCAAAACCGTGTCTAGGCAGTATGACACCAGGCCTACAATGAATACTGTGTAGGACCCGCTGAGTGACCTTTGATACACAAGTTTAACCATGTAGTGCAGTATAAAAAGGCAAATTACTACAAGAAGATTATATACCTAAGGACAGAACGCTTCCAACTGAAGCCATGTCAACCAACATGTTGCTCGCTCAAACAATCGCTCGCCGCCCCATGATATATAAACCAGAAAAAAAGGGAAAAGAAAAACAATCAACTAAATATACTTAAGCTTCCTCGCAGTGCAAAGGCAGATAACCACAAATGCGCCGAGACAGCCGAGAATCGTAAAGAAAGCATCGAGGCTCTCCACTTCCTGGTACGGAACATGAACATTCATACCGAACAGACCAGTGACGACGTTCAGCGGCACGATGATGGATGCGAGGAAAGTAATCTTGGTCAACATCCTGTTGGTGTCCGTGCCCTGAGTGATGTTGTCAATGGTGAGCTGCGTCAAGTAGTTACCATGAGAACGAGATAGCATCTTCTCGAAGTGTCCCAAGTTCGTCATCATGGTTACCACGTGATCCTGAATATCACCAAGATAGAGACCAATGTCCATCCGAGGCGTCACCTTGTAGTTCTCGTTGCATCGCTTGGTGAACCCCTTCAGGACATCCGCCTTTCCGCCCAACAGGCGCATGAGAGCCATGACGTTCTTGCGGATCACACCGATCTTGCGCAAAAAGGTATGCATGTCATCGCTGCGCGCAATGAATACCTCATCTTCGACCGATTCAGTCTCCAGCTCAAGCTTGGAGATGACAGGGCCAAAGGAATCGACAATGTCATCACTGTTGATGGTAGGCCAAGTTAGCATTCCTGTGGATCCCAACTGCTGTCTGCAGACCAAGAAGATAAAACCAAACATTACTCACATCAAAGCATAGCATATCCAGTCGCTGCTCAGAGCAACGTAATCCTTCAGCGCAGCGATTCTTTTGGAAACATGGCTGGCGTGCAGGTTCGACTTGGAGCTGAAGCTCAGTGTCCCCTCGCGGAAGACGACCACATAGACGTAAAAGGGCTCGAATTCGGTGTCCCCGTTCTCGTCCTGCACCTTCTCGAATGTGCGGAAACAAGCAAAATAGTACGAGGGGAACAGCTCAATCTTCTCACGAGTCTCCTGGGTTGTAATATCCTCAATAGTAAGAGGGTGGATACCAAAAGCTTTGCAGATGCCGCGCACCTCCTCGGCTGTTGGGTTGCTGACATCGAGCCACCAGACTCCATCGGTCTCGCCCCTCGGGAAGGAGAACAAGCCACGGATATCCTCGCCAGGAAGAATCAAGTCGCCAAAGTACTGAGCGTGTATGGTCGATTCCCATGCAGAGGAAAAAAAGTTGAACCGGTTCACTTCTCGAGGCAAAGGAGTCGGCTTGGCGGCTTCGGTTCCAGAGCCGGTGTCGTCTTTCTCATTGACGGATGAAGTCTTGCCCATAGGCATCTCCAAGAAATCTCCATCGGAAGTCACCACGGGTGACGCGTGAGTGGCGGTGGATGGGCGCATGTCCGAGAAAACTTTGTGAGTGGGGCGCCGCTCCAGCCTCTCGGTTTGCTGGAGCTCATAGTCGGATTGGATGAAGCTCTCGAGGAAGTCAAAGTCGATGTGTAGGCGGTCCCCCATGTGGTCATCTTGCACTGGAAAGCAGACATCCTCCTCGGCAGACTTGTTGGTGCTCAGGCTGGACACATCGTCGCCCGGCGCGGTCCTGACGGTAGGCTGACGGCTGCGGTAGCTGTGGCGACTGGCGACTGACGTCGTCCGGACAAGTTCTTGCTCGTCGTTGCGAAGCCGGGGTTCCGAATTCGACATTCCACGCTCACGCTTACGTGCCTGAGCAAATGCTTTCACCGAGTTCGGTGGTGAGACGGATCGCTCTGATTCTACAGTCGGGCGTCGTACGCGGAAGGGGGTTGGAGAAATGTCGGCTGCCTCATCGTCTATGATCGCCTCCTCGAAATCACGAACTCGAACCGAGGATGCCGTACCACCCTGGCTGTGCTCTGCCTCGAGTTGACGACCTCCGTAGAGGGAATCGAACGTTCCGCGGCGTGGTCGGTCGGCGCGTTGGACACTGGCCGTCTGATGACGGTGGTCATCGAGCTCAGGAACCGGGGTAGAGTAGCCCGAGTTCCCGACGTGTTCGTCGTGGTCAGACATTTCTGAAAAGAAAAGCAACTCTCGAGACGGACTGGATGGCCTGGCCTGGGCTTTTGCTTGGGTCTTAGTACGCTGAGTGGACAATGCGGCACACGGTCAGTGGCTTGCAAGATCGTTCCGGGATCGTTCCGGGGAAGGACCTGGCGGATTGGCTGCTGTTCTGATGCAGGTACTTTCGACCGCTCGGAAGCTGAATAGAATTCTTTCAGGGGTCCAGCATGAGTGGACGGCAACGGGCGGCCGGGTGCCGTCCGCAGCAGATGACTTGGAAGTATGAAGCCAGCGTGATGGGAGAGCTCTTGGAGGAGCTCGATAGCTAATGCTTGCTGGCTTGCTGGCTTTGTTGCGGGCTGAAAGCCACAGGAGCCGGGCGATGATAAGTGAACCCTTTCGGGTGCGAAAGCTGCGAGCGCGTGCTCCCAGTTAGGGTGGTTTTGTGTTCACTCCGCTATAGGCCCAGAACTTAGGGCATAGGAGTGGTGAGCAAACAGGAAGTCGAGATGCAGTGATTCCCGCCAACTTGACGACTTTGTGAAGTATTATTCGATATGCCGAGTGCTTCGCGCAAAGGCAGTGTATATCGTGCCACACAGATAAGCGCGCACTTTCGGTCTCTTTGTGACGGCGGTACGTCAAATTTGTGTGCTTTTTTTTTCTCCCTCGGAGATTTTATGTATTTTTTAGGTTTGGGGGCGTATAAGTGCGGCAGAACACGTTCAGTTGACGGATAGCAAATAGTGAATATCAATAAAGACACTTGGCAGAAGGGGTGTTGCCAAATGTGCGATTGATAGACTATTTGTAGTGTTGAGCAGCGAAAAGATTTGACGTGGGCTGAGAGATTTTGTTCGTAGAAAGCCTAGCTTGAGAAGCGAGGTTGTGCTTGTGGTGGGCCTGGGGTTAATATTCTACTGTATTGTAGACCGACCTGGAGTCCTGGACGTAGGAGGCGAAACGGAGGGAAAGAAAAAAAAAAGAAAGAAAGCAAATGAGCGCGCTACGAATACAGGGGTGCGGGAAAAGGCGCATGCGAAACCCGCCGGCTCATCCTAGCCACCGAGTGACAAGAATAATCTCCAGCTCGTGTAGCCAGTGACATAATGCATTAATGTACATCAACATTGAGTTACTACTACGTAAGGACATTCATACGGCTATCCTCCCTTAAGAAAGTTTCTTCAATGATTGTCTACCTCCTAGTTTATCGTGCAGCAGCCACCGGTATCTTACCTAATGTTATTCTGTCAAAACATATTTTCTGTCTGTGTTTCTATTTTTACCTGACAATCTGTTGACAAACTTCTTCACCTCCATTCCATTGTACAGGCAGTGGGGTACTTGGCAAACAAAAAAAGAAGTTTCGTTTTGACCACCCACTCTAGCCTGAAAATTCTGTCCTGTCCACGGCGTCATCTTACTTGTTCTGCGCGCGATTTACCAGCTGAAGAGGCATTGGTCGTCCACTGCGCCAAGCGGCGGTGAACTGGGAGGAGGTCCAAGGATGAAATTTCCTATTGGAAAACATAGCAACAGCTACCGATGTTTCTACTGATTGGCTTTCGGGCACATGGCGGCAGCCTTGTTATAAGGAGCTCTTTGACCTGATGATTTATTTCAAAATCAAAGTCGCCAGTGATGGATCAGAACCTATCGGTTTCCCAGATGGCCTACCTAGCCAATCCGTCGGCACACGTGTCCAGTGTGCCATTCATTGATCACGGATCTTCCATGAGACAGGGAATGCTTTCTGCGTCCAGAGTGGTCGATAAATTCCCTCCCCATTACTGTACACGTAAGCTCGACACAAGTCAGGCGCCAACCTGGGTTCCATTTGGCTGGAGAAAGCTACCTTGTTAATTGTAGAAACAAATGAATGCCAATTACGCTACAGTCGCTAGGTATGCTTCTGGAATGCACTGCAAAACGTTCAGCTTGAACCTTGTGAAGTTGCAGCCGCAACAACAAAAAAAGAACACTTAGACTGCATCTAAGCTAGGCAGTGGCGGCTAGGTAAGCACATCCAAGCATCTACTATGCCCGTATTCAGTCATAAGGCGGTAGCCAAGTCGGCAGATCGGAAGCTCGGATTGGGTTGCTTGCAATAACCAATTCCCTGACCGATCTACATAACAGTTGAGTTGAGAGGTTGAGCCTCACCGTCCTGAGAAAACTCAACAAAGGAAGGGGAAGGGGAAAGAGAAAAAAAGCCAATTTCGGGCCTTAGTAGGAACAAGGTATCAGTCCAGTTCAATTTAGTTCTAGTCCACGAATTGTCAGGGCAAAGTTGTTATCAGAATTACCTACGGATATGCGAGGTTCCTGACTCAGACTCACTTTTGCCCAGATTGTCTACCGAACAGTTACTTCGTAAGTTGGAAATGGTCTGATCGGAATGCTTAAGTTATAAGCAGACTTCCTGAGCAAGTGCACTCAAGTATTGAGTTGCGAATCGTCCAGTATCAAGGTAGGTAGGTACCTACCTGCCCACCAAGTGAGTATTCACTATTACTTATCGCAGGTGTGGATTTATACCGGCAATGGATTTAATACCCTTTATGTCTTGGACCCTTCTCTTGCCCACATCTCTAGGGTATTCACGCTCACCACACTCGGCGCAAATCCTTATAGATTTTGATTGAGCTATCACGAGGAGTTTCATGTAACATTTACCATGTCAATATAAAGACAAAAAAAAAGATAGGTTGTTCAGTAATAATTATATACCATTGCACAAAACATACCAACTCTTCCTCCGCGAGCTATCCAAGGATAGAGGGCTATTAATGCACCCGGAGGTCTTGTGCGGTAGACTACGGAGTCCGCTAAGGCCTAGTGTGGGGTCGGGCCCCGTTTTTGACCCCACAATGGCGTTCAATTGCCGTAAGCTGGGACTTTGAGCAGCCACGTTGTTGTACGCAAGGCTGATTAGAGGCTCGGCCTTTTACAAGCACCAAACACTGGCCCTACCAAACGATCGATCGCTCATACATCGTCCCGCAACTCAGTAACAACACAACAAACAACGGTTTCTAGCATCAGCAATGGCGGAACAGCTTTTAGAGCAAGCTCGCGATATCTTCGAGGGTCAAATTGTGCGATATGGTCCTCCTGGAGCTGCCTTGGGTGAACGTGGCCTCTTCTTTGCGACTAACATGTTCCACTCGTACTCTAGGATTTTCAAGGCCAGAAGTTGGCGGATAACCTAGCTACCATCCTGCTTAGCATCGTCGGGGTACGCTATTTACATATTTCTTGACTCTCCGCTGCTGATCGTCACCATCTGCTAACCTCGGATGACACCTTGCAGACCCTCTCTTTCATCATTGGCTACTTGCTACAGGACATCAAGCTCGCTGTGTACATAGGTCTTGGAGGAACTGCACTTACATTCGCTCTTGTTCTGCCGCCCTGGCCATTCTTCAACCGCCATCCCGTCAAGTGGCTGCCTGTGGGAGGAGGATCGAAGCCGCTACAGACATCACAGAACATTGTTATAGATGAGAAGGCACTGCGGTGATGATCATGGGATTTTGGAGGAGGAATCTGTTATAATGCAGGATGTCCATGATTATTGATGGAACGTTGGCTTTGCAGATCGCAAAACGAAATCAAGACAAGCAGGCGCTTGCCAAGATCACTATCTATTTTGCTGCCACATGCAGCGCTGAGTATTCTTGTTTTCGTTTAGCAATGTTTATGTGTATGTGAGCCTGTCGCCCAAACACCACGCCTGTCCATCTCTCTCGGTTCCGCCTCTGCTCTGTAATCCTCGTGTTCCCAGAGGTTGAGCGTTTCCCTGCCTGCCCGGGAAGCTCAACGAAGCTGTCGGTGCCGTTGGACCCATGGCCGGCTACAAGCCGGGGTGTAATGCTGCTACGCCTGATCCCCTCTCAACGACCATATTTCTGGAATTCCCAGTCACGGTTATCCAGGGGACAGACCTGTCGTGCCTTCAGCCACCTTGAGATGCAGTGGAAGTGGAAAGCGTGCTATATGGGAATGTTGTCTTTATGTCAGCAGCTGTAAAACGGGTGCATTCTCGTGCAGTCGTATGAATACTGACATTGCAGATACCCCAGGCAACAGTGCACTCCTCGCTCGTGGCGGATGCTTGGTTTGCCTGGCATTCAATACCTGGACAGAAGTTAGTAAGTTGAAACATGAGTGCAAACCGGGAAGCATCAGGAATTCTTACAAAGATCCATGATGTGATTCCTGCAGATGGCGCAGTTGTCGACGACAATGTCCCAAGCCCAGAGCGCAACGGCGTTCCACTGCAAGTACCTGTCAGAAACCAAAGTGTCGGAACCTGATTATGACGGCGCTTCATGCATACCTTCTTGACCTCGAATCGCTTCTTTCCTTCGCCCGCGGCGCCATCGCCGCCCTTCTTCTTGGCCACAGGGCCTGCGCCACCTGGCGCGTCTGTCATGTCAACGTCGGCCATGTTGAGTGCGGGGATGTTGGTCGGTCGTGAAGTCGAGGATCAGGCCGTCGTTGCTTCCTCAGTTGTGTCGATAGCAATGCGCACAAATAAGCCCTTTGCTTTTGTGGGGAACTGCAGTCGCTGTCGGATCTTTGACGGTGGGGTGTTTCGCGGCAAACAGGCACCTTGATAACTTTCAGTTGGGGCGCGGTTTCGCTCGCCGAGTGCGAGGCGACGAGGAGGGCGGATCGGACCTAACAAGAGGCGGTGGTGGGGTAAAATGTCGGAGTAACCGGCGGGTGATCTTGCTTTGCGCGCCAATGTCTGCTAGGTGCCTCAGGTACCGGTAGGTACAGTCAAGGAGCCTGTCCTGTGAGGGACGCGAGGTACGCAAAAGGTATGGTACTCCGTACCTCATTTGCCCATCGACCCCTTACCTCCACTTTCTGCGGTACAGTAAATTTACTGTGACACTCGCCCCACTAGTCTGGGTTGCCTAACAGAACTCGCTTTACAGTAGCTTGAGTAGGTACAATTCAACGCAGCAAGTTCGCCGGAAGTTGGTTCCAGTGTCCAATAGGGAAACAAAGAAATAAAGAAGAAAGAACCATGAAGCGATGTAGGCGGTATAGAGTCCATCCCATCCTTTATTCAAGAATGCCACAATTATATCTATACCCGAAGTACTTCTGTAAATGATATTTGTCCAACAAATGAATACGACTTGATTTCTCCCTTTTTCTGGTAAGCCACTGGCTCACTAACCCCGGGCCCCAGCAAGAGACCAACTCACTCTAGCCCATAATCAACCTGATTAGCCTGCTAGCCGCCTTACCGCTGACCACCTTGGGTACAGTACATGTCGACCGTTACAGTACTGTCTGTACCTGGGTCTTAATGACGTGGGCGCCCTGCATTCAGCCTTTTGCTTTTCGTTGCAGTGTTTGTCCAATAGGTACCTTAGGTCATGTACCTCCCTATCTAGGTACCTAGGTAGTCAGGTAAGGTATGTTTGCTTTCCGGCGTGCTTCATGCCTATCTCATATATGTCGGCCCGGATATTGTGTTTCGCCAGTTGGCTTTGAGGATAGAGACGACTAGTCGGCTGACTTGAAAATGGCTTCGCGATGGAAGGTTGCTGCTACGAAAGATACCTAGGTTTCCTTGGTCTCAGAGGTGTTGCGACACCGCACTTCCCCTCAGATTGACCCAGGCGTCATTAGAATGGCTCCACTCAACTGCCTCATTCCCTTGGCAGGCAGGCAGTCGATTGATTGCCTTGCCCGGCTTGCCCGATTTCGCCATTAGCGAAGACCCCTTGTCATCGCCCAATCTTGGCCAGGACAAAATTCGCCTTGTTGCTCCTACCCGCCGTGATCAGTTTGCCATACAAGGCTTTTTTTTTCTCTCTTTCTCGCTTGACAATTTTCTTCCGGTGGTTTTTTATTTCCACAAGAGCTTCCGACCCTACTCGAAACTGCGGCGAAGAAGCTCGGTTGACGTGATTTTTTCTTCTCTCAAAACTTGTGACTATTAGGTGCACGGTTCAGTTTATTGGCAAACATCTACATCGATAGGGTGAAATTATTTTTTTCGAGTAACTTCATGTTATTTGTTGATTCATCTTCGGACTCGTCCATCAAGCCGCTCCTCCAACCCCTGCTAGACTTCCGTGGCCAGGCGTCATCAGCCCAAACAACATTAGTCGCTCGCTTCCGGTCTCCTGTCGGGGGTACTGCCACCCGCCTGCCACCTACCTTGCACAAGTAGCGCCCGACCCCGCCGCAACGAATCGATCATCTGCGCCTAAAACCGCAGTCGCATCTTGCGCTCTTCTGGAGCTGACCTGAACAACCTCGTGCTGACACCACGACGATTACCATCTTACATTACATTATTTACTTCGCCTCACTTTACCCATACCTCATTCAAATTCTCCCTTCTGTCGTTTCACTTTGCCAACGAACTCTATTTCTGGGCTCAAAAACGGTTCGGCTTTGCGCCGTTTGATTCTCAATCACGTTGTTCCTCACGAGTGACGGAAGTGAACATACATCTATGTCTCCTCAATCAACCCGCAATGCACCAAAATATCAATGCCAACAACAGCCACCGCCGGCAGGGCCAGGGCAGGCGTCGCCAGAGCCGGAACACAACTCAGTCGCCAGCGACACGTAAATACTATGCATCCGAGAACGACGTGGCCGACATGCCAGTCGACGCTGCATTCCAGAAAGAAATGTTTACCTCCGGACCTCAAACACCGCGCAAATTCAGCCCTCCCAGCCCGACGACTACTACGGATTCCTCTCTGCATCCGAACTCCCAGCCCAAGCAGCGAAGTGGCAACAAGAACAGATCCAAGAACCATACTGCTTCGCCAGGTCCCATGAAGGGGGCACGTAAGACTCCGCCACCGACCGCGGTTTCGGCCAAGGGCCCATCGGTTGCTGCCTTTGCCGGCGCAACGTTCCACGCTTCCCCGGCGCCTTCCTCGCTCCCGATCCCCAGCTTCATGGCAAAATCTGTCCCCGACTCGCCGGGGGTTGCGCCGCCTGGAAGACTTTTCAACCCCGAACCTTCGCCACCCCCGACCGACTCTGAGAGGCCGACTCCGGTGAACAAGTCAGGTGTTGACAAGCTTACCCGGGAAGAGTCTCCACTCGACTTCTTCTTCCGCGCTGACAAGGCAGAGAAGGAGAGAGCGCGCCGAGCAAGCTCTGCGAATGCGATCACGGATCTGCCTATCGGGCCTTTCTCGCCGCCATCGCAACCTCGTCTTCCCCGGGAAAATGGCTCTGGGCCTTCTCGCGCAGGCGACAGCCCTTTGCAGCATAGCCGGCGCACTCAGTTTCCGATGAACCCTGCAGACGGACATATGGCGAACGAGTCCAGCAACACACCAGCAAAGATGATGGGCCCGGCGTTCTCAACTCCATATCAGGACCGTATCAGGGCGGCAAGATCTTCCGAAAAACCAGTCAGAGGCTCACACTTCAATCAGCCGCGCTATCTCCAGCAGCAGCAAGAACAGCAGCAACAGCAGCAGCAACAGCAACTGGCCGTGGACCGCAGTGAGGCCCTCAAGCAGTTCTTGTTCGCTGGAACGGCTCCTCATGCTCCTCCAGTGGCTTACCCGCAACCCGCCACTGCTCAGGCATACACGACTCAAATTCCGAATGGCTCTTCGGTACACCAAGGTCAGGGCAGCTCCCAACCTGGCGGTAACATTACGCAGCAATCGTCAGAACTGCTGGCAATCGAAGACGGCCTTCGCCGAATCCTTAAGCTGGACTCTTCTCTTCACATGGGAGTGCAGTCACCAGCATTCGCCAACGCTCATTCCACCTAAAACCGCTGTTGATGCTCTGTTTTACGATGAGCCTTACGTTAATTACTCACACTCTCTCAACTGTCACTCGCTACAAGTCTATTCTCTTTCGACTGTTTGAGGCAAAATGCCTCCTTACATACACTATTTCCTTGCGCACATTTCATAGGCAGCTCATGAGTATCAGGCCGTGGATCTACTAAATCTTCTTTGCTTGCTCGATATGATCCGTCACTTTAGGCGTTTTGGGTGGCCGGTCTCGATCGACTGCCGGCGTATTGGTTGCATTGGGTCGACAGCGGAACATATTTTGCTACGCTTTGGGGTCAATTCCTTACTTTTGTTTGCTTTCGGCGCCTGCTATTCTTTGGGACTCCCGGATGGCTTTCCGGTTCATCAAATTCGGACTGGGCACAAGGTTGTCGGCTTTCTGATGGCTTTGCGTTTCGATTATGTTCTCATCAACGAGTCCCACTTCTGCTTATCTTATTTTTTCTTTGTTGTTATTGGTCTTTACATCTCTTTTTACTCATATTCGTTGTTATACGAGATATATTTCTCTTCGGCAATGTAAATTTTGGGGGTTCCGACTTCGATGGATTTTTTTGGCCACATTTGGTATGGGCATCATTGGGGGCTTGTTGTTGTTGTTGCTGTTATCAGCGAGCGCAGGTCGGAACTGGTTCGTTTTTTTTTCCTTTTTTTTTTTTTTCTTTTGAGGATACCCATTGCTGTTGGGCTTTTCATCTGGGAGGGGAAGGTCAGCGGTGCCGGCCTCCTACATAAAGCTATTCGGGCTTTCTTTTTATTACACTAGAGCAGGGGGGATGTCGAAGACAGAGGAGGGAAGCCAGCGGGTTGGCTGAGGATAAGAATACGTTTGGAGATGAAACTATGACGGCCCAGCTGATGGCGTCACGCAACACACGAACCAGCCCATGCGGAGAGGTCATGGAAAGGAATAATGATCCTGGGGCCAACAATGGTCCATCCAAGCGTGGTCTTCCTGTCGCCTTTGCGACTACGAGCATCAACTGCGAAGCACGCAAACAAACAAAAAAAAATATTTTTTTTTCTCTTTTCGGGGGGATACGGTGGTCCATTGACCAATTACAGTTGACATTAAAGCACTTTTGCCATATAGATCTTAATGTCACAAGCCACATATACCCTGTCAAAAGCCGATCAGCATATCATAATGATTGTGAACAAGCAATTAGGTATCCTAAGGCGAGTAGTAACTACCAGGCGATATTTGGGTGGACAATGATCTCACTCAAGCAACTTGAGGATTGTTACGGATGGTACTAGGTCTAGTTCTAGGTTCTTACCCGAGTGAAACAGCTTGCGTTTTGAAGTGGTCGTTAGAACATAATTGCTAGCGTCTATATAACGCTTTTATGCTCATAAAGTTTAGTCTTGATTCTCATCTGTTGACAATTACATCCCCTTTGATTACTAAATTCAAACCATGCAACTAGTTTTCCAGGGCAAGGACTGCGACGAGGAGCTCTCTTCACAGTCATGACTTCGGCGCGGCCTTCTTCCTCCGCTTCTCCTCCATGCTGTACACTACTCCATGAGAGAGCATCAAGTACTTGCTGAAGAAGTTTTCGGCAAAGTCATCAAACTTCCTGTAGTCGGCCCCAAGCCGATAAGCGGCCGCGATTCCACTAACGCAAGAAAGCTCATGCATGTTCTGTTCGTAAATTGTCAGCGCAGTGTCTTAGTCCACGTTCAAAAACGGCGCCATACTACCCAAAAGCAAGTTTGCGACTTACCACCAACGTCCAGCTACCGGCGAACCAGGTCTTGTTCCTTCCGTTGAGAAACATCATGCCGGGCACGACACGAAGGTAGTGCTGCCACCGGTGACCGAGCTGGTGCCACCACTGCTTCTTGATGATCTTGGACTCGTCAATCTCGTTCCACGTCCACAGGTTCTGGTTGCGCTTGTCTAGGAATATGCTCTGGTACACGTGCTCGTAGCCGGCGTCGTCGGCCTTGCCGTTGGCGTCCAGCAGCTGGTACTGGTAGTTGCTGCAGTCGAACGACATCTCGATCTTGGTGGGGTCCTTTTTGTAGCTCTTGGTGTAGTACATGGGCCGGAAGCCCGCGGGAGACTTGGGGTCCTTGCCCGTGGAAAAGGCCACCTGCTCCTCCTGGGCCTTGGACTTTGGCTCAGCGCACAGGTCGTCCTGGAAGGTTGTCTCGTAGTGCTTCTTGAAGTATGCGTGGTCGTGGTGCGTGATGGTGATGTCGTCGTAGAACTTGGCGCCCGACAGCACAAATTTCTCCCGTCTGGTTGCCGTCTTGCCCAGCAGGCGGAGGGTGTCGTCGGCCAGGGTGCAAAAGACAATGTCGTCAAAGACTTCGTGCGTCGGCGTCTCGCCGTCGCTGCCTGCCGCGCGCGACTCGATTACAACCCCGTCATGGGAACGGGATGCCACCCTGACGACTTCGTGGCCGAGGCGAATGTCGACGCCCTTGGAGACGAGGTCTTTCATCCAGTCCTTGTAGAACTCGGACAGGTTGTCAAAGGTCACCATGGTGGGCAGGTTGGGGAGCAGGGTGTCCTTGTCAAAGTCCCACAGCTTCATGTTTGGGTCGTCAAAGAGGCGTTCCACGATGGCAGAGGGAACATGGCGAGTCTGGTTGCCGGTACCGAGGAACAGGGCGATCAGGGGGTAGACCATCTTGTGCTCAAAGTCCTTGCTGAAGAACATGAGGCGCATCATGACGTGGATAGGGACGAGTCCCAGGACAGGCATTGTGTACTTGACGAGCTTGAGGAACCAGCCAAACTTTTTGATGTCGCTCGACAGTTCCTCGACCAACTTGCTGGGAAAACAGTTTGTCCAGAAGCCTTCGGTACCCTTACCAAAGGATACTTGCAGCTTCACTTCTCGAGGCTCATGCTTATACCTTTTGAAGAAGTTGAAGGTATGCTTGAATATCTGGGTCCGGGTTTGTATAGAGTCAGCAAATGCTGGTTTGATATGTATTGTGTATTGTATGTGCATGAGCAATTATATCTCAGATAATTATTCGAGCAATCTAGCAAGCTCTGAGAGGCAAGAAGACACAGAGAGGAGATCCAAAGAACAAAACCCACCGTGGAACCTCCTTGCACACCATTGTTCAGCCATCCAGCTCCAAACTTCTGGTTGTCGATAGGAATTGTGGTTGCCTGGCCGCCCGGCACATCAGATCTCTCCAGCACTGTGACCTTGAACTTGTCTGGATGCTGAGCGAGAGTTGCGGCACAAGACATGCCAGCTGCTCCAGCACCAATGATCACAACCTTCTTTGGACCCTTGCTTGAAGTCATGATGAATGTTGCTCAAATTGTATGTGAGATTGGGTGATAGTGAAGAAGACACAGCTGTTGCATCTGAATTGAGAGCAGGTTTTGCCGAACAAGCCTGTGTGAATCTGGAGTCATACCACAGTTAATATTTACAGCAATCTGAGAGACCTGAATCTTGTTATCAGTTAGTTGACTGGAGTGTATGTGGGCGTCATGGACTCTGCAAGACTACCAGATAGCTCGCGCCAGTGATGAATGAGACACCAGGAACCTGGTTCTTTTCTAAATATTTTATTTTTGTAACCAACCACACACTACGGTACCCCGTACATGCAAATCAGACAAGCTTTTGTCCTTGTCTGGCCATGGTGCAAACAAAAACGAAACGAATCGAATCAAATCAACTGACAGACAAGTCTGCACAGCCAATTATCTCCACAGGCCAATGCGGTCCTCCTCGATCGTGGGATGAGGTTACATCCATCATGTATCGAGATCATCGACCAGAGATGCAGATCCTGTGCTGCGCTGTCCTAGGCTTGGCTGCATGGGGCGCTAGTCCATTTCTTTCATGGCATTGTCTTGCGACCAAGCCATGAGCGCAGTTGATGTGAATGAAAGCCCACACTGAAGCCTGAAGCTGCTGACTGCCTTGGGAAGAGGAAAAAAAAAGTTACGTCATGTGAGATTTATTGATTCGTGGGCAGGCCAATCAAACCAGACCAAAGAAATTCCTAGACGTACCTATGTACCTGCCCGCGATCGAAGTCGATACGCATCAGGCAGACCATCACGTGAGCGCGCGCTCCAGTTGTGAACCCAACATCCTTTTATCGGTGTTACCCAACGCGCTTTTGACAGACAGCTCACTTAAACTTCACCTTTCCATGCCATATCAATCAACCGTAATTTTGCAGCCTTTTGGTTTTTTTTGATGGGATAAAAGAATTCCATCCCCATAGCAAGGATTCTAGCTTATTTGTAATTGATGTGCCAAAACTTACTCGATGGATCCCAGCGCTGCTCATGCGCTGAATGGCGGAGATGACGAAGACGACGCTCTCCGCCGCGCCATCGCCTTGTCCTTGGGTGTTGACAACTCATCGGCAGAAGTCGAAATAATAGAATCTCGACCTGGTTCGAACAGCAGACGAACCGATGCTATTGATCTGACCTTGGACTCACCAGAGCCTGAGCCTGAGCCTGTCCCCGCTTCCCAACCAGAGGCCAAGCGGCCTACATCACCGCCGCCTGTACCCAGCAGCACTCACTCTATTTTCGGAATGGATCGAAAGAAGATGGAAGAGGAACGTCTGGCGAGGCTACTGAAGAGAAAGGCCTCTGATAATGAGACCCATGAGACCGAGAGACCATCCCAAAAGGCAAGGCTGGAGCATGGCGTTGCTCCAACTCCCACAGTTAGCTCTACTGTACCTTCTTCCCGCGTCCACAATCTGCCAGCGGCCGAAAGGCTACCTTTTCCTACCGGCGTTGTCAAAAGGACCTGGCTGCAAGGACAGCCAAGGTCATCTCAAGACATCACCATCGAAGAGGTATTGCAGAAAGACCAGTTGGAGCTTGCTGTTTTGAGCAGCTTCGCCTGGGACCCCGAATGGCTTTGGACCAAGGTCGACCCGACGAAAACCAAGACGACATTGATTGCGTTCGCCGGAAACGAAGCCGATGTTAGTAGTAAATCCCTGTCAACCCAATACAGACCAAAACTATCTTCCTCTTGAGTGTACTGCTACATGCATACCTGAACCTTCTCCCCAGTCTGACCAGTTCAGTAGCAAAAAGAGGTCACTGCCAGTGCTCAGGGTGTAGCTCGCCTTTGCTTCCCACCCATGAATGGAAATGGCTGTATGCATTCCAAGCTTCAGCTTCTCAAGTTTCCCGGTTACCTCCGGATTGTGGTTCCGTCCGGCAACCTGGTACCTTATGACTGGGGCGAACAGAACGGAATCATGGAGAATGTGAGCTGAAACATACACGCAAGCCTTTGTGTCCTGCGCAAGGAGTGTACAACTAACACTTTACTGTCCCAAGTCTGTCTTCATCATAGACCTGCCTCCATTGAAGGCCGGTGTCAAGTTGGAGGATAATACCCTGACATCATTCGGCGAAGAACTTAGCTACTTCCTCACGGCGCAAGGACTGAATGAACGCATCATTAACAGCCTGCGCAAGTATGACTTTAGCCAAACATCTCGATATGCGTTTGTGCACACAATGTAGGTCGATCCAACCCGCCCATCTGATATCAGCGGATCTTCAGTTGACGACTAACTGAAATATAGAGCTGGCGTGCACACAGGTGACAAATGGAGACGAACCGGTAGGCTCCCGGTACTAGCAAGGCAAAGTTTCTGCATGTGCTGACTTAAACTTCTTCACAGGATACTGCGGTCTTGGCAGAGCGATCCAGAATCTTGGCCTTGCGACAGACGAACCAGTTGAGATCGATTTTGTTGTGAGCGGTCCAAATTATCCCTTTCTACCGAACTATCTGCGCCAAGCAGTAGGTTTCGATGCAACCGGATCAAGATTCAGTACTAACAAGATGCTCCCTGCTGCCAGGCATCCTCGATGGGAGCCTTGAAGTACGGCTATCTACTTGCTCTGTACAATGCCTTCCAAGGTCAGTCAAGCCCACCCCATATGAATCCATTGTGTGACAGCTTGGGTATACCTTTAATTGGCACGACCCAAATAAATAACACTAACGCACATCAACAGGCGATTCGGGACTGAAGGACTATCAATCAAGAGCCTCAAAGACGAAGACGAGCAAGGAAGATGCTGCCTCTGCCCAGCAAGCAAAGTTACGGGACTTCTTCCGTATTTACTTTCCGTCTCTCGCGACAGTTGAAGCAAGCCGCGGCGGAACAAGGGTAAGCATAACGTGCTCACATCTATTGCTCCCATCTACCCTTGACCCCATCGTGTTTAGTGGAAGCATGGCGGACATGGTGATTTGCGGTGTTTATGAAGCAGAGGTTAACTGTGCTTTTCTTGCGTATCTTTTCCATTGCAGTCCGCCGGAACACTTTGTCTACGATCAGGCTGGTGGGAGGCCGCCACATTCCCCCGTGCATTATTCAGAGACTATGAGAACCCCCGCGGTGCACTTGTTCATAGCAAGATTGTCTTTGCTCGGCCCCCTGACGCATCAGCAGCATGGGCCTATGTTGGCAGCGCCAACGTGTCTGAAAGTGCATGGTAAGTCACTTTTGACTCCTCATCCTAGACAGGAAGATCTTGGCCCAGGCCCGGCCTGGTACCCCCGATCATCTTGCCACGACCGACGGACATTTCCCCTCGGACATGCACATCGGCGACTGACCATTATGAGCTCCACAGGGGTAATTTGCTCGTGAAAGATAGGGCAAGTTCCCAGCCGAAGATGAGCTGTCGAAATTGGGAGTGTGGGGTGATCGTGCCGGTTGGTGAACCCGCCAGCCCTGGGCGCACCCTATCTACGGGGATCGACCCAGGCGACGCGTCAGCTGGAAAAGGCGGCTCTTTGCATGGTCATCAAGCTCGCAACAGTCCACAAGAGCAAAACGCGCCCGTCGGTAGGAGCCGCTCCATTGAGGAGCTGTTCAGCGAATGCGTGCCCTTGCCAATGCAACTTCCCGGCAGGAGTTACGCGTTGGCACATGGCGGCAAGGTACCGCATCCTTGGTTCTTCGATCGAGCACCGCGGATATGACATGGCGGATATGATCCCACGGCTTGCCGCAGTTAGTATTTTTCGCCGACAGCCCCTTCCAGCCGACACGGAGTTCAAACAGCCTGCTCGACTCATGTCTAGGTGAAGATTTTGCTGCTATTTCGTTGCGAGGGGGTACAATAATGGGGCAAATGCTACTCTTCGTTAACCTTTTTGCTTCGGGCCACAACTTTATTCTCCATTTTATGGCGATTCTGATGAGGATCGGGGGTAAATTGACCTGGCTGGGCGCCATTCTATGTGGGAACCCGGTAGCACCAGGGGTTCCGCGATGTCGGGAGCGTACATTACTCCGACTATGCCAAAACTCATTACCCCAAGACCGGAAACTCCGTCCAAAAGCTCAACCCCGACCGCTGTATACCCCAAACCATCATAATTGATTACCTAGCACGCTATTTTTGGCGAGCTCGCGTGGCGTTTTGCGCAATTTTTTTTTTTATCTCTCGCTCTTCACATCAAACGCCGTCAATGCTGTCTCGGCTTGATAGCAGGATTGACCCACCCGCCCGCCGGCAAGGTTTTAGCGCGCGGAACCTACGGGTTAGATTGCCAAGTCTCATTAGTTATCGAGGCGATCACGGATTAACTAGATTGGCTTGGCTGTCAATACTGGCTTCCGCTGAGTAGTCATGAGGGCGTATTGGTTGGCTTGGCTTAAGGGGCCATATTCGGAATGTGTTGTTTTTCTAGAAGGCACAACGTAGACTGAAAAAAAAAAAAAAAAAAAATCTAGCATATCTTTTTCAGGTATGACTATCACTCACTCGGCCGTGCGTTCATTCTGTCAGCCAATCTGGCGCCACATCCAACGGCTTTTTTTCTTGTGTATAGATTACCACGTATGTGTTGTCTGTGTGTGCGCGCCAAGACTGATCAGCCCCAGACTTTTAGCCGCAGTGCTCGTAATATCTTTGGTTTTTTTTTGGTTTTTTTTTTGGTTTTTTTTTTCCTCTGTAAACCACTACGTCCCATTCGTAAGCATCACAGGGCTTGATTTTTTATCCCCCTCAAACCGCACGCCACGATTGATCAACATGTTTTCTTTCCCCTTCATGCCGGAGAAACGAAGGCGAGTGAAATTGCGATCGGGGGCTTGAGCAAGGCGGGCCCTAGGTGAGGTGCTCGAGACTCAACGACGGATAGCAGGAGCGGCAATCCGTCCTTACGCAGTTTGGTGAGAGGGATCATCCTGCGCGAGTATCGCAAGCAGTGACCGAGTAAATTAGCAGCGTTACTCTTTTTTTTTTCCTCTTCTCTTCTCCCCCCTATCCTCGGGTGTTGTTGCCAACGAAGGCTCTCGCATCCGGCCTGGGGCCTGGGAGACCTATTCACACTCCCCCTTCCCTTTTTGCTTTATTTTTATTTTATTTTTATTTTTATATTTTTACTCCCCTCTTTCTCTCTTGTGCCTTTACCATTTGTAGCCCATGTAGTTTCTGCAATACCACCCCTCCCACACCCTTTTTCAAATACACAACTCCTTTTCTAGCCCCCTAGTAATCATGCTACCGACGGATGTTGAGTCTTCTCTTCTTTTTTCGTCCGTATGTTCCCTAGCCCTAGGTGGTCTAGAAGGGAGGTCATAAAAAAAAAAAAAAAAAAAAACCAGCCACACACTCGCACACGCATGCGCATCCATGGCCAAAGCGCCCTCCCCCAGCTCTCACAACGGCTGGCAGCAAGGAAGCTGGACAGAGGGCTTCCCGGCCCGCATCGAAAGAAAAAAAAGTTTATTTGGGTGTGTAAGAAAATGGATACTAACACATACATACGGTAGTACCTACTACAGTACAGTAGAGACATAGATAGAGGAAGGGAACAAGGGTCCGAAAGGGGGAATATCGGATTGTTTCTCGTCAAGCACACTAGGCGTCCACGGGGAGAGAACGTGGTTTTGGGTTTCAGCGTAGCCGTTTACTACATAAACCGGTTTATAATGCTGGTAAGCTTTATTTCAGACGGGAGGTTCAAGTAAGAGCTCTCTCTGTTCCTTTTATTTTATTATTTTGCTAGCTGAGGGTCTTGTGAAGGTGTGTGCGTGTGCGTGCGGATGTGGTATGGTATCTTGTATTCTTTTTCGTTCCTTTCCAAATCATTAATCACACTGTGATTGACTAACCTTTTGCATGTTGCGAACAAGTATATCCCACGAAACACAGTCTGGATTGATTACACAAGAAAACGACAGAAATAAGAAATAAAATATACCAATTAATGCGTGCAAGGGATCTGCTCACATCAGCCAAAGGGGGACAGGACAGGCAAAAAGAGAGCAGGGAATCGAGTTGCGGCCTCGGTCAAATTCGCCGTCGGCCTTTCGAGTGCGACCTGTTCGCTGTCGCTCAGAAACAGCATGAACACCCGGGTTTTAAACGCGGTAAATTCCATAGTTCTCTACACGCGGCATTATCCGGTGTTTGATCGTGGTAGCAGTTGGTCTGCTTTTTTTTTTTCGCCCTGGGTGATGAATCCCTATTTCGTATTTCGTAGTAAATACGCTTTTCTGGCGCCCAACTGCCTACAATTACCTGGTGGTAGTAGCTGCGAGGCGATGATACGATAGGGGCGTACAGAATGGACTTGACTGGGGACAAGGGACTATGTCGTCGGTGACCTGGATATGGAAGATTGACACAAGGCACACTTTGCAGAGCAAGGAACAGCCTTGCTCAGCATTGTCCCATTGCCTTTGAAAGTTGAGACGCACGGTAACTCAAAGGTTTGGACACGTGTGAAGGAGGGGAGAAAGATACCTCCCGACGAGCCAGGCACACCTACCAAGACCTACTTACATTTCTTTGAGCAGTAAAGAGCCTCCACACAGCCCCATCCCCCTATACAGTCGGGGGAAAAAAGTCGAGGCGCCTCGGTACAGAATTCTTTTTTTTCTTTTTCCTCTTTCCTTTTGCAGGAGTCTAGGCTGCGGGAAACGGGAGATGAGGCCGGGATAGTTACAGCACAAGACCAGCATAAGGGGTCCGGACGAAGTTGAGATGGTGCAGAAGACTATTGTCAGGTGCTGCAGCATTGCGGTAAGCTACATCCTGTACCCCCGCCGGTCAGGGTAGTTCTACTTTTTTTTATCCTCTTGCGTGCGCTTATTGTGCCGTATATCGCTGCCATTCAACGGAACATGCCGTTGAGTCTGCTGGATATCCGTCGTCCCGTCCTCTGAATCGAGACTGGGAGGCGGCAGAAAATCCCTTTTGCCGATCACCTACCCAGTTTGCCCAGTTGCGTGGTCGGTGGGTAAGTTTTTTTTTTTTTTATAAGAAAACAAAATACAAATGGACGAGCGAGAGTCGCTATCTAGACTGTTGCGGCCCTTTTTTCCTGGGAAGATGGCTGTGCTGTCTGGCATGTGTGTGTTCATGTAGGTGGGGACGGTCTCAGCAGCTTGACCATGTATGTCTTGTGGTTGCCAAAGGGTTGGATCTGGGACTTGGGAAAAAATGATGTTCGGGGCAACCTGGCAAGGAACGAAATAGGCAAAATTTTTCTTTTTCTACCCAAGCCTCAATTTGCCAAGACACGGCAGATGGGATGTATATTGATGATGGCCTTCACTGGGCTTGGCAGCGTCCGTTGACTTAAACATATCTGCTTGTCAGTGAGGTCTTGGCGTTGGTTTTGGAGAGTGTGAGTGACCTGAACATAATGCATTTCACAGCACACTCTCTCGTTGAACCTTTGCCAAGACTCAGGGAACTTATATTGCAACGAGCGCAGCCCCGTTGCTCGACTCAACATTACTTGGCCAAGCCTTGGCAAAAGGGAGAGGGGAGGTAGAAAATCGCAAGTGGGCAGTACCAGGTAACTGGTTGCTAAATGCAGAAAATGTAACAAAAGTCGCAGTAAGATACGACCTGAACAAATTGATGTTGCAAAGGAGCCTTGGTTGTTGTGTTAATGGAGTTTAGTTGTGACAGCGGCACCCCTAGTAAGTGAAGCGGAGCTTACCCGTACGTCAAGTAGCATCAACATACGGAGTATCCCTACTTTCACATTTGGGATACCACATTCTCTTTTATTAGGTCCCTGCCATGGAAGATAAACTTTGCTTATGTATTATCATGTTAGGATCTGACGAGGTCTACCTAAAGTGCACGTGTTCTGTTCAAACATGTATACCTACGTACGGAACATGGATCTCAGGGAACTAGACAAGGTTACTAGGGAGATAGATCGTAAGAATTCAATTAAGGAAAGAATGGAGGCGACGAGATGTAGGGAGGGCGCGTGCGAGTCGCTGACGGGAAAGCATGCCACCCACTAGTCTAGTCTAGAGGCAATCTTGAAAAGAAAGAAAAGACTGCAAAAAAAGAGATACAAAGCAAAAGCGGTCCTAACCTGAACAGCCCGTGGCGTTTTTTTCTTTCTTTTTTTTTTTTTTTTTTTTTTTTTTCCTTCGTTGAGTGGCTTTAGGCGCCCGCTTGCCGGAAGGAACCCGGATAGCGGCGGAGAAGCAGCTGCGCGCCTGCCATCTGAAGGTCCAACCCTCCCTCTATGGGATGTTGTCCGAGCCAATGTGATAGGGTAGGCTTGTTACCGGTAGATACTTAGCTATCAGCTCAGGTGGATGGGTAAAGTTGCGAGTGCGCCACGTTCGGAAGATTATCCGGGCGCCGCGGGGATGTGGGTGGGTTGGGGGCCGCGACCACCTACCGGCCGGCTTTGCTTCGAGGTATTTTGTACCTTGGGCGGGTAGGCATTCTGCTAGTTAGTCTATAATACTACCTAACGTAGGTACAGGGCAGTTGGTTAGGAATGCAAGGCAAGACAAGGAAAGCAACGTCGGGTATGTAGTCATGACTTGTGATTCAATGCAATGCAGAATCCATCGCAAACTCTGCTCTGCATCTCTCCAGGTGGGGGAGCCGCTTCCGCAGCAGGGACTTAGTAATGAAGAGAATTTTTTGAGGGCTTCAAAATTCCATGACTCCATCTTTGGGGCGTGTGTCGCCAATGAGGAGGAGCCACTCACGACTATGGTTGCCGCTAGGAGGATTCCGCAAGCGTCCAAAGCTACCACCTACCTTAGCTTGCCTAGTTAGGTCCCCAATTCGTAGATGGCCCCCTACATTCATTAGCAGCTTGCCTAGGTAGGTAGGCATATCGTTAGGTAGGCTGCAAGCCATGTCAAAGAAGCACAATCGCATACTCAAGCACCCGCGTCCGTGTGCCGCCAGAGATTCGGCCGCCTGTCAAGACATAGCGCGGCGCCTCGGGCTTTTCAGACAGTGCGTGCAGCCGTTCGAGACAGTCCCGTACAGGGAAGACAAGTCTGCTTTGTGACTTATGCTTGTTTCTTGCTGACTGGGCCTAGCTTGTTTCGTCAGGCTGACGATGGGAACAGACAAAAATGGTCAATTCTCGGTAGTCAGTTGCCTCGAATGTGCCTCTGTTCGGCCTGCTCGGGCCTATGTAACGCTTAAAGTGAAGCGAGCAGGCCTCAATGGATAGAAATCGTCAATAGAAGTAAAGAGGGGGCTGATCAAACAGAATGCATGCAGCTCGATGGCAAACTTGTGGGGGGTCTTTTTTTTTAAAGCCGAACATGCCGAGAATCTATCAAGACCGTCATTGATTTGGCGCCGGTCCAGGTGCCGGCCGCCTTGGGATCTTGAGAGCGTTGGGCGTACAAGCAAGTTCGTGGGAGGTAGGTAATTGACTGGAACTAGGACCTGACAACGTCAGCTGGAGCTTTGGAAACACAAAAAACTAAGTGCAGCCCCTGGTCTTGGCAAACGCCTCATCTAGAAAGAAGTACACGATTGATGTACCGTACGTTTGGTGGATTAGGCAAGAGCGGTTCGGTGGGTAGTTCGTTTGGTTAGAGTACAGGGTTTTTGTTTCTCTTTCTTTCTGTCTTTTCTTTTCTTTTCCATTTTTTACTGTTTTGTTTTAACCTCAGCTCTTATCTGATTTAATCCTAGTACTCTTCTCTCTCTCTCTCTTTCTCTCTCTCTTTTTTTTTTTTTTTTTTTTCAATCCACCGGGCCGGATTTTCGCCGTCACCCAGCTCGATTGCGCCGGGCTCTATGCCTTCCACTACTGACCATAGTTGCCGCCGCAATTGGGCTGTGGAGCTTTTACTCTCCAGGGCTGAGCTAGACAATATATCCGCAACCATTCTTTTTTACTGTCACTTGTACAAGGTAGGTAGTCCTGGCGGAATAGAACAGTCTGTTCCCCGTTTCCTCCTGGGGTCGAGTTCAAATCGGCCAATTCTGGTACTCTCCGTACCTCAGTAGCACACCAAGATGTATCCTTCAATTCAATCTCCCTGGCTTACCACGTACCGGTAGTCTCTGTGCGTGCTTTTCGCCTTTAGATACCAGGGGGTAGCTGACGCATTACCATCCTCCAATCCATGGAACGGCAAGCTCCAAGCTAAACCAGAAGAAGCTAAAACATGCGAATATAGTTTACCTGTCAGTACCGCATTTTACGTATATCTCACGCAGTATAGTAGTAGATTCTCCGGCATATCAAAACCCACATTTTCCTACTGATACAACCATAGCACCTACTCAACCTGCTCGAGTACCACCATGGTGGATTCAGATGGACCCATGAGCGTAGGTGAGGGTCCTAAGTAAAGGGCCCAGGGGTAGCCAGTACAACAGGCCACAGCTTGTAGGGTGCCTGAGTCGTGATCAAGACTTGCAAACCCGACCATCCCACACGGCCCCTCCCCTACGCTGTGCTGTACTGAATTCTTGTACTGAATTCCTGCTGGTAGCGGCGAGTGGGCCGCCGTCAATCATTTGATCGGACAGATACATGAGCCCGAGAAGGTAGGATCACAACACGGGTAAGCTGCTGTTGATATTTTGCGCGTGGGCAAAATTCGCTAGAGCTGGAGAGGGCAAAATTCGGCTTGGCTAGAGGCGCACAGGTTGATGAATTCAATATTTCATTTCCCCGGGCAGTTCCTCATCCAAAATGGTGCGTTCCTACTAGCCTCGATCCTGTAATTGGTGGCTTGTCCCCAGTCGGCAATATAAGCAATGTTTGGATGTAACAGATTGGCTAGGCCTGCTAAGCTTGGTCTTGGCGGAGCGGCAGTAAAAATGAATTGTATATGGTAAAGTTTTTGTGATAACGTTGATCACTCTGATGCGATTGCAACCCGCCTGGCTGTCGAGTCTGTCTGGCGCGGCATACCGTTGCAGTTCGTCCTTATTCGGAATGACCGTTGGCCCCTCTGGGATTCCCATCCCACCACGATCGGAGGTTGGAACAAGCTCTTCTCAGGTTTTTACTCACCTCGGTGGGCTCCAACCTATCAGAGAAAAGCCCCCGCATATTCTGCTCAAATGATACGGGGCTGATCTAGCGCTACTACGTAGTGCGGGCGCAACAGTACGTTTTGACACTTGTACTGTATAGAACGCGGTACGTATTGAACACCGTCGCATTGCAAGGGTGTAGGCGGCCCCACATTGTGCCAGCCTGACGCCTGTTGAAGGCGGCCTCTCAAAATTTCTCAGGGTCACTTTTCACACATCGGGCGGGCGGTTGCGGCGTTTGCGCGGTGGCCGTTATGGTGCCTTTCTTTGGGCAACCGAGCACTGCCCACCCCCCATGTCCTTTGGGCATCGACAACCCGCCAAGTCAGGGATGATGAACACCAGGATTATGGCTCTGTCCCTGGGATTACTACAACGGCGCGGCGGTATTGTGTCAGGGTAAATTTACCCCAATTCCCGTCAACACTTCTAGCAACCTGTGCAAATACATATATCAAGTGCTGCTATACTACAAAGTCGAGCAGAGCAGGGCTTTCACTAGCGACGGCGACGCTGCAATGTTACAATGTAACTACTATACAAAAACATACCCCGTACAACATCAATACCACCAGGTAGACATTTCCAATTCTAAATTTGGACAAATCACCCCTCATTGGGTTTTTTGTAAATACTATTCGCTATGTATTTATTGGGTACATGGGAAGGTAAGTAAAGTTGGTAAGTGGCAAGAGGATCAGCTGTTCCTACGTACAGGCGCGATACAGGGCTTGGTAGTGGAGCTTAACCGGTTGTATTCAACATGTTGACTTGCATCTACCTACAAAACAAGAACACAATATCCGGCGGGCTGAGGTCTTCGGCCATGAGTTTGGCCGAACGTTATCTGTTTCGTCTAGCACGCCCCTGGATTCCTGGATTGAGAAAGAGATGGAGAAGTCGATTGATCTTGGCACGATATCAGTCATTTGAAAATTGTGGGAGGGGTATGGGAATTGTTGCGTTGGGGTAATTGCAATGTAACTTTGTTAGACAGGGGAAGGTATTGTATGTAGGTACTGCGTAGGACAAAGTTAAGTCGAGGAAAATTCCCACTTGAGATACCAATGACAAGGGACGCGCACAAACACAGACAGAGAAAAAAAAAAGAAAAAGAAAGAGAGAAAGCCGCCTGCCCGAGGCCGCCGCCGGCCATGTGGGATTTCTCGAAGGCCCTGATCCTGGTTCTCACCCTGGCCCTGATCAGACAGAACATGCACCATACCTTCAGAAGTTAGTGCCTGTTTAGGGTTGCACGACATCCAGGGATATACGTAAGCAGAAGTTGACGGGAAATAAGGGAGTAAGGGGGGGAATGACAACCGTGATAATAAACCTTTGAGTTCAAAGCCGCCTTAGCCACCATAATAGAAACAGGAAGCGAATCTAGATGCCTCAAGTACGACATCATACGTTGGTGGTAAGTTGTCGAGTACAGCATCAGCGCAACCATGACAAAATACAGAAAAAAGAGAAGAGAAAAAAGCCATGAAAAAAAAACCCAAGAATAGCCGTCCGGGAGCTGCTTAGCCTGCCCATTAGTCGATATAATGCACCGGTAGCTGAAGTTCGCCAGCTTCAATGCAATGCGTATATTTTTGATCGGCTAGGTTCCGGCTCCTTAACCTACTGACCTCACCAGAAAGAACCACGGGATGGCAACGTTCGTCCAGCTCTTGTTTTTTTTTTCTCGGTCCAGGAACCGCAGCTTTAGCCAAGTCATGCAAGTGAGGACCTCCCGTCGAGTAAACTTTCTGCTGAACCGTTTACCCGTGGGGCACAACGCTCTTTGGGTATGCTTAAATCTTTGAGCCCTAAGCTTTTATCCGCATCGCGATTGTCTAGCCTTTTTGACATCGGCCGTCGAGCTGCAATGGGAAGACCTCCGATTGCGTCAAGAGTCAGGGTACCTATGTCATTCGATCATCTGCATCGTTCTCCAGGTGATTTCCTTGTAAAACTCTAAGAAAAGAAACGCACTACCGTATTTTGGATAGGATAATAAAAAACGAAAATTACCAAAAAAGCTACAGACTTTTCTGTTGAACAGGTTGCTGTCGACACTATTAGATTATTTATTCCCGAGGTAAACTCTCGTAGTGGGGTCGTTTTCTTTCCCGTCTACTGGTATGATGACGATAATTACCTGCTGATGTTCAGATAATGGTAGGTTCCAGACCTGGTCTAAGCATATTAGTAGCAACAATAATAGCAACAGATGGCCATGGGAACTGAGAAATAGTACAATGGGTACTCGCACGGAGTACATCGGCCAGTGCCAAAATATACTCAATTACGGACTTTGTCTATCCAAGAGTGACCCTGCTGCTAGCCTGGGTAGCAGGTACGTTCCTTTACTGTCCTGCCCTTAGCGTGGTAGTACGGAGTAAATCGAGGCGAGGAAGAGGATGGAAGTGAAAAGATGCAACAGAAAAAAAGAAGAAAAAGAAAAACGGTTTACTATTATTGCGACAAATACAATTCGATTGGGCGGACATATGAAAAGTGGCGATGCTCTTGGCGATGCCGCAATATTTGTTCGATCTCGAGATAACGAAAGCCATCATGATGCTTGGCAAAGTCACCTCTACTACTTACTATGTACGCATGAACATAATGGAAACCCGTGACGTTCTTAGCCGAACGATTGGATCAAATGGCAAACGTGCGCCATGTCTCGATTCTGCCCTGCTACGTTATGAGCCCCGCAATTGCCAAGACTTAGTCTTGGCGGGGACGTGCGGCGGTTGCCGCCTGTCACGCCAACGCCACGCCTATCTGCGGCGCCCATGCTGCGTCTCCCTCTATTGTTACCATGGGCTTATCCTGGATGGACCTGCAGTTGAAAGAGAGAAAAAGCAAAAAAAACGGCGCCTTACCCTTTTTTTTTCCTGGTCCCTTCCTAATTGTGTAACACCGATGGGTTGAAGCCCTGGAGAGCCCTCTGTGAATCGGGTGAACCGGCCCGGGACCGATACCGTCCCCACCCTGTCATAATACCGGTAGATTTCATCACTGTTGTCTATTTTCTACATCGAGTAGTTTGGCACAGCATCCCTGCATTGAGAATGACATATGTGTGTGTTGCCCGGAAGAAGGACATTAATCGTTGTGAAGCATGAATTAACAGCCCATGTGATCCTGTGTCTGGTAGTAGGGTATTGGAACCGGCTATTGCTGGTTGGACATACTTGCCATAATACTTGGGTAAAATACCTCTTGCAGTAGACACTGTACTTTCTTTGTCTTCTCACCGGCAAGGCATTATTTGTTGTTTCTATGTTTATCCCGCCCAGCGAAACTATTGTCCAATCATTGTTTCCGCTTGTACTACGAGCGTTGACCCCCAGTACTGTGTAGCCGAAGGACCCCACTTTCCCCACGCATCTGCCGAGGGCATTTGCTTGGTGCATTCTCTCTCAATTTTTTCTTCTTTTTTCAAAAAAAAAAAAAAAATCAAAAAATCAAAAAAATCATTGATCGTCTTTTACTTTCAATAGACCCCCTTGACAGTAGCTATTCGTAGCTTAGTGCTTGTTTTAATATGGTAAGCGTCTAAAGGAAACCGACTTTTAAAACCAAGCATGTACATAGACGAAGCGGAGAAGACATCAGGGGTCAATCGCCACTGACAATAGCACCCGAAACCGGCACAAGCCCCGGACGGGCCCAGTTCTGCTTGCCTATATGTGGTTTAGCCCAACGCGTTGAGGTGGGAAGTGCAAGGTATTGCCCGAAAGAGGAGTTTGGGGTGTTTATTATTATCACCCAGTACTTAGTCTTGATACGTTATTACAGCGAAGTTATTGCACGCTGCCAAAGAGCGATGCCCCACTTCTCACTAGCATCGCAATTTTCTGACACTCCTCTTTCCGCAGACACTAACTAATACGTATTACTCGTGGTGGTCATCCCATCCATGTATTTTTTTTATTTTTTTTATTTTTTGCTTTCGTGCGCTCTATTTACCAAGGAATCTCATTGCCCGGCGCTAGTTAGTATGAGAAAAGACTACGATCGACAGCACGGACGACCCTTTCATCAACAAATCAGTAGCCGGTGAATGTCGTTACCGTGCTCGACCATGGTTGAGGGATGTACCGTAACTCTTGTCTGGTCGCCATTACATGGTGCGACTAGGCAAACCTCCACCAGAGCCTCGACTTCTGCTCACAGTCATATCATCGTCTGTCCTCTACAGTAGAAGTAATTGAACTGATCGAGCGGTTCCAGTCAGCGACATGCCACTGGCAACGGTGCGCGCATCATCCTCTGTGTCAACTGCACGTGTAATGCAAGCAAACGGCGGCGAAATAGAAGCTCCCTTTTTGGTCAAAGCGAAGCAGAGACTGTTGATGTTGCCGCTGCTGCTGCTTGCTTGCTTGCTTGACTGTCGCAACTATCGCATCCATCCATTTCGATTCTTGACCTCGCCTCCACCCAAGGTGTTGGCTATCTCGTCTCCCTCCCCTGATCCCTGCAGAATGTTCCTGCCCCCGCTCGCCGACCTCGCATGTTCCCTACCTCTTGTATTGTAGCAAGCAAAACTTGGAGGGCGTCGTCTCCGCCCCCCTGCTCGATTTCTGTCGGTCTGGCTGTACCACTTACTACTACTACCTTATGTATGTTCTCTCTATTCTGTCTGGTCTGTGTGGGCAGTAAACCCACAGCACGGTACTTGCTCCAATAGGCAGTCGAGACGCAGGCTGTGCGCGGCAGAAGGGCAATGTGTACCGTTCTCATCCTGTCTTCACATGCGTCCGAAAGAAAAGTAGGGACAAAAACAACGAAAAATAATAATAAATGATTGACAAAACCCCCATTTTGCACGTTCGGCTTCTCATCCCAAAGGAGCCTAACGCCGTTGTTCCTAGAACTGTGCGTGTGGGATTATTATTATTATTATTATTTTTTTTTTTTGTTTTTTTATCCTGCCCTCGTACTTGCGTATTCGAGTGGAGGAGGGACTGTCCTAGGACAACTGTACTCTTCCGTCTTTTTTTCCTTCTCCTCTTTCTTTCTTCCGTCTCTTCGTCGGAGGTCTTCTCAAATCCCTCTCAAATGTGCCTTTGAGTTGAGAGGCTGAAATGGTTGGTCACTTCCAACTGTTAAACTTGTGGGAGAATGCCTGAGTGGGCAGGCAAGCGGTCGGAACTCCACCCACCAATCCACCTGGCGAGATTAACCCATGGTTCGGTATTACCGCGTACGGGTGTCGCCCACGAGCCTGCAGGCCAAGACCGGGAAGAAGCGATCACTTTTTTTTCCCTCCCTTTCCATGATGCATACATACAGTACGTGTCTCGCCAAGTATATCCGTGGCGTATCAAAATTGATGCTTGAAGGCCGATAGCAACCGAGCGATCACAGGAGCGACACCCACACTCACGTAGCGAATATAAATCGTTGGACTGAACAAATAAATAGAGCACTATATTATTTGGAGTGGCAAGGCTGTGAGAGAATTGAAGACGCCCAATCAAATCTCGTTGTTACCCTTTGACACCTTCATCGAATTTTTATGCATCCTAGACGAGCTACAACAAAAGACGTTGTTCTTTATGTTGTACAGTGATACCTTTTTTTTGGTTTGGTTTGTTTTTTGTTTTGTTTGGGTAATTATCCGGGGAAATTGCTGAAAAAGAAAGTAGAGAAAATTATTGACCCAAATGGTATCCTGCTTGCTAATCGAAATGCCAGTTTGCCGAGTGGGAGGATGCTTTTGGTTGCTCCAAATATACCTTTTATGGGAACAAGGCAGGGGGCTTGAATCTGTCGAAACAGGATGCTACTATATTGAGGTGCACGGGGCGACGAAACCGCTTGTTGGACAAGCAAGCTGTCAAAACGACACGATCCCGGGCTAGTCTAGGCATAAGAAGGCAGCTACATCGGCCCAGATGAATAAATGATGGGCCGGGGGCCTCGAGTTTGGCACTAGCAGGGTCGTCGGTACTCAAAAGGCCTAGTCGATCGATTATGAGCCGCACTGTCTGTTCCCCTCCCCCCTCCACTCACTCTACCGGAATACTAAGATGGAAAAAAAAAGGAAAAAAAAAAGACAAGGGCGACATGCACACATTGAATACCTTCATAGAGGACATTACCTTTAGGTTCCATCATTCAAGTATCGTAAAGTATCTAGTCCAACCAATCTCCTCTTGCATTCCGTTGGCCACCAAAGAAATTCATTCACCTGCGATTGTCAAAAAAAAAAAAAAAAAAAGAACTCCAGATATTATACCACCACAACAGCATGGCGTTTGATGGAAAAGCCAAGCTAGTAAGTTGGAGCAGCGACGCTAATAAGTATGGTCCCCCAAGTCCCGGTAGAAGATTTAGGGTAAGATACTTGGAAAGCAATGACTGGTGGGCCCCATTGCCCCATGGAGGATCTTTTTTCGTCCACCGGTACGAAGTTCTTCGATACAAGCACCGTATATTCATAGTTCCACCGTGGTCCATTACTGTACACTCAGGATGAGAAAAAAAAAAGAAAAGAAAAAAAAAACGAAGAAAAACTTGGGCATAAAAAGTACAAGTACGGAGTACCTTGGTGCCAAAAGAGCATGGAATTCTTCGAGGAGTTATGTTGCTTGCTCCCCGAGCCCGGGCCCCACTACGTCTTGCCTGTTCGGCCTTACGCCAAATCAGTAGGTACTGATTACAAGTAGTACATCCAGCCAAAGTAGACTAGTACACACATAGCAGTACGTGTGCTTGTTGCCCCTGACCCTGTCATGCAGGGCTCGCGGACCGCAAGACTCACCTTACATGCTTCTCAAAAAGCAGGGATGCGGCCACTCGAAAGCCCCGGGACTTGGAATTGGGAATCTCGTTACTTGACTGGAAGCTGGCTGTGCCGGTGTGGGTATGGAGCCCAACCCAGCAAGCATCTTCGCATCGCAACATATTGTGGTCCTGTCGCTCGCTACCTTGACGGCTCCATCGGACGGTCAGACTCCTCCCCCTCCACGCACACCATCTGGGTCCCAGCAGCGTGTAGCATCCATCCCCTGCACGGCGAGAAAGTCCTGTAGGCAAGCACGCACGGCTGGGAAATGATTGTTATGTTGGACCACCTTACACAGGTAGGTACATTCATTCATTCATTTTGAATCTGCCTGTTGTTCGAGGCACTATCCTTGTCGTAGCGTATCTGTGTGTGGTTGATCTTCTTCCTCATCCGCTGTTGAATTTTTCTGTCCCTTTCTTTGCCTGGTCGACATTGCCCCGATCTCGCAGCTCAAAAATTAATGCCATTTCCCCCATGAGCTCCTCCCATTCATGCCTTTTCCCCCCTTCTCTGTTTCCTTCTTCTTGTTTTTTTTTTCTTTTTTTTTCTCCGTAGCAATCGACCGACCTCCCGAGCTTAGCGTGTCCGCTACGCTGAAGTGGATGTACCGTTACTGGACAGTACTCTGCCCTGCACCGTCAAAAAGCATAGACCACCAACAACCCAACCACCTACTTACTTCATCGGAGCTCTCTCTGCACTTCTTAACCCACAGCCGTGTACCCTACACCTACCTGACCTAACATACCCACTAATCTTTTGGACCCCTTCCTTCATCGCACGCCCCCTTGACGCCCATCGGATTGGGACCCCCTCCCCAGTCGAGGCCTGCTAATTGTAGTGGGCTGGGACATGGATGCGTTTTATCCCGCTCTTTTCCCTACGAAGTACGAGCTCTCTCTCCCCAGAAACCATATCAGGACATTCCCCCATCGTCCTCCTCAAGTCCACCTCACCCATCAAGTGGCTGAAGGTCTAGATTCGCCAAATTCAGCTGAGGTCCGTCCAAGCTTCTTTGCTGAGTCGGATCGATTGAGTCTGCAGCTATTACTACAACTGGAAAGCATATCCCACCTCTCTCGGATACTCCATCTCTGTCGACGACTTTTCTTTTTCATCATCCACCCAACATCAAAACCAAACAAACATTTTTCACTCCCACTACCTGGATCTTGATCCTCAACACCAAGACACTTCACAAGCCCGCCATAGAGGAGCTAGTTAGCTGCGCGCATCAGCAAGCCGTCCTAGTCTCGGAGGGAAAGAGGCAGAAAGAGAATCAAGAAAGAGCAACAGCAACAGCAGCAGCAGCAGCAGCAGCAGAAAGAGGAGGAAACCCGCAACCACCAGCCAACAGCGCAAGCTACAGCCAGACACGTCAAAAATACGCCAAGGTTATCACGCCGCCCCAGACTAGCTCACCTAGCTTGCCGCCTAGTTTAGAGTAGTCAAGCCATTCCGCCAACGCGAACGGGAAAAAAGACCACCCACTCAACAGATTACGGGCGGATCAGATCTGCCACCACCACCCACTAGACCGGAACAGTCAAGCTCCACCCATTCATTCAATTGCTCCATCGGTTAGAATCGACTTGGACGCGAGGGCGGCGATCTCGAAAGCCCTTCCGATTCAAGCCCCCCGCATCACCCTCGTCACTCCATCCCATTTTCCCCTACTTTTTTTAAACCCTCTACTACTCTTTCTTTGTCGGGGCTGTCTTTGTTGTTTTCAGCCAGCCAGCCACTCTACACTGATTTGTGTGGCAACGACCGCACACCGAACGACGACCGGACTCAGAGTCGAATGCCAGGGACGACAAGATCCTACCTGAGACCAGGTCCTACAAACCTGTGGCGTGCCGGTGCCCTTGGTACTTCCCCACAACAGTCCTTCCGTGTCTCTATTGCGTATACATTACCTTTTTCAAACAAAACGAGCCCACCCGGGTATCTTGCCAGCCCTCGAGGTCCGTTGCCGTGGTCTACAGAGCGATCCCACTTCAACCGCCCGAGCCTAGGTCCCCATTTTCTTTTCTTTTCTATCCGCGAAGCTCGCACCACGAAGTTCACTTTCCTCCAAACTTTTCTTTCTTTCATATCAAGCTTTCAAGATCCCCGGTCGGGACACAACTGCGCACCAAACGCCCTGATCTGAAGACGCCTCTTCTTTGCTTCTTCCCGTCATATACTTCCGCTACTGGCGTCGCCACAGCCTTTTCATTTTACACTTTCGCAACGGCTACTTCACCAGGACATTCCCCTGGTTGCATCTCAAGCTAAAGCTTGGGCGCTCGACTATTCCAACCTTGTTCATCTGGACCCGGCGCGTGCAACAGCCCGTCAATCCGATTCCTATTCGAACAGCACACGCTTCATATGCTGTAAGCTATCAAGCCAACAATATCACGGCATTGTTCAACATAATCTATTGTAGGTGACGACCATAGCAATCCACTCTGGCGCGCGTGCGCTCCTCTTCATGGGCCTGTCGCATTTGCTTTCTTTTGGCGTTGAGATCGACAGTCGACATAAGCTCACCTCGAACCACTTCGTGGTAGGCTCGAAACTTGCTATACCTAGCAAGCTAGGCCTTTGATTTCCCGACAGCACATTCGACAATAGTTGCGATGTCGACTACGGGACAAGGGAGTCCCCTTGGGACGACCTACGAAGGGTACGTGGCGACCACATATGACGCCTTGATCCTCTTCGAGGCATGTCTCTCGGGATACCTTAACCATGTGCCACGCCGCCCGCACGATCGAGAGCGCGAGAACCTTATCAGAAGTGGAGCCATCTTCATCTATGAGGAGCATTCTTCCGGTATCAAAAGATGGACCGATGGCTACAACTGGAGCCCCAGCAGAATCCTCGGCAACTTTTTGATATACAGAGAGCTTGAGGGACCCTTCCCACCAGGAGAGAAGAAGCGTGCTAGGAAGCCTAACAACAAGAAGCAAGGCGCAAAGAACGAAACCACGCGGACCCACGCCATGATGAACGCTGTTATGGGCAACGGCAACACACCATTATCGGATGAACAGCAACGGCAACAAGAAGAGCTCAGGTTACTTGTGGGCTCGCTCATTGATTCTTACCAGTTCAAAATGGACGGCCTGGTCAAGAAGACTATCTCAATAACTTGGCAAGGTGTCAGCCATCACCTTGTCTCATACTACAGCTGCGAGGACGTCTTGAACAAGAGGCTCACTACACCATCCACCGACCCCAAAATCCGCAACATCCAGCCCAGGTCACAACTGTATACAGGCCAAAACTTCCGCAGTCCTGTATCTGATGACTCAATGATTGGGCAACTGCAACACAACGGCCCCCTCGATCCGCATGGGATGCCCCACGGATTCGCCCCGGCAGGATTTTTACAAGCGGGCATGCCTCACCACCCGCACCATCACCCACAACAAATGATCCCGGGAGGCTGGGGACATTACCCTGGGCATGCGCCTGCCTCTTTTGACCTTCATGTGGCGCAGGCAGGCTTGGGCATGGCACATGGCGGCCACTTTGGGCCTGGTCACGATTTCGCCTCTGCGTATAACCAATCACACCACCGAGCCTCAGTCAGCGGTCCAGTGACGACTGTGCCTCCCATGGACTCGGGACGGAGACATTCGACACATATGACCCTTCCGATTCACTATGAGCATGGCCTGGCCGCAGGCAGCCTCAGCGCGCCGAGTCAGAATCACGAGTCTAACCACGGTAACGAGATGAGCCCACCAAGCCACGAGGCAAACCCTCCGCACCACGGCTTGGCACACAGCCAGCCCTTTTCCAACCCCAGCGAATTCGCCTACAGCGCCGCACCAACGAGTTTCGTGGGTGAGAGCCTCCTGTCGTCGGCGCCTGCCACAGGCCCGACAGCACCATCTAGCGAATTCAAGACGGCCGAGTTTGGCGGTCACACTACTGATGGAATGTTTGCGGGCGCAGAACCCTTCAAAACCGAGGGCTACAGCCAACAGCTGCAGTACGGCAACCAAACATTCTCCATGAATTAAGGCCGATTTGTGTTCCACGCAAGCTCATATCTCAGAATGGCGTTTGGGGTTTTTTTTACGGAAGGATGATACCTTGGGAGGCTTAGGCTGTCTTTTTTTTTTCTGTCTTAATTTGGATTATTTGGATATTATTCTTGTTGTACTTTTTCTACCAGGGGAGGACTTGACAGAGGGGATGAACACCACAAAATCCTACTGTGCATATCGTATGATGATAGCGAAGAGTCCGAAAAGGACTGAAGCATGTGGACGAGCATGTGGACATAGGTTCGCCTGAATACATATTATTTCTCAAGCGATTAGTTGATTCTGTCAAATGCGCCAGATGTTTTTACAACAGTCATTGGACTGGAAACCAGTAAGACTGCCATCCATGGGACCATGCCAAGAACTCAGGGGCTGATCCCCCAGCCATTACATAGCAAGTAACGATTTTGCGCATCGACTTCTATGGACAATTGGAGCCTGATGAGGACGATCAACGGCTGACCCGTAATGCCTGCCGTGGAACCTGGTCTATAGCACGGGTAATATTACAAGGTGCCTTCGGTGAGCAAATCGACTCCTCGTACAGTTGATAAGTACAGTGCGAATACGTCCGTCTCTTATGGCCCAAGCTCGCCCAAGCTCCTTTTTCTGATCAATTTTGCACGTGAAGGCGTGAAATTGAATCAGGCAAGGAACCAACGAATGAAGGCCTCTCTTCCAAACCTGGCAATAGTTGGCACGTGTCTAGCTACGCAAACGAGTAAGAAAAAAAAAAAAAAACAAAGAAAGAGACCAAACACAAGAAAAGAGGGAACAATTAAAGCACGACGCAGCAGTAGCAGTAGCAGCAGCCGCGCGCCTCTGGAGAATGCGCTGCGTTGCATGCCAGCCTTCGCGATGCAGAGATTGAGCGCCTCGTCCATGGCACTGGCGGGAGGCCGCGTCTCGCCGTCGTCTGTGCTGCTGATGAGGCCAATGACCATGACTACGACGACGATGGCGACTACAGCATGTTCTCATAATGCTCAACGTATTCTTTCCACCCTCTGTCGGCCGGCGAGCCGTTCACTACTGCCTGCTGTCTCCCAGAGTCTGTTGCTGCCACAGCGGTCGTTTTCCATCACGAGACCTTGGCTGTCGCTGGCGAAAAAGGAGCACAAGGGCGATGGGTATGTGGGCTTGCAATCTGTCCCCCCTTGTTTTTTTTTTTGCCTTTTTTTTGCCTCTTTTTTGCCCCTTTACTCGAACCAGCTCCATGGCGACAAAGCGCCCGACATGATTGATACAACGAACGACTGACTGACTAACATTTAATGGCCAAACTTTGTTCACTGCCCCCTGTCGCCACAGCCAAAGAGGGACGACCAAGCAACAGCCAAAAGTTGTCGGCGCTGCAGAGCCGCTGGCAGTAACGCCGGCATCAGGCAAGTCTGCGTTGGCGCGAGAGAACATTTACACGATCCCCAACATCTTGACGGCCTCGCGCCTGGTGATTGCGCCCTTTATCGGATACTGCATCGTGCACGACTATCATGCCACGGCCCTGGGCCTCTTTGCCTACGCCGGGGTCTCGGACCTGCTCGATGGCTGGATCGCACGGCGGTGGAATCAAGGCACCGTTGTCGGTACCATCATTGATCCGATGGCTGACAAGATGCTCATGATGATATTGACTGTTAGTCTGGCTGTCAAGGGTGCACTGCCGCGTGAGTTCTGTCCTGCCTTTTTTTTCTCCCTCCCACCCCCTCTCGCTCTCTTCCAGCCCACCCATTCCAGAGGGAGGGACAGATGTGAGTTGGTTAGATGAGTGCGCGCTAGTCCGCGCTCCAAGGCTGTGACAGGTGCTTTGCTTGTACTTTGACTCTATCAAACCTGCATGTCCCTTCTACAAGCTCGTAACGTCACACGCATCCCTCTCTTATGCTCGCCACTCCCAGATGTGTCCAGTTGAGAGTATCCACCGGCCTTCCCCTGCCTACTTATTTTTGTTGAATTCTCAAGGTCCGGACACTGACTCACATGTACTCGTTCGTAATCATACAGTCTGGCTTGTAACTCTCATCGTCGGCCGCGATGTTGGTCTAGCATGCTCAGCCATATACTACAGGTGGGTCTCCCTGCCGCCACCCAAGACCTTTATGCGATACTGGGACTTTTCGCTGCCCTCTGCCGAGGTGCGGCCGACAACAATCAGCAAATACAACACCTTTCTGCAGCTGGCTCTCATGGGGTTGACCACCACCGCCCCTGTGGTTCCGTATGACCTTGATGGGGCGCTGGCTGCCATGCAGTAAGTTCATTCTTGCATAAACAGCATTGTTTCCCAGTCTTAGTTTTTTTTCGTACCCACAAACCCCTTGGGCCGGCTCAGGGCGCATGTCAACTAGCTTATGCTTATCGGCATTATGAGTACCTGTCTGCCTGATCGGGATTTCGGCCTTTGACCCTTCCTGCACGTCTATGACTAACTGCTTGACCATCTTGGCTAGTTGGGTTGTGGCCGTCACGACAGTCTGGAGTGGCGCTAGCTATGTTTTCAGCAAGGACGCGGTGAAAATTCTGTCACAGGCAAAGGCTGTCGACAAGAAGCTGAAGTAGCTGCAAGTACAGGTGGCAAGGAGGGGGCGTGGGTGGGTTGATAATGCGCGAAAAAAATACGTACTTAATGATGAGACTGGATAGTCTAAAGTCTAAAGTGTATACTATTTTCACCCTATGGACACACGTGCTAGATTTACTTCTAATACGACAGCATGCAAGTATCCCAAAAGAGGGCAAGATACGTCATTGTGCCTTATAACTACACGCCCAGTGCTTTTTTTTCATCTTCGAAGCCTCTTCGTATTTAGCTGACTATTCCTACAACGATGCGCTGTGTTTCGTGATGGGTAGCAAAGACGTGACACGTTACTCCGGAGACAAAGCTTACCTTTGAGAGCTCGAATGATGGAGCGAACTGACTTGCTCATAGCTACCATTAGTCGAGCCGGCTAGCAAAAAAAAAAAAAAAAAAAAAAAAAAAAAAAAAGGAATCAAGGGTGATACCGCGGGCATTGCGCGGGCAGTATCAACACCGCATCGCATCAATACCCTCAACTGGCTCAAAAATGTTTCATTCATAAGCTTTATCCGTCTTTTTTTCAAATTCAGCAATCTCCAGGCACCAAAGCTTAAAAAAAGAAAAAAAAATTAAAAAAAAAATAGAAAAAGGAAGGAGGAACAAGAAGGGAGAGGTAGATTTTTTTTTTTTTTTTTCCAGAGCTGGACAAGGTTTGCCGGGCCGCAGCGAGATTCGATCCCAAATGGAGGGAGCGAGGGAGGGAGCGTAGAGGGAAACGGGAAAAATGGGAAATTCCACAGTCCAAATCTGTGACGAGGGGGTCGGGCATATGCAAAAGCGAAAAAAAAACAAAGAAAGAGAAAGCGGAAAAGGCCGTCGGCCCTGAAGAATTCTGGGTGCCTGATGCTGGCACCTCGAGGGCCAAAATCACAAAAAGGCATACAACTACGTCCATCCCACTCGCGCTCTTTAACAACGGGCTATCTATACATGTAAATCCATGTATAAGTATGAAAAATATGGTGTTACTTGGCAACAGCTACACACGATCTTCTTGTAGTGAGTGGAAGCTTCTATGGATGAGGCAGCAGCTGAGCCAACTGGTAGTGTAGTTTATATCACACTGTTCTCTACACTGCTCGGTGCCTTACAACAACAACATGATACTCCCAACAGATGCTGCTGCAGCGTTGTGAAAAATTTTCTTAGGCCCAGAATGGTCCGGCGGAACTTTTTTTTCTTTTTTTCTTTCTTTTATAGAGTTTAGCACCGTTTCCCCTCGTTTCGTTTCCTTCTGGGTGTAAACAATTGTCCGCCCCAAACTGACGACGGGATTATCGTCCGGTGTTTTTTTCAGTCATGACTCTTGTCCAATACCCTACAGTGTTAACAATCGCTGCGTCATCGATAGCCATAAAGAGCTAGCATTTCGTAGGATTACATGGTTTCTATAGGTACCTAGCTCTAAGCTCAGCATATACTATGTACAAATAATGGTCGTTACATGGTGTTACAATTGTCTCATGGGTCGTAATTATACACAACAAGCTCCGCCCCCCCCCCCACACACACACGCCCCCTTGAGCAGGGTGCAACCCTACTCACGTTTGATTTGAGGTTAACAAGAAGCCGGCCTCTAGCTTGCAAGACACGTGCGCCTGCTAGAGAGAACTGGCCTATCCCCCCATGGGAAATGCATCGTCGAACGCGACGACATCTTTCACTGGCCAGTCAATGCGACTGCTTTCGGACTTCTGCCCGTGGTTCCGCCTAAGGTACAGCAGCAGGTTGAAGGCCCCCGCAGGTGTCATGCCCTCCAACCTCTTGACCTGACCCATCGTCTCGGGTCTGATCGCCATTAGGGCCTGCCTCTCTGCGATGCTGATGCCCGAAACGGTGTCGTAGTCGATGTCGGGTGGCAGAATCAGCCCCTCGTCCCGCAAGGCCCGGTCGCGTATTCGCACGTCCTTCTCAACGTAGGGGGCATACGCCGCTTCCACGGCCACGCGCTCCCTTATTCTGCGCGGGTATTTGTGCAGATTTGGAAACTTCTTGGCGAGCACGCCGTTGTCCGAGGCAATGTCGACGCCACGTCGAACAATATCGAGCCCGTTGATGGGGCTACTGGAGGAGCGAACCGATTGAAAACCGTCGCGTTGCCAAGACTCGGCGCCCTGTGCGACTGAGGCCAACACTTCGGTCAATTCGGCTATTTGCTCACGCTCAGATTCAAAGCTTGCCCAGCGCGAGTCTGACACTACCCCCCAGGCGCGGCCGCGGGCTGTCAGCCTTGAGTCGGCGTTGTCGGCGCGGGTAGACATGCGGAACTCCGATCGTGAGGTGAACATGCGGTAGGGCTCCGAGACGCCCTTTGTGACCAGGTCATCAATCATGATGCCGATGTAGCCGTCGGCGCGAGTTAAAGTTGCTGCTGGCAGACCCATTGCGGCGCGCCCGGCGTTAATGCCCGCGACTATGCCCTGTCCTGCCGCTTCTTCGTAGCCGGTAGTGCCGTTGATCTGGCCAGCCAAAAACAAGCCCGAGATGGCTTTTGTCTCGAGTGATAATTTGAGTGATCTTGGATCCACGTAGTCGTATTCCACTCCGTAACCGGGTTGCAACATCTTCACGTTTTCCAACCCGACAATTGTCCGCAGGAGTTCTTCCTGGGCCGCGGCAGGGATAGTCATGGATAGGCCATTCGGGTAGATGACATCCGTATCGAAACCCTCCGGTTCAAGCCAGACTACATGCGAATCTCTTTGGGGGAAGCGAATTACCTTAGCCTCAAGAGACGGGCAGTACCTCGGCCCCTTAACCGTTTCTCGGATGTGTATCGTCTTGTCCAAGTTTGCGCGCACAACGTCGTGCGAGGCTTGGTTGGTGTATGTCATATGGCACAGCAGTTGATCCTTGACCGCGACGCTGTCGTTCATGAAGCTGAAGGGCATCGGCGGCTCATCGCCTCCATGTTCTTGAAGAATGCCAAAGTCGATGCTCTTTTTGTCCAGACGCGGTGGCGTCCCCGTCTTTAACCTCCCGAGCTGGAACCCAGCGTCTCTCAGAGATTTGCTCAGCCCAAACGTCGCAGCCTCGCCCATGCGACCTGACGGGAAGGCCTCGAGCCCAATGTGTATCTCCCCACCCAAGAATGTCCCCGTCGTGATGACGACCTGGTTTGTTCTGATCTCCTCCCCAGACGCAAGCCTCACGCCCTGGATCTTGCCCTTGGCGCCGGTACTCGGATCCGGATTCTCGCCGACGATGATGTCGTCGACGCTGTCGAGCACGACGTCGAGGTTCGGGTACGAGAGCAGTTCCTCCCTCATGTGCTTTTTGTAGAGCTCGCGGTCGATCTGGGCACGCGGGCCCCAGACGGCAGGGCCCTTTTTGCGATTCAGCACTTTGAACTGCACGCCGGCCTTGTCAACCACGCGCCCAGCCAAGCCGTCGAGTGCGTCGATCTCGCGGATCATGGTGCCCTTTCCGATGCCGCCGATGCTCGGGTTGCAGGAGCAGGTGCCGAGGTTGTCCATCTTTGGTGTTACTAGTGCCGTTCGCGCGCCGGCTCGGGCCGCCGCCACACAGGCTTCGGCTCCGGCATGTCCCCCACCGATGACGACGACGTCGAAAGATCTAGTTGCGAGATGGAGATATTTCAGGTTAGCGCGGGGTTTGACTAAAATGAGGTAAGCGGTTTCAGCAAACATAGGCTGTGTAGGTACCTACCTTGCGTTTTCCGAGACAGTCGCAAACGTTCGCCGTCGTCCTGCTCGAAAGGCTGCGCTGAGAATGAGCCGCCCCGGACGAACAATGCCCGCGGAAGTCCGCAAGCTGGGCGCCATCATTGTGCCCCAAGTATGAAAAAAAAGGCCACGCGCCGTTGCAGTGGTTTGTCAATAAACGATTGAGACCAAATTACTGAACTGGGCATACCAAGACTAACATTGGGTATAGGCAAAGACCCTGCTGCCCGCCTGGAACTTTTTGAAGGCTCTTATCGATTGCGTCTAGCGTGTCGAACCAATTGATGTAGTGGCGTTACCGTGTTTGCGTTCCTACGTATGTGTCAACCCTAACCCTGAAGTGGCCCTCTAATCCCCCCTTACAAGCCCTAGTGTAATGCCTGGCTGCACCGGTTCCTCTCAGGGTAGATACCTCTCCCATCTACCAATAAACACCACGTGAGTCTAAACATTACTGATGATCTCCTCATTTTTCATTATCGATTGACTTCGATTGACTATCAGGAGTGCGAGTGTCACACCCACCTAACCCTACCTACGCCCTATCTCCTTCCTCAACCGTCCTGCAGTGGTCGTTGGTGGTGGCTCTGGCCAAGACATGACAGCATCTTCCACCTCTTCCAGGAAACTGTCCGCATTATGTATTGTTGTCCCACCCAGGACCACCCTTACTCCGGGTGTCGAGGCGTTGATGCCTGCTACAGTCTTTGCCTCCTCGTACGTGGCACCACCGACCATGAACACAATTATATCCTGGGGCTTGTCTCTCGTGGTGGCACCTCCCTCTACAAAAGGGTACTGCTGATCTCGGAGCTTGCCCTTAATCAGATTCTGCAACGTCATCTCCAGTCTGGGCGAGTGCATAGTATAGACGTTGTCAACACCCTTCAACCCCTTGAAAGCCTTAGCACCTGAAAATATTCCCGTCGACTCGAAGATGTCCGTTATGCCGCCTGCGGCTTGGGACTGCGAGACCGAGTTCTGGTACTGGAGAACTTTGGTGACCAGGTCCGCCCTTCGCGGAGAGACACCGCCTGCTGCTACCAGTAGATCCACGAGCATCGGCAACGCGCTGGATGGATGTTTCTCATATCGTAGAGCATACAAGGCCACAAGACCGACCTTGTGGTCAGCCGTTACTGACGGGTTTTGTATAATTTTTTGCATATTCTATCGTCATTAGTTTTTGTGTCCCTCTGACAAGCCTGTGCGACATGACATCCTCTGTCGCAATATATGGGGGCTTTCTTACCTTGAGATCTGCTGCATGGTTGTCGTTGCAAGCCAAACTCTGCTCACACTCGCTCACTTCGAGTAGGTTCTCCTCGCCCACTCGCCTGCTTAGCTCCGACATCAGATGAACATGTTTGCTCACATTTCCCGATAGTTTTCGAAACTCGGGGTATTCCTCCACGAAGCGCTTCATGTCTGCGATGGACTCAAGCTGGACGTTGTTCTTGTGTTTTGTTTGGAACTGCTCAACGTAGTCCTTTACGTTGGATCCCAGATCGCCAAAGTTTAAGTACATGTTCTTTTTGAAAAACGGGTCCTGGTCTTGTGACAAGACGATTTCTCTCAAGTCAGGATTGGCATTGCCCACGTCGCTAAGATCTACTCGACCATTCTTGATACCGAGAAGCTGATGGACCATGGCTTGATATGTCCACTGGCTCAGAAGTGGTGTTATGGGATCATCGCGTCGATCAAGTATGAGCAGTATGGGCGAGGTATCGACCTTGCGAAAGTCAAAGAGCTGACTCTCTTGGGTCATGTGGTACCGTACCTCGGTGGCCAGTTTCTTGGTCATTAGGCTGCTCTTCTCGTACCTGATCAGGGGCTTTTTCTTCAAAGCCAATAGAACAGCCAGAATCCCTTCTGTGGCACGCTGCAGCGAGTCGGCGTTCCACATGTTGGGGTCGGTACTCCATAACCTATTCTGGGGCAGGCTGAGGTTGAGGGAAAAGAGGTCTGGGTTGATGACGATGAAGTCGGCAAAGTGCTCCTGGACGGCCTTGACAACTTCATGGTCATCCGCCTCGGCGAGTCGTTCAAGGGACGACTTCTTGACGACGTTGCTGAAGTACAGGTAGTATTCTCCGTACTTGGGTTCCCTCAGTTCGTCGATCAGGAACTGTATGGAATCCGGTGATGGGCGCACGAAGCAGTAGCAGCGCAGGTGGCGCATCTTTTCCCGGTTGACATTATCCAGACGGTCGGTCAGGTAGACCTCGTGGTTAAGCAAGGCCGACTGCGTGACAGCTGTTGATAGAATGGGGACGGTATCTCTGTCCAGTAGCAAGATCTTCATCTTTGCCGACTGCGTCCCCGTTGTACTATCACCAGTCGATATCATCTTGGTGATATACCCGGAGACGGCCTGAACGACATCCATCCTGAAGTAGGGTGGCCTGCCTCTTGGGCAGGCAATCCGTTACCCTGAGTTTGTTGCCAGGTGGAGGGCTACAACGCAAGGCTGGCAGAAACAAAACGCGACTTGTTTGCACCGCGTCGATTCCAGCAATTTGTTGATTGAGATTTGCCGGATGTGCTCCCTTCTGGTTCTGGGTCAAAAATTCGAGCGGTTGGCAATGTCTCTCGTTGCTTTGTTGCAGGGTACCCGGTGTTCGAATGAATCTGGCCTCACCGACAGCAAATGAATGTAATTCAAACGAAGCCAAAATTGCAGCGCAAACAGTCTCCAGACTTTGATTAATTTGGCTAGAGAGAACAATGAAGCTAATGCCTCGAGACCAAGCCTTTCAAGCCTTGGAGTTTCTCTCAACACCGATGAGGCCGTACCGTATTACTGGTCAAGTTATTATTGGAATGAACACAGACCCTATTGATACCGTGACGATGTTATGGAGCGCCGCCGCTCGCCGCCGGAAGGTGTGGCCGCATCAGCCTCCCGACAGACTGGCCCCACTGGCCGCGGGGAATGGATGTGGGGCTTCCAGGCTCGGGAGGTCACGTCACTGCGCCGACAAAACCTTGAGGGTCCCATACAAAAAGGTCATCGATATGACAGCTACTTTGCATATACCCAAACCACACACACTGGCTTGTGTCTTGCACATCCTCTCGTCGCAATTGTTGTCAACAATGTTGCTTGCGAGAAGTCGCAGCTATGACACCAGATTCCTGCCCTGTTCGGCCTGAACCAACGTGAGCTCTCTCCCATTGCAGCTGCGTCCCGGGCCAGGCTTTGGCGGAGAACATGTAGCACTGACATATGTCCAACACACTGCTTTGTGCGCAACTTTTTTTATTATAGACTATCCTTCACGCAAGGTCTAATTGTTGGACAGATATCAGTTGTCTTTTTGATTGCAGCCTTCATCAAGTTTTTTATTTTCGGCGATCCTCCCTCCGCAGAAGAGACGGCAAGCTTGCGCGCAAGCGAACGACGATCCCGCACACTAGCCCATAAAAAGTCACTGCTGAGCCTCAGAACATCGAATCAGCGGCCTGGCAGCCAGCAGCAGCAATCGGTGCTCAATAGGAAGAAATCCAGCATACTCCGATCCGGTCCGCCGTCCCTGACCATCGGCTCGATCCTCAACAAGACATACTACAGAGTTGAAAGCCACCAGCCCGAGAGCTTGGACTGGTTCAACGTGCTAGTGGCGCAGACAATCGCTCAGTTCCGCAGCGATGCCCAGCACGACGATGCTATCCTCACCTCCCTGACAAAGGCCCTCAATGGCACCAGCCGCCCTAGCTTCTTGGACGAGATCCGTGTCACCGAGCTCAGCCTGGGCGAGGACTTTCCCATATTCAGCAACTGCCGTATCATCCCAGTAGACGAGGATGGCCTTGACTTTGGGCCTGGGAAGGCCTTTGATGCAAACATGGCGACCCGCGACGGTGGCACCCTGCAGGCTCGCATGGATGTGGACCTGAGCGACATGATAACGCTTGCTCTCGAGACCAAGTTGCTTCTTAACTACCCCAAGAAGCTCACCGCTGTGCTACCCGTTGCCCTCGCTGTTTCAGTGGTGCGCTTCAGCGGCACGCTTGCTATATCATTCATCCCAAGTAACCCGAGCCAGTCCACGCCAACCAAGATGGTGTTCAACTTCCTCGACGATTACCGCCTGGATTTCTCCATCCGCAGTCTCGTCGGCAGCCGGTCGCGCCTCCAGGATGTGCCCAAGATCGCGCAGCTGGTCGAGTCGCGGCTTCACCGCTGGTTCGACGAGCGCTGCGTGGAGCCCAGGTTCCAGGAGATCCCGCTGCCTAGCATGTGGCCGCGCAAGAAGAACGCTCGGGGTGGCGACGATGCTATTGCTGACGTCGAACGTTCCATGAGCAAAGCCAAAGGCGCCGATGTTGCGCGGGACCTGAGGAGGGAGGTTTTGGTGGAGGCTGAGGCTCGCCAGGCCGCGCAGAGGGATTCCCTTAGATACAGAAGACCGCGTGCCGACGATGCTTTTCCTATGCCGGGATCACTGGCCGTGGATGATTGATGCTGCGAGTGACATGTCCACCTAGATGATCACCCCTATACATGAGATAAATGATTCAAGGGCAATAATTTTTATTTAACTGTATATTTGCGTTGTACTCCTGCATTTATAGAGCATTGCACAAAGTGCATGAGTGAATTCTACACAGAAATATCGAAGTAAAGGAAAACGTAATTTGAAATTACACCGACGGATGACCTTGTCTTGTTATAGAAATTTGTGGGAAAATATAACAGCTACGGATTTTGTGATGTAAAGATAGGACTCGCTCCAAGCAGTACGTGCGATCTATCCGACAGCATTAAGATTGCAAGTACATACCCACAATGCCATTTTACAAAAGTGCATTTCAGGAATTAAAATAAACCCGCTTCGGCATCTACCACTCCTCTTTTTTTTCTTCTTTTTTTCCCCTTCCCCCTTTTTTCCCTACTGAATCACAGCAAGCTCTAGGGGGCTCTTGGTAAGCAAAAAGATGTTCTGATAGAACAGCACGGCCCCGGTCACGAGCAGCAAGTAGTAGGCCACCGTGAGCCCCGTGGCCTTGGGCTTGCGCGTTTGTCCATCTTCGGCAAACTCGCCAGCGGCGGCCGATGGCTCCACGCGGCCCCAGAGACGGGGCAGGCCCATCGAGTTGCAAAAGGCGTGGATCAGGCACACGCTCAACAGGCTGCCGCCCCTGAGGAAGACAAAGGTGGCGTAGGCGCCGAACAGCGTCGTGAAGCAGAACTGGAAGACGGACCTCAGGGCGGCGGCGGCGACCGGCACCTGGGGATGCGAGATGCGGAATTCGTAAAAGTGGTTCATGTGGGCGAGCCCAAATATAATGGGCGTCAAGAAGATGGTCTTGGTGACCGAGGTCTTGGCCAGCAGCATCAGAGGGATACCGGCGGAGCGGAAGAGGATTTCCTCCGTCACGGGACCCTGTTCGAGACAGCGTTGGCTAGTGAGCACGTGATACAATACGCGAAGAGATGGGGATGAATGGACAGGTTCTTACAGCAACGATATTACGCCATGTTGTCCACTCGCCAAATAGTTCATAGACTGGAGTGAGGGCGATCCACTCGCGCCAACCGCGCTCGACCACAAAGTACTCGAACAGCGGCCCCAAGAAGAGAAGCATGGTCAAGACGAGAGATTTGGCGGTCTCGACAAAACCCACGGGCCAGTAGCCCATCATCCGCAAGGCACCCATCGGCGAAATCTGGCCATCCTTGGTGACGACGTAAAATGTGGCCAGAGAGCAGATCAGGCAGGATATCAGCACCGAGGTGATGCGGGCCCGGATTACGGACGGGGCATCACGGGATAGCTGGGCAGACGGCCTCGTGCGGGATGAGAGATAGAACGGCACCACGTAGACGAAAGTATAGAGGATCTAGTGGTCCCCTCATGGCACTCTGTGAGCATGGTATAGTACACATCCGGGAGTCCAACAATGGAAGGAACGAGTGTTGGATCGCATAGACACATCCAACAAAATAGTTGGCATACGGAAACATCACATGTAATAAAATGGACTGACTTACAAGGAGGAGGACGGCGGTACGGGTGGTGATCGGTGGTGGAGTCTCTACCGCTGTCACAGTTTCACGTCAGCAAGGCACGGGGATTTCCGACGAACTCAAAGTGTTGACAGGGTTGACAGCATCAAAACCTCTCTGGCCATGACAGAGGCAAAAACGCATCGCATATACTCACGCTTCTTGCCAATGAGCTTGTCGAGAATGCCTCGTACAGAAGGCATCGTTTGGTGGTTTGATGTGGGATTTTGTGGCGTCTGGCCCAGTCGATTGTGTGGGCTGTATTTGAAGAAGAAAAGTCCAGGTTCAGACTTTACTAAGGACTGGTGAACAACCTTGGAGAAATAACCCGAAAAGAGACTATTGATTGGATAACGGGACACCACGTAGAACAGGATTTTATCGGGCGCTTATGCTAAAGATTGACGGTAAAATAAAATAAAATTGACAGGCAAAGAATAAACGACAGAAAATAGGATCGGCCGTGCTGCGGCCCAAGACGCGGACGATTATGCAATGCTGTTTGGATGGAAGTGGCCTGGCAAGCCTGGTTGGATTGTACTCGGTAGCAAGGAGCCGCCTGGAGTCAAGGGAGTTCCCAACCTTGGCATCGATAAGAGTGGGATTTCTGTTCCCTTGAGTGTGGAAAATCAGTGGGAAATTACCATTTGAGACAGAATAAGATAAGTTAGGAATGGGGACACATAAACAAACAGCAAGGTCGCATTCGGAAGCATCTGTTGATTTTGTGTTGATTTGCAATCTTTTGCCCGTCAACATGTCAATGTCCAAGTCTACCGGACAGAAAGACCTTATGGTGGGGGAAACCATTTTGTGTTCACTGTCCAGAACTTCAGACCCCAAAAAGGACGGATTGGATGGATGGACCAGAGCCCCACACGAGGGTCGGGCCATTTTCAAAATGCGCCGGCCGGAATGCTCAAAGCCAATTTGAGGACCCATTCGCTGCTTGGGGTAACTTCTTCCGCCCGCCCACTCGCTTGCCTTTCCACGGAAGCTACCATGGCGATTAGGTTAGGTTGATTTCTGTACTTAGTTGAAAAATGTCTATTGACGGAAGGTTGTATTACGTAGAAACCCTACCCGCCCTGTATATGGTACGGTACACGTGTTTCTTGGTGCCCTGGCGCTAAAGATTGAATGGGCGGGCGTTTGTGTTCCTGGCGTAAAGATTTTAACAAGTCGTACCCATGTCCACAAGCTCGAACCTTAGGATAGGTATAGCTGCAAGCGCGCGACTACGTGGCATGCAAATAGTCTATTTCTAGACCAGAAGCTATGGGATTTTCCCTGGTCTACACCGACGTGAGCAAACGTTTCATACGGAATGACTGAGAAGGAAGGAAAAAAAAAGCAACGACATGAAAAAGACGAAATGCATGACAGTCGCCTCGTGTCAATCAAAATTAATTGATAACAAACTGGATTTTTGGAAGGCGCAGTCAAGTCCTCAACCAGTGATGATTACAGACATCTTGGTAACATCAGGGCCAGCATGATCGTCACACACTCACTACAAATCACATACGCAGTAGCAATCTTCTGTCTCCTTTTAAATGAACAGACAGGGGTGGAGCTGACACGAAAAACTCGCGACGCCGCGTCTCTGAATTGAGGTTGGCTGAGGTACTTTGCCCAATGGACACAGGTACAGGCAGTGGGTAACCTCCGCTCCCTTGTGGGCTCTGAGTTTGGGGGGAGTGGCCAGAGGCCAGAGCGGGATTCCACAAGGTGAATTCAAGAGGCGGCAGGGCGGCCAGGAAACAGAGGAGTTGTACTTCGTGCTTTGACTGGTACTTTTTACAGGGGGCGCAGCTTTTCTTGGTCTCGACTCTGGAGGGTCAAAAAAATCTTCCTTCCTCTTGCGGGGAGGCTGCAGGGGTTTTTACCTCCTTATGATAGTAGCGGAGGCATTATAGAGAGGAAAAAAGAAACTGGGCATCCGGGGCCTTATCATGCCGGATCGCCAATCGCCGATTCGACCCTTTATTGTGCGAGCATTGAATATCTACATAGGCGTCATGTATAAAATAAACTGTGAAGCGGTTATTGAAACCAACAGATATGCAATCAACACCTGGCACTAATGCATAGCTGCAGTGTGTCGTCTGCCAACAACCAGTAATTTTCGGGGTCTCGTGCGGCGTTGCTACTACTCATGTCCCAAATTTGGACCTGCAGTAGTAGAGTTCCTTTGCAGCTGTTATTGACGCAGGGAGATGGGGTCCGGGACGTGCGTCGCTATCCAGGATGGATCTTGGGTACTGAGCGGTGGTGATGATTGTCGACTTGCACAAAAAAATATTTTCTGTGTCGTTTGCTCTTTGCGGCATTTGATATTCAGAATCTCCACATTTAACATCCGAGAACCGACCTCTTTGATTATTACGACTTGTTAATTTTTTCGCCCAGGGTTCCACGGCTTCCACCGCCATTTGGTACATCGGTTGGCAGCTCGATGCGGAAGATGCATGGCACTGTCATAATGAAGCATCAAACAAAGTTCAAGGAAGCTGCTTGTAAGTTGTCCGTGCCTTTCGCAAAATAAACAAACAAAAAAGACTAGGTACCTAGGTAGACGTTGTGAGGGTTTTGACCGCCTACGGCTACCAGTATACAAATGGAAAGTAGGAAGGTATAAACTCTGTAGAGTGCGCAGATGTCTGCCTGGTTTTGTTCCATGCTATCTATGTTTGCTTCTAGCGCCCTGCACCACCTCATGGTCTGGCGCGCCGGTGGCTGCACTAGGAGCATTAGTAGCCCGCGGGCCGCAACCACGGCGCCCATGCATCGGGCTGTTGGGCGGTACTGTATTACCGTATAATACATTGCTGTAGATTCCAAAAACCGAGCCAGAATATTCCAAGAAATATACTTTGTAGATAATGTCACAGTGCAGCTCCCATCATGCAGGTTCATGTACTCGAAAAAACCGGATGCAACGATGAAATGACACGCGAGCAAATAAGATGACAGTTCCTTTCTCCATCTGAACCAACGAGGCGGTCAAAATGTCCTGGTTTTGGTCTGACTGGTTCGCGCTCTTGTGGCCCTGTCGCCCAGCCCTGGAGGTTCCTCCTGAGGTCTGCATGGCTTAAACAGCCGCATTGCTCTCGTCCAATGGATCGACCTAGTTCTTCGCTCAAGTTTCCGGTGGACAGACCCATACCAGATGATGTACCAAACGTTTTGGTGGGCTCTCCAATGGACACACCCTGGACAAAGTACAGCCGCGCTATTTGATGCGGCGCACCTTTTATCCTGTCGCCTCCTGCCTGCCACCTTCAGCTAAACCAGAATGAGACCGAGACAGGTACCTACAGAAAAAAAAGAGGAGGAGAGCGATCAGGGAAAAAGAGGAGCTCTCCCAGTTATTGTAATATGCAGCACCCCATCCCCAAGTCTCCTTTCGGACAGTTGCTTTCGTTTGTCAATTCTTCTTGTCTTGTTGAATGGTGCGCGCGTTGCTTGGATGGGAATCCCTAGTCTGACTTGACCAACCCACATACGTTGGCACGAGCAAAGGGTCATCTCATCGACCAAAACGCGCCAGTCGGTCGATATCATGCTAAAGCAGCATTTCCCCGGCAGCCGCACGTCCAAGTCGATATACCCTCCTCGCCGCTAATAAGGTCGACTCCCATACTTTGACCACCAAGCCCTTTAACTCTTCTTTGACTATCTTTAATCCCGTTTGGACTTTATGCTCCTACACGTCGCTCTCTTTTAGACCCAGTCGCACGCTCCCTACAGAATATTTCCATTTTCTTCTTCTTTTGTTTCTTTTCCCGTTGTTCATCTTTGCGCCTCATTTTTTCTTATCCTTGATTGCCACAAGAAACGTCACGACAACGCACCCTGGATTTAGTGTGTGGAAATTGGCTGTACTGTACTATCGATCTCTGGCGCCCACACGAACGAATAGCGAGAAACGATTTCTACGATCGCCGAATACCATCACCTGGCAATTATCCCCGCAAAAGCGCGGGTCAGCAACTGTTTTGTTTCTTTTCTGCGGTTGAAATACGGCTTCATAAAGACGAGATTACGAACGATAGCACGCAGCGAAAAGAGACGCCTTTTTTTTTTTTTTTTTTTTGTTCTCCCAGGACGGCAGTTGCCCTGGATTATTCTTAATGACAACGACGACCAACGAAACTCAAAACGGCCTTTCTGCGATACGAACAGCTACCTGTACGACGGAAAGCAGCAGTCCCTAGCAACAGGACAGCCTTAACGACGCATCATCGCCATTTATCATCTATTTGTTTTCGCATCAGAGAAAGGCACTGGCGATTCGGGACTGACCGATTTGGACTTCATTGGACCGTGCTAGCTGGCAAGTCTAGAACTTAGTCAGAGCTGGCGGAGCACCGGGAAATTCTTTGTCTTGCTGTGGGCTAGGCTTATCAAATCGAATCGAAATCGAATCGACGGCGAACATGGCTACAGTCTAAGCCTGTCATCATACTCATTTTCGTCCTGACCGCGCAAAGACCTCAAATCACGGGACCGCACTGCACGTGCCTGGTCCCGGCCGAGAGGTTCAACGGAAATGTCGGGGCCACCACCGCCACCAAAGGAGCACACCTCGCGGCGAACGTCTACCACCAGCAGCAACTCTCAATCAAACAGCAGCAGCCATGGCATTCGTATCGTCCCCTATACGCCACCAAAGATTGTTCCTGGTCAATCTGAAGGTTGGGGGGCAGGAAGGCGACGCACGTCGAGCCAATCGTCGATCGCATCATCCTCGCAGCATCAACAACAACAGCACCAGCTCCAGCACCAGCAGTTGTTCAACGAACGCCCGCAATCTCTATTGCTGCAGCGGGCGCAGGCACAGCCACAGCCACGCTACAGCTACCCACAAGTGCAAAAACCCGAACCCGCTTATTATCAAGGCTCTGGGGATGAAGGCGGGCGCAGCCAAGGAAACCCAGCAAAGCTCGTCTCGGCTAATCGATTGGCCGATACCAAAGGGGGTCTGGTTTCAGGCACGAAACCAGCCGCACCACCAAGCGAACCAGCAACCCCTCCACCAGCCCCTGGCACAGGGCCACCATTGCTTGGCCCCCGCGGCTCCAATTTCATTGCCCTTAATGCGCAATTACACGAACCGCAACCACCAGCGCGCCAATCCTCAAAGCGTCACCTGTCAGTGCCTGCCTCATCAAACTCGGTAGCATCTAGCAGCAGTGATGGCGCGACCGGTTCCTCACGCCCAAAGTCGCGGCGCCGCAACTTTGTCGCCATTCATTCCGACAAGACATTTACCCTAGTGCCCCTCGCCAAGACAGGCTTCTTTGACAGCCAGACCAACAGCACCACCAGCGGGCGCACCAGCGTCGGGAGCCATGGCCTGTCTTCGGACCCAGGGAGTCTCGGCAGCCGCAGCACTGTAACATCCCCACCGCTGTCCATGTCAACCGTCAGGTCCTCCGGCTCGCATGAAGGCCTGTCAGACGCTTTTTTCTCAGACGCTTTCAGTGACGATCGTCCTAATTCGCCAGCCAGTACTGCGGACACTATCCCTGAGCGGACCCATGACGCGAGCCCACCTTCACCCCCTGCCACTGCTGTTGCCCAATTAGATGATGATCTTATTGGCCCGCAATCTTCTTCACCCTGGAATTATCGGATGGTCGGCGGCTTGAGGAAAGTTCCCAGCACGCCTCACCCTACTCGCTTTCAACCATCTGATGATCGAGACTCGAGTTTATCGCCGCTACTCGAAGCATCTTCGACCCCAACCTCCGACCCCGAGAAGCAGGACGCTCCTCCAGTACGCTCCCTAATAACCAAAGAATCTTTTGCATCGGTCCAGACCACTTCTACCTTCTCCGACTCCGCCAACTACAAGGTCTATTCTCAGAGCTCTCCGCTACGGAACTCGACAGAGACATTGCCGCCGCCGTCCCCCGGTAGCCCTAACGTGCAGCTACTCGGCCAATCATCGCCCGTCAGCCCCTACGACAGCAGTCCTGTTCGCCCCCACGGCAGCTCAGGGAGTGAAGACAACTACGTGGTCCACGGCGAACCATCACCATCGCCCGCTGGGCCCCTCGTCGGGAGACCTCGACCCAAGTTCTCTCAAGAGAGCCTAGTTGTACCGCCCCTCCACCCGACGCGCAAAAAGTCCCAAGAAAAGTTTGGATACTACAAGCAGCGCTCGAGGGAAAACCTGCGTCGAGATCGACCGTCTTCTTCAAGGTCGACGCAGTCAATCTCGTCCGTCATCGCTTCGGACACTGCACGGACCCTTTTCGCCGGCGCAGCCTCCATACTCAAGTCTCATAGCGCTACCACAGGAGAAAAGTCAAGCAGTGCGTCGCGACTGCAACCAGATTCATGGGCGGTCTCACCACCAAGTCATTCGGGCTTCGGCAAAACGACACAATCCTTGACCGTCCCCATGATAGAACCACATCCACATCAATGGAGCTCCCAGCTGTCCACGGTTATGTCGGAGGACGAGGAGGGGAGCAGTCAAGGAGGCTCGAGGTCACTATCCAGATCGACACTGAGGCGCGGAGGTAGCATAAGTGGCAGTGGTACCGGCAGTGGTAATGCCAGCAGTGATGAGCGGAGGAACAGTACAGGATGGGCTAGCAGCACACACAGTCGACAGCTACTGAGCATATCTTCTTCGCTCGCTGCACAACTCGAGGAAAGCCGCTCACAGACGGATTCCTTGGAGCGACCAGCAGCGGCGTATGGACGTGGCAATGGGTACTACGGTGATCGAACCGTCCGAGAGCTGGACGAAGACGGCGAGGGCATCACAGATTTGCGCCAATTATCCAACCGCCCTTCGCGGTCTGGCCTGTCTGGCTTCTTCAGCAGTAGCGACTCTTCCCGAAACCTACATTCCTCTGCAAGCTCTCGGAGCTTCAACTCGTCTTCGGTTCCAGGATGGGCTAGAGTCTATTACGGGTCAGGCGAACGCAAACAGCTCAGTGCGCCATCAATATCTGAAATGTCTGAAGGAAGCCGACCCAACTCTGCCATGCGCGCTGATCCTGGAAGCCCGAACACCGACCACTTCCCGTTGAACCTATGGAGCCCCCGGAAGCGAGTCAACGAGGTACAGCCCGGCAGCGCTGAGCAGCGACCGTTTTCAGATACTGGAAGCATGGAGATCGAAAACGCGCCCCCCATGGATGACTGGCGCATCCGCCCTGGGTTGCGCAAAATGACGAGCAGCATATGGTCACCTCACTTGCGATACGACAGACGCGCCAGCAGGTTCAACGCGTGGGACCCACCTAGTATCAGCTGGAGCGCAGACAGCCATGTTCTGGGTAGGAGGAATGCACAGGTTGCCCTGTTTGTTCTGGGATTCATCTTTCCATTTGCGTGGATGATCGCGGCATTGCTCCCATTGCCCGCCGAGCCCCAGCTACAGATGTTGGAAGGCGACAACAGCCAAAGCGAACTTGGAATCCCAGACTCCCTCCGCCGCCGAGTAACCCCCGCCGACGATATCCGATACCAGAGTGCCAAATGGTGGCGCACGCTCAACAGATGTATGTCAGCCGTTGGGTTGATCATAATTGGCGTCGTCATTGGTCTGGTAGTCGTTGGTATTCGGCAGGGATGGTACCAACGCCCCTGAGTGTGACGCCTACAACGCTAAGCTAAGCTTTCGCCTACAAACACCGGCGAGCCGACGCACCGACGCTATTGATTGCTATATTTATAACTTCTACTACTTTTTCATTGGGTCATATTTACTACTTCTTTCTTAATGACTATTGCACGCAACGATATGCAGCGGCTTATTACGACCCCGTCGATCACACCTCGGCGTCTCTCCTACCGTCACCTACCTACCACGACACGAACGTCTTTCATAAAGCTCTCGATAGACTTCTCTTTACCCCATCTCCTTCACTTAGAATACCCTTTTTACCACCAATCAATCCGATCCTTGTCGTTGTCAATGACCGACGTCGGACTTTTACCTTCAAACCCTCCTGTATCATTATACACAGCATTATCTATCTGATTCACTGGACTGCTAGAGACCGGGCGGAAAACCATGTACAAACAAACATTATCGGAGTTTTCTACTTTTGATACCCCTGGTCAATTTTTTAAACTTTTTGTTCTTTCTTTGGGAATGCTGGCAAGAAGGGATTGGAACTTGTTGGATACGGCACTGTTTGATCATCGTCCCGTCATAATGGAGGCCGAGTCGGATCTAATCCGAAGGACAAGCGCACCACAAGCATGCTTTTGGACAAGGGTCAAAAGCGTTTGTGTCGCAAGCATGCAAAAACCGACTTTTGGCCCGATTATAGTAACTCTTTGTCAGTTACCAATCCTTCACAATCCCCATATATGTCTCATAATTCCTTTTTTCTTCTTTTTTCGGTTTTGGTTACACTCGCTCCTAAATGGGATAGGGTATGCGATTTTTGTGACAAATCGACAGGCGACAAAAGGACAAAAATTAGCTTAATTTCTTACATACCCTTGGAGGTAGTAGATTTACTTTAGTCTGAGGTGGGCTAGGACCAGCTGACTCTCTGCTTTTTTTTTTTTTGGTATTTTTCTTGGATTTTGCTGGTCCTTCACCCATTTTCTCAGTTTAAATGTCTAATGAATCATTCAACCCATAATCTGAGACGACCCTGCATCCTGGACAGTTTGACTGCACAGGGCAATCCAAAAACGGATGAAATGACGCGCAGGTGGCTTTTTTACCCGATAATTTCAGATATGCAGTTCAACGTAGGAGTCTGAATCCGCTGCTTCCTTTAGTCGAGGTTAGAAGAAGTGTGACGCGTGCACGACACCCTGTCGAGGATGTTCCCTCGCGTGTTAGAGATGAGAAAAGTGGGAAAAGAAAAAAAAAAAAGGGAGGAAGCAGGAAGGGGTTTGTTTCGGAAGAAGGTAAATTCGTTCTAATGGCTTATATAATTAGACGACTTCGAGAATCAGATATAGAGTTCACCCTTGGCGTGTTTTGGTTGCTGCATCCTTTACTAGCTTACCATATATCATCATGCCGCCGAATGCTCAATAGTTTTTGTCTAAATCGCGGGCCCCGAACATCGCATATTGAGGTGTTAGCCTAACATTCTACTGACTTAAACTCCACGCGGGCTACTAGTCTAGGTACAAGAAACAAGCTCTAGATATGAGAAGACTGATAAGGAAAAACTAAATGCCCTCGACACAGCCCACTGCCTAGCAGCTGACGCTAACGACACCTATTAATCGAGCATGGTCTAGATTGTAAATCATTTTGCCGGTGGCATCTTCACCGAGGATCTCCGGCGAGCGCGCATCTCGATCTCACTTCTAATCTCCGCAACCGCGTCGTCGACTTCACGCTCCGGGTCCCCACTTACACCCATGACCGGCATCCGGTTAACACTGTCTGTGCTGGACGTTCTCTGTAGGGACGCCCTGCCTTCTCCCTTGCCAGCGGCCTTGGCGTTCCTCTCTTCAATCTTCTTCCGAAGCATCTTCTTGCCGGGCGAGGCAAAGAATGCCATTCCTGCCGCGGTACCCACGATGGCGTAATAGTACACGCGTGACCAGACAAGGATTGAGGGGCCCAATCGCAGGAGCAGGAATGGCGTGGTCGCAAAGGTGAAGGTTAGTTGCGTAGCAAAGAATGAGACTATGTCGTAGAAGCGCTTGTTTGGTAGCGCCTTCTGCGTGGTGGGGTCCATGAAGAAGGGTCGGAAATAGCGGCGGCAGTCTGAGAGAGGTCAAGCACGGTCAGCAATCCACCTATACCTACATGCAAACATGTGCAGACAGAGGCAATGCTCCAAACATATCCAACTTACTCTTCGCCACGGTTTGGATAAAGCTGGCCAGCACAAAACTGAGGTAGTAGCCTGGGTAGAAACCGTGCCACACCGCGCTGGTAACAAACGTGGCCATGCTGGCGCGGAATCCGGGTTTTTTACCCCTGGGAGTTACCCTCAGATACACGTAGTTACGGAGCCACATGTTCGTCTTGATGTTCCAGTTCTCCAAGTATGCCCGAGTATTTTGTGCCAATTCAACCCCCAAAGGGTTTATGTTCTGCACCCGAGTCCACGAAACCTTGCCCGTGACGGGGTCGACGCCGTTGTAACCCAGCCCTGCAAGAATGCAGGAGCCTTCGCTGAGTGACCAGGCCCCGTAGTACTTGCAGCGGGCGGTGAAGTTGAACATGTGCAGGATGAAGATACGCCGCGGAAAAGAGTAGCGCATGTACTCGGGCCCAGTAAGGAAATCGGCGTAGTAATACGACGACAGGTTGAGGAAGGTCAAAATCCACGCCAAACCCGTCAGCATCTTGAGAATGGCCGGTGTGGCCGAGCGTGGAATCTTGCGCTTTTTGCGTGTGGGCGCCTTCTTGAGCGGGTCGGTGCTGGCAGGCACGTCGAACATGGAGGTATCGAGCCAGCGACGGTATTCGGCGTAGTCGAAGGCCGGGCCGATAAGCAAGCTCGGGAAGAACAAGACGTAGCCAGTATAGTCGAGGAGTGATGGTAACTCGCGGATCACGCGGTCGCGCTGGAAGGATGAAAGCTGATCATCGGGCAAGAGTCCGTCTGCTACGTTCCAGCAGAAGGCAGTAAGTTTCATGACCAGGACCATCTGGCAGCCCGTGATGTCCATCGCATCATTATTGCTCTCCGCAAGAAGCTGGCGATTCAGCTGGTTGGCCGACATGTGGCCCATCAGGAAGACGAATGCGATCCATGGCATATATGGGCTGCTACGCATGTACTTGGCAAGGGCGTAGGCGCCTGCGGAGGATATGAAGATTGTTCGGAGACCGTCCCATAGGTCAAAGAGGCCAACGAGGTAGAAAAGCGCAAAACTGTGTGGCGGAGAGCATAATGGTTAGCTCGTTTGTGGTAACAGCATAACTGCTCGGGGGCTCAGGAGAGTAAGCAAATGCACCCGCCATCTTCCTCACTTACCCTATGCTAACAAGGTTCTTGAGCTGAGGTTTGGAATCTGGCACCCGCTTGAGTAGTCCGGCAAGTGGATAGGATAGTAGAAACGAGCTGATGAGCTTCACTAGGAAAGGAATAATCGGACCAAAGTCAGCACAGACGCAAACATCGTCGCAATGCAAAGGAAGGGTCCAATGCGCCAGCGTGGCTTGGGGCGGAGAAGCTGCTCACAGTCATCGGGGGAAGACCCTATCTTGCCCGATATGTAGACGAACGCTGCGGCCAACAAGATGGGTATGATCAGTTTGACAAGAACATTCTACATTTATCCCATCGCGACACAGCACATACGCGTGTTGATAAATGGAAGCATCTTAACACTGGTTCAGCGTCCGCAAACCGCTGGCAGCGTCTTGCAGAACGGAACTGTGCAGGAAACTGATAGGAGGTTCAATGTAGAGAGCAATCTTTTTACTTCATTTTGGGTTATGCTCGCTGAAAATAGGTAGTTGTCTGGGTGTCAGGGTTTCCCCAAGACTAAGGTTTGAGTCTAAAGTGTTGGTGAATCGCAGTTGTGGTTGTCCACTTGCGCTGAAGATAACTTTTTTTCTCCCTGCGAACCACCGAGGTGGGCTCAACAGTCGCTTTTGCTGAGCTAGTTGTGGCCTCCTTGACGTCACCTGCTCCGGCTGTACTCCCTGTTGAACAAAAACGCTGCCCCTGACAAAGCCGAGGCACGAGCCCCTTTCCACGTGCTCAGAGAAGAATCATTTGACATGAAAAAATATCCAAGTTAACAAGTAGCTATCGACACGTAGTAAACAATATCAGAGTCTCATGTGATATTGTATTTAAGCCCGAGAGTTAATAGACCAAACGTTTATCATGGCAATTGTCCAGAGGGCCATGTTCAGGGTAGGTTGGATGAGGGGCGTGCACTTTGCATAGTAAATTCTGGCCCAACCGAAGCCAAAACGCGGGGCAAGTGCTCTTGGTTCGTTCGTCGCATGTCTGCGTCTCAATCAGTTGACGGCTCACGGGATACCTTGGTTTACCCACCTAGGTGCCTTGCCTACCATAGCCAGCCAACTTATCGGGAACTAGATAGTAGGCGAATACCTGCATGCAAAAGTTGACTCCATGCTTGATCTATTACTGCTAGGTCAGAGGCACATGTATGGAAGCTTGTACGGCCTGGTTCTCATGTCACTTCATGAACGAAGAGGCTTAATGTGCCGCGCTGACGCTCAACAGACCTCCGCATCGGGTGTTTGATGTCCCATGCGTAGATGTAGCCATTTCAGGCACACAGGGGATGCAAACTGTCCTTCTCTGGATGTTACATTTTCTCTGATTATCTTTCTTCCCTACATGCCATTTTGCGGTACAATCGCATTCTCGGGCAGGATCCTACAGATGCATGTACGTACCTGTACAATAGATGCCCAATTGAACATTTCTGGAAATGGATTCAAAGGCGACATTCACAAATGAGGGAGCTCCCTCAGAGGCAGGGAGTGTGGGAAACACAGTCATTTCAGCCTCGGCAAAGCCGATGAAACTCCAATTGCCAGCAAGCTGTGACCCGCCACCGCCTCAAGGTCCAACTAAGGAGCTTGTTTGGATTGTGAGCCACCTAACCCTACACTGGGGTGAAAAAATGATATAAATATGTCTATCGAAACACCTACTCACCAGGATCAATGCATCATGTTTGTCTAGGTGTTCGGGGGCACCGGCCACATGGGCCGATCGCTCGTCAAATGCGCACTATCGCACGGCGACAGCGTCACTACCGTCGGGAAGAGGTTCGAGTCCACTCCGGAGGATATGGTGCAGCAACACGAGAGATGCATGGGAGCACTCTGTGACGTGCGCATCCGCGAAACCGTTGAACGCGTTGTCGAGAGGACAATTGAGCGTTTTGGCCGGGTGGACGTCATTGCAAACTGCTCCGGTTACGGTGTCATTGGGGCCTGTGAGGACCAGGATGAACATGAAATTCGGAATCAGTTCGAGACCAACTTCATGGGAACACTGCACATAATCCAGGCCAGCCTCCCTTACTTTCGCCAGCAGGCTGCTGGTCGGTATTTGATATTTAGCTCTACTGCCGGTGCCCTGGGTGTGCCGGGCCTGGGCCCCTACTGCTCGACCAAGTATGCCGTCGAGGGCCTGATCGAAGCGATGCTCTACGAGATCGACTCATTCAATTTGAAGGCCACCTTGGTCGAGCCGGGTCTCGTGAGGCGTGATGAGCCAGACTCACAAACAAATCCTCTTCCTACTTGGGGTCATTTTCTGATCCGTCCGGCGAGCGATCCGTATCTGGATCCCACATCACCAGCGCTCCATGCGATGCGCATGGTGCAGTGGCTCGGGGACAGACAGCCCACAAGCGCCGTCAAGTGCGCCGAACTCGTCTGGCAACTGGGCCACTGTTCATATCCACCCCTACGCCTACTCCTTGGAAACTACGCAATCGAAAGTATTCGCGACCGCTTGCGGTCGGTGACAGAGGAGCTCGAGGACTGGAAGCACCTCAACTTCCCAGCACCACCTGACGTTTCGGATACGCAGGAGAATGACCAAGAAAAAAACGAAAGGACCGACACAGATAAGGATGGTGACAAGGCTGGAGGAAGTATGGAAGAGAAGATGGATGATGCTGTGGAGGATCGACTTGATGCGATGGACGAGGAGATGGTAGATTTCCCCGGTTAGTCCAAGTCCAAGAAGGCACAGCCAAACAAGCATAAAAAGCCATGCAAATATTCGTCAAACATAGTTCCCACGACGTTGTGATACTGAGGATCTACTGAAATATTGCAAAAAAAAAAAAAAAAAAAGGCAAGCAGGGTATGATGTGGGCGAGATATGGACGGTGCATATGCACTGATCAGCTATAAGCATGGGGTGAGCCCCTCGAATATAATGACGGTTAATGCCATTCTTCCTTGATAATTGCGATGTGTTTGCTGGCCCCTTGAAAAGTACTGTACACAGACATGTATCACTCTACCACTCTATCAATCAATCGATGTATTCGATTGGCGGCCCGGTAGACGTGTCCCCTTTCCCAGGCCCGACCGACCCCTTTTTTGCACAGCCCGCCGAGACAAGCGAAGACGAGATTTCTTTGGTTCCACAGATTTCTTCTTCCGTCCCCACAGACCGAGCGCTGGTTGGCTGCCAATAATTGCGAACACCCACTAGAGCAAGCTATGGGAACAGTTTGTCCCAGCGCCAGGCCTTGGAACGCCTGCCTTATGTACCGACCAGGGTGTCATCTGGCTGCAACCCTGGCTAGTAGGTAATTTAGTAATTTGACATCCGCCGTTTAAATCTTATTGCCTGTACCGCCTTAGAATTTCGCACGTTGGCCATCGTCTTTTCCATATCGACGCGTCTCTTTGCCTTATCAGCACAGAATTACTCGATATTGAGACCTGGTCCTCAGACTACACGAGTGACAGTAACTTTACGTCTCCAATATTCAGTTTCAAAAGCGACCGATATTGACTGCATTGTCTAACTCTTCTGCCACAGCGTCCCCTGACGCCACAGCATCTTGCTCGTCCCTATCGAGTGCCAATCTGGCCTAAGCCTCCGCGGTCTTTGATCTCGGGACTTTTTCTATCGAGATTTTCATCCGCTGCCTGCCATTTTAATCCTCAACAACACCCGGAACCCCAAGGCTCTTTCATTCCCGCCCTTCCGCGATTACATCCAACACAATGGCGGACAAGAAGAACGAAGATTTTGTCGTCAGGATGCCAGACAACGGCACCGTTGAGAAGGAGCCCTTTTTGGCCCGATCGCCACCTGCTAGGGCCCGTACTGGCAGCGGCGGTGGATTCGGCGACAGCTTCTCGCTGGCCAGGGTTGCCAACAACCCTCCGGCTGCGATCCTGGCTTACTGCCTTTCCTCGATCAGCATGACTGTGGTCAACAAATATGTCGTCTCGGGAAGCGAATGGAACCTGAACTTCTTCTACCTCGCCGTTCAGGTATGATGCCGACTCGAATCGTCTTTGTTAAACCCATCTGTACTAATAATTATATTTAGGCTATTGTATGCATTATCGCCATTCTCTTCTGCAAGCAAATTGGTATCATTACGAACCTGGCGCCCTTTGATAACGTTAAGGCGAAGAAGTGTAAGTCTTCACCCCCCCGACTTTGAAGCGCCCAAATACAACCCCATTACCCAGCCTCGTCTAACTTTGGCTTGCTATAGGGTTTCCCGTTTCGCTGCTTCTCGTCGGCATGATCTATACCAGCACCAAAGCGCTTCAATTCCTCTCAGTTCCCGTCTACACCATCTTCAAGAACTTGACCATCATCGCCATTGCGTACGGTGAGGTCCTTTGGTTTGGAGGCAGCGTCAGCCCCTTAGCATTGGTCTCGTTCGGCTTGATGGTTCTTAGCTCCGTGGTTGCTGCTTGGGCCGATATTCAGAGTGCCATCCACGGTGGCTCGCACCCGTCCGAGGCTTCTACAGCCATCTCAACCCTCAACGCCGGCTACGCTTGGATGGGTATGAACGTCTTTTGCAGTGCCGCCTACCTTCTGGGCATGCGCAAGGTCATTCACAAGATGAACTTCAAGGACTGGGACTGTATGTATCACTCTGCTTGCCCCCCCCATTTGGATCATATCGACTAACTTTGTGCTAGCCATGTTCTACAACAACCTGCTCACCATCCCGGTCCTCATCGTCTGCTCCCTCATCGCCGAGGATTGGTCAGCTGCTAACTTGGCCAGGAACTTCCCTATCGAGTCCCGCAACGCGCTCTTCATTGGCATGATCTACTCGGGCCTGGGCGCTATTTTCATCTCGTACTGCTCCGCCTGGTGCATCCGCGTGACGACCTCGACGACATACTCCATGGTTGGCGCTCTCAACAAACTTCCGATTGCTATCAGCGGTCTTGTTTTCTTCTCGGCCCCTGTTACCTTTGGTTCCGTCTCGGCCATTGTCATTGGATTCATCAGTGGTATCGTCTACGCATGGGCCAAGGCCAGGCAATCGTCTCAGGCCAAGAGCGCGCTGCCAACACAGCAGCCCGTCATGAGCGCGAGTTCCCAGAGCAACAAGGACGCTTCGAACTCCTGAACGGCAACTGAAGCACGATGAGTGCGGCGTTTTTGCCCTGTGGAATAATTTGCTGTCTTGTAACGCCGCTAGGGACTGTTGTCCGTGGTCTGCAACTCAAATAAGAACTCCGCATTCAGCGTTGCGAAAGTTGGCCTTGTTGTTACTTCATTTCTCATTTGTCATTTCATGTACATCAAGCTTCGTTTTGCCTTCAACTCTTTAATCATTTTTTATTTCTCCTTGTCATAGAGCTTATTCGGCGCGCGCGCAAATGTCTGCCGACGGAGATGGCAGAAGCAAACGGGGCACAGCACAGACCTGCAATACTCCAGACAGACTTGCGAACGGACACATGAAGCTTCTTGGGTTGGCGTTCTGGTTTGAAAGAAGGATGGAAAGCCGTGCACCTGCATTATTATACACGGGCAGCAGGCCGGCACATGGCCGTATAGAAGATCAGATGATGAGATGAAAATGTACACGTCAAATTAGCGAAGATAGCTGATCACTATCGAATGCCTATGGAACTAGGTATAAAGCTATTAATACTACCCTCTTGTAACACGGACTCCAAGGATATTGCATATGAAAAATCGAGATCAAGCACGAAACACATTTGTGCTTATTTGCACCAAGCACGCAGCATTCAATGAACACGAAATGTTATCTACTTTGCGGAGGTACCTGGCCTTAGTGGTGAAAGAGCCGGAGGGTGTCGAACTGACACATATGCCCCGCCCTTATCCCAAACCAAAGGTACCTCTTCGGTAGCTCAGTGGCCAAGCAATTCATTCCCTTGGTCACTTTTCTCACTCACGGTAATGACTGCGGTGCTTATTGATTTACGCCTGTCGCTTTGTCTTGTCGCATCGTCTTTTTGCTAAACTGAAGTTTTCTTGGGAGGAAGTCAATGCGGCACCGTATCGCCATGAGTTGCAGATAGTCGCACCGGTTCCGTCCAAACAAAGCACGTCGACATCGCGATCAGCGCGGAAAGGTGGTTTGCACAACATGTATCACCTAGCTAAAGGACTGTACATGCTTGCGACCAGCAAGGAAGGTGAGCGGCACCGCGCCCCTTTACCCCGAATCTCCCTTCCGCCAATGTGCCCATCTCGACAAATAAGCTGCTTTCTGCTGACAAAGATGACAAACCTCCAATCGATAAAACAGAGTATTCGGTGATATTACTCGGGCTCGACAATGCGGGCAAGACTACGTTCCACGAGCAGGTCAAGAACCTCTTCAACCCTGGCGGCGATGCGCCCTCCTCGGCCAAGCCCATAAAGACGGTGCCCACTGTGGGCCAAAACGTGTCGACCATCACGCTGCCCGACATGTATATGAAGATCTGGGACGTGGGCGGGCAGCACAGCCTGCGTAAGCTGTGGCAAAGCTACTACACGAGCTGCCACGCCATAGTCTTCATCATTGACAGCACCGACATCGGAGACGGGATCCTCAAGGCCGAGAACGGCGAGGCGCACAACGCCGCGGGCGCTGCGGGGGGTGGCACTGGAGGTGGTGGTGCTGCCGGCGGCGGAATGACTGCTGAGGAGATTGCGGCCGCTGCCGCCGGGGACATGAATGGGAGGTTGGATGAGTGCCGCCTGGTGCTCGAGGATGTGCTGCAAAGCGAGGACACGGAGGGCGTCCCGCTGCTCGTCCTGGCAAACAAGCAGGACAGGGAGGACTGTGTCGAGGTGGTCAGGATCAAGGAGGGGCTGGTCAAGAGGGTGTTTGAGGGCGAAAAGGCCGACAGCATCCGCGACTCGCGTGTTCTACCCGTCTCGGCCATGAAGGGGACAGGAGTCAAGGAGGCTGTGGACTGGTTGAGGTCCAGAGTGAAGCTCAACAAGGAGAGCAGACCGCCTGTAATGAGGTGACGTCTGCCTGCGGAGGTGCTCGGGAGCTTGCTACGTGTGGTTGACTGGCAGGCCCGAGTCTGGGTGCGCATTTTGTTGCCTTGGCTGGTGCCTATTGTGTTACGATTTTATGAGTTTCAGGAACGGCGTCATTTTGCCATTGCATTTGGCTGGGGTATCATCGGTTTTGTTTTGGTTTTGTTGGTTTTCTATTTCTCTTTTGGGCGTCTTCTATATGCAAAAAAACACCCTCGAGTTCACCTCTCGTTCTCTGCCGACAGCTCCGCCAAAAGTCCGCCCCTGTCCCTCTTATTTGCGTCCTCTGCCAGTTTATCATCTAGGAGCTTGGAGAAATCCTTGGCCTTGACCAACGCCACCGCGTTGCACTGCAGCAGTGTGACGGCTTCGACGGCGGTCCCTCCTAGCTTTGCGATCTGGCAAATCTCGCCGTGACGGTTCAAGCTGATGGTGCAGGAGCTCACACGGACCTGCTCCTCGAGCCAGTTGGCGTCGACGACGAACATGTCGCCCAGGTCGCCGAAGAAGCTGAAGGTGACGCAAAATGGCGAGTGCAGCCAGCTCAGCGGTACGGGTTCCCTCTCTGCGGGGGTGTACACGGTCACGACCTCGCCCTCGATGCTCGTGTCCGGTTTCCTGAAGTGGCGCAGGGCGGCGACCACAGCGAGGCAGGAGGCATCGATCAGGTTGCCGTCATGGGACTCGGCGTGCACATCCACCCGGATGGACCAGCACTTTTGGCCCGCGACCAGGCACAGAGACTCGGTGTCGAGCGCGTTGGATCGCCGGATCGTCTTCTCGAGCAGTCGGGACAGGAGGACTTCGGTCTCGGTCGGGCGGTTCACCTCAAAGGCGGGGGATGCCATTGGACTGAGCTCTGTGACGATATTGAAGATTCCATCGAAGGGGCGGTCGGTATATGGTATTGTGACTTCGGCCGAAGCTTTTGCGACAATTCTACGGGATAGATTAATCAGTATCGAGCAGTCGGTAATAGCGCCAATCTTTGCATTTTCAAGAGCAAATGTATGTTATATAGAATAGATATACCTTGTTTTGCCAAATTCAACCTCAACGAGTCCATATTCGTCACCAAAAGACAACTTTATGGGTCGGTATTCGTCTATATCACGCCCGTCAAGTCGTAAATTCTGCTGCAGCGCCTGAAGCAGGAACGCCTTTTCGTTCAGCGAAGGTTCTGCTTCGCGCGGCATGTTGTTGAATTATATCTGAAATTACTGAAGATTAACTTGATGCGAAAAAGCGCAAGCTTGATTGAATATTTCCTACTTGCCACAAGGCTGCACCTCTCACAAAGCAAATCAAGAATACATGCGGGAAATCTACTGACTTTTTGCGCCGAACAGGAGCTTCTTGGTCGACGAACAATGCATTCTATGGATGTAGAAGTGGGGGTGAATACCAGCTTTGTGCCGGGCGGTGACAGGGGCCATGTCGACTTTCCCCATGCGAAAGATGCAGTCGCGCCAACCGCGACAACGTCCGTGCCGCCGCCGTTTTGTATCTACGGTACCTTACCTTAGGTACCTTCCATTGCCACTAAACACTCAATCATCTTGCCATTCATTTTGGTTGCTACCCTCAACGTCAACAATTCTAAGATCAGTGTCCACAACTCCCTTTTCTGTCAAAACGAAGCATCCACTCCGAAACACGAAAACATAGAGACACCATGACTACAGCACACAGACCTACCTTTGATCCTGCAAAAGGCAAAGAGGCACTCCGTGGCCCAGCCTACCACCAACGCCTGCTCCCCGCCCACACACAACTCAAGTACCGCAAGCGAGGCCAAGGCGGAGCCGCCGATGCCGATGGCGCCATCGACCTGCGCGCCGAGCTGCTCGCGGCCGAAGCGGCCCACGCCTCCAAGTCAGGCAATTCCAGCGCCAGCATCGCAGCGCCGTCATCAAAACACAGCCCTGCACCGAACTCGGACGACGAAGGTGCAGCGAGGCAAAAGCGACCGCTAGACATGACGACGGACGGGGAGGAGGATCCCGAGGCGAAGCGGAGGCGGATTTTAGCAGAGACCAGGGAGCTGGACGCGGATGATACGGGCGGCAGCTCCGAGGAAGAGGATGACGACGATGACGATAGTGATGGCGATAGCGACGATTCGGACGACGAGGATGCGGAACTCGCACGGGAGTTGGAGAAGATACGGCGGGAGAGGGCGGAGAAGCGCGAGCGCGAGGAGAGGGAGAAGGCGGCGGCTGCCGAGGAGGAGCGAGAGAGGGATATTGCGCTGGGCAACCCGCTGCTCAACAAGCCAGACTTCAACATCAAGCGCAGATGGGACGATGACGTGGTCTTCAAGAACCAAGCGCGTGGGACGGAAGATAAGGGCAAGAGGAAGGAGTTCATCAACGTAAGTTATCAGCTTTTCAATTATGGATCTAGCGACGGTCCCTGGATCAATTTACTAACTTCCTTCATTTACAGGACCTTCTCCGCTCCGACTTTCATAAACGCTTCATGGGCAAGTATGTGAGATAGGGGATCAGCGGGTTATCTTTTGGGGGCTTAGGGATAATAATATGAATATGACAGTCCGTCAGCTGTCCGGACTGGGTTGTCTAGAATTAGAGCATGATAAAACAGCGAGCAACGTTGCCAAAGAAGACTGCAGTTACTGCAAACTGGCTCTGGAATCCCGGTATGGAATCATGCTATCTGATGCGGAGAGGCATGGTAAGGTCTCATAATAGTTGAGTGATGTATTGTTGGTTTAAATTCTGACATAACAGTTTTGAAAACGACAATGACAGCAGTCTGCGGCTAAGTTGTAGCGGTCCATCAGTGATGCCTTGTGGGAAGGGTTACTATTAGTTGCGGTATGTACCTACACAGAATAAAGTGCTCCACAGCTTTACAGGGAGCGTTTTGCCAATTCTAATTTAGTAAACTTTCATTGCGTCTTGAGTTCCTTCCATCGCGTGACTGGACTGTTGGGATTCAACGCTCGGAGAACAGAGCACAAATTTCCTACACGATTGAAGACAAAGCATAATAATCTCGTTCTCATTTTCATTCTTGTTCTCATTCAATTTGCAAGTTTCGCAGAGTTTGATTCTCAGGCAGTGAAAATGCAAGCAGCAGTGATCAGTCAACACCCATATTTTCCCGAGGACGCGTCCATCCCGGACTTTGTATCAAATGACAAATCCTTGACAGATATTGTACTCCCCTTCGCGGGCACAATCACCTGTATTCTGGCAGCATCGGCCATACTTTCGAAACGTATCAATCCGAGTCTGAGTCTGACTGACTTGGGTCAAGTCTGCTGGTTTGTTCTCAGTGAGTGTCAAGACTATCGCATTTCGAACAGTGCTATTGTGGGGCTTCTAAGTAGCTGACATGTTGCCGTTGAATCAGGTGGCTATTTGCACTTGTTCTTTGAAGGTAGGACGCGCAGAAAACTACCTACTGCCTCAAATATCAAAAAAATCCCCGAATCGTCTGACTGGCTCTGCGTTTATATGATCTAGGTTACCTGATTCTCAATTACGAACGCGTTGCAAATTCCAATGAGTTGTTTGCTCAGCTTTGGAAAGAGTACTCACTGAGTGACTCGAGATACCTCACAGCTAATACGTTTGTGATTAGTATTGAAACTATCACAGTGGTATGTCAATCTGCTGCCCTGACATGGCATGACCCTTGATGGCAATAAGTATCTCTGTAAAGAGTTTGGACGTTGGTTTATAACATCTCCACTCCATAACAGCTGTTCTGGGGACCATGCTGTATCGCCACTGCGTTCTGCATTGCCACGAGGCATAACCTGCGGTACCCGCTCTCAATCATAGTGTGTATGGCTCACCTATATGGAGTGGTACTCTACTACGCAACAAGCTTTGCAGATATGGAGATCAAGGGGGTCGCGCACAGCAGGCCCAAATTTCTGTACTTTTGGGTCTACTTTGTTGGCATGAATTTGCCCTGGGCAATCGTTCCGTCGGGTAAGCATTCCATTCATCATTACTCCTCTTTCGTCATGATGAGGCTGACAGCTCGTGAAAATGAAGCTATTCTTTGGGCATCTATCAAGAAGATATGTTGGGCTCTTGATCTGGCGGATCGAGCGGACAGTCACCTGAAGTCATCTGATCTCCAGTACAGCACCAACGCCGCCAAGAAGATTCAATAAGTGCTCAAAGCTTGACTTCATGGCTGGTTTCAAGATTGCGGAGGAACTGGACAATCCTGTCACACATCCATTCTTGCGCGCCTGGGTCTCTGACGGTATGAGAGGCGCCTGGTATCAGACCAGATAGCTCACTGATTACTCCGGCCGGAGCTAGCTTCTTCCACCGGCCGAGGAGAGCCTCTACATCAATAGACTTGGGCACATGCTCGTCTTCACCGGATGGCAGTACCAGTGCGGGCTTCCGGAAGTTGGCCCAGAAGGAGGCAATCTTGTCGTCTGTAAGATCCGATGAAAAGAAGTCGTCTTCGCCACTTTTCTCAGCGAGTGAGGTGTTAGATAAGTAGCTCCCTCCAGTTAAGATGGCGGATAGCCTTACCCGGGGCTTAACAGCGAATTAAGCCGATATGCCGTGAGTGGAGCTCCGAAAACCTCAGATACTGGGTTGTTTCGCGGCATCATTTCATTTTCTTCACCAGCACGAATAAGCGTCGCAGCCTGGGAGATAATTTGGTCAAGTTCCTTCTTGTCGACCAAAGGTCCAAATGCCTCCCTGTCGGAAACGGTTCCCTGCATTATGAAGCCATCCACAGGGGCACTGTTATGCCTGCCGTAGTTTGTATACTCCATGCAGTCCTGAGCGAGCATCAAGCATCGTCAGCAGAGCGAACCATCATGGCATTGCAAATCCCAATACAATCGCGGGGACCCAGACCTGCGTCCCCGTAGAGTGTCCCATCAGGACAATCTTTTCTCTGCCAATACCACGAAGATATTGGACAAGAGCAGAGATCTCAGCTACGTCATCGCTGAGACGTTTGGTGCCGAAGCCGTCAAAGGCGCTGGACAGGCGGACCTCAAAGACCGAGTAGCTCAGGGAAGCCTCCTTTTCCAGCCGCTGTGAAATCGTCCGCACATATCTGAGCGTGTGCGGGCCATCACCAAGGCCACCGATGCATATCAGGGCGTTCTTGGCTGTAGTTGAGCCCGACTCGTATGCACACTGCCTTGGCACGGGTGATTTGAAAGGGTGTACCAGAACAGGGAAGGGCGTCGACATGGTGGTTGACTCTCGGCGTTAAGTTACACAGTTTTGACCGATTGCGACTCAGAAAAGATGTTATTTCAAGTATCAAGGTTGAAGCCTCGAGAAACACTCATTATTTGCAAGCTGTAACATTTCAGTCCAAGTGGGCAGGACCGTGTCAATCTCCAGCGGTACCAACTGCTGCTGTTACCCTGTATTAATTACAGCGTCATCAGGCATGGTGGGTGTCGAAAGCGGGGCTCCGAAGCCGCCAAGCGCTGGACTTTAGCACAATCATTCGCCAGACAAGGCAAAGTTGCGTGTCCAACCCATCAACACGTACCGAATTTGTGAAGACTTGACTGGCAAAAAAAAGAAGAAAAAGAAAAAAAGATACAACAGCAAGCGTCTGCTGCAACGGCTCCCCAGAAAATGTATTGAGGGCTGTAAGTCTTTGGTTTTACCATGGAGCAACCGTTGTTCCGCAACTCGTCCTCGGCGCGGACTGAGTTGTTTGCCAAGGTCGGTAGGCCCATCGTCAGTCATTTCGCAACCCGCCAATCCTTCTGACATCTCATCATCCGATAGCTTAAACCATGTTGTGTGGAGATCAGCAAGCTTGTGATGCGGCCGTCCGCGGCACCATCGCAAGCCAACCAGTTGCTGCAGTTGACGGATCGACTCTACTCCATCCTTAATGGACAGGTCAGCTATGACGCCTCGGCTGTGGATGCAAAGATTGCAGAATATGTTTTCTTCCCGCTGTCGTTCGTCTTCAAGAATAAGGAGGATCACTCTGCCCGAGTGCTAGAAAACGCCATCAAGTGTCTGCGGATTTTGATTCAGTATGGCTGGCGATCTACCATCTCTACGAGTCTGACTCAACAGCTACTCATACTTCTCACATTCATCATCGCCGGCGTTCCTGGCCAGCAGAGGACTTCGCCGCCGCCGGAAGAGACGGTCCTTGAATGCTACAGGTCTCTTGCTGTCTTGATCAGAGAGGCATGTCTGTCAAGCTCCGTATCAGAATCCCTGGTTGACTCCAGTGGTCTACCAAGTCTAGGCCACACCGTAACTGTCATTTTGGATGGCAGCACGGATGGAATGACTGCAGATATCCAGCTTGCGGCACTCGATGCCCTGAGGACTCTCTTTGTCTCGATGAAAGACCGTGCTGCACTTGCATCCTTCCTCCCAGGCAGTGTGTCGACTCTGTCCAAACTTCTCTCGCCACCTGCGTCACTCAAGCTTCAGAAACGTGTGCTCTGTTACGGAGCAAGAGTCTTTGGGGACGTTCTGACCAGGGTGCTAGGCGACATACACAATAGAGATGCGCTGAGGCAGCTCACCTCAGACACGACCGGGGAGGGAAAAGACGGCGAGCTGTCTGGGACAGAGCTATCTGCGTCTTGGCTCAAAGCTACATCCGCTCAAGTCAGGATGGCGCTCGCCATGGTGCTCAAGTTACGATCCCACGAGTCGGATAATGTTCGGAATGCCGTTGAGAGGCTTGCTCTATCCCTCTTAGACGAATGTCATGCGTCTTTGGCTGACTGCACAGTATTTCTCGTCGAGACGGCCATTTTTACCTGGAAAGAAGAAGATGATTCAACTGATCTATCGGGGGGTCCAAAGCATACCGCTTCAAGCATTCGTGACTCTGCTCTGCCAGAAAGCGTAGCGGTTCAAACTACCTTGCAGGACCTGGCCATGATATACCCGGAACTTCAAGATGCTATCAAGACCGTGGTACATAATATGATTACCAGCATGCCCAGAATCATGCAAACTTCAGACGAAAAAATTAAGCAGCAGTGCATATTTGCACTCTCTCGAGGGCAGCGAATAGTGAAAGTCCTGAATATTGACTCGTCCCTGTTGCATGAAGCACTGTCCTCGGCTCTGAGAGACAGCATTGTGGCTTTGACCTCAAGCAAAAAACAACTGAACGTCGTGGCCGACGCTGAATTTGAAGGGGAGATGAGTGTCAACCCCACAGACTTGGTTACACGGCCGGGTGAAACGCGAACATTCAAGCCCATCATGCTGGCGCATGGGAGTCAAGCAGGTACACGTGATGCCTTCCTCAGGTTGGTTTCCGGTATTGGCTCGCCATCTCAGCAGGCAGATCTGGCTACCGACATGATCAGTCTGGCAAGGGATTTGTCAGGAATAGATCAGGTCACAGCCTTATGGCTAGCGTTTGAGTTGCTGAAAGTAGCACTAGCCAAGAACGAGCAGGACGAGCAGTTCTTTGACTTTTCCGGCACCATGTCAACAAATGAGCCTACCGAAGTCTTCCAAGAGCTCTATCAGCTCTCTGTCTTGATGCTGACATCACATACTGACAGTCTCGAAGTCGACTGGAGACTGGAGGCCATAGCTATTGAGGTTACGACTTTTGCCGCCTCTCAAATGGGGGTTTCATTCAGGCCAGAGCTCATTGATACTCTCTACCCTATAGCAACCTACCTGGGCTCACAAAATACCCAGCTAAGGCTTCACGCGATGACAGCGCTTGGCTTGATTGCGTCAGCGTGTGGATATCAGGATGTGTCCGAGTTGATTGTTGACAATGCCGATTACATGGTCAACTCGGTATCTCTGCGCCTGACTTCGATGGATGTTACACCGGCGTCACTCCAAGTACTGAGGATGATGGTGAGGCTGACGGGGCCGAAGCTGTTGCCTTTCCTAGACGACACAGTAGCCGCCATTTTTGCTGCTCTTGATAATTATCATGGGTACCCCGCCTTCGTCGAGCGATTGTTTTCTGTACTCTCAGAGGTGGTGCAGCAGGGTGTCAAGTCTGACGTGCTCTTGCTTGAATCGAAGGAATCCAAAAGTCTTGACCACAGGAAAAGATCAATGGCAGCAGCAACCATCAATGATATTGAATCAGAAGTGAAAGAGAGGATTGCAAAGAAACAGAAGAGGAGAAAGGAGAAAGAGGATCTTCTTCCAGGCGTTAGAGCCAAACATCCTCAGAAGCCGTGGACTTCTGAAGCAAAACAGCTTCTAGACGAAAGGGAGAGGAAGATGAAAGCCGATGATGAGGAGAAAGCAGAAGACACAGGGTCAGGCGGTGAGGTCGAGAAACCAAAGCCGGTCCGTACGCCAACATATGAACTGCTGTCACGAGTTACGACCTTGACGCAATATTATTTAACATCACCAACTCCGACTTTGCGAAAATCGTTACTGGATCTTCTCTCTACAATTACTCCATCTATGGCCCTGGATGAGGATGCATTTCTACCCATGGTCAACTCTCTTTGGCCGGTCGTCATCTCGCGCCTTCGCGACGGGGAGCCATTTGTTGTGGCTGCAGCTTGCAGAGCCATTGCGGCGCTTGCACAAGGGTCTGGGGACTTCCTGGCCTCGAGGATCAAGACTGAGTGGTGGGACTCGATGTCCAGGTGGTGCCAAAAGGCAAAGCAGAATGCCAAGACTGGTGCGACAGGAAATGGTGGGAGAAGTGGAAAGAGCAACAATTCTGTTCCCATTCACTCCGGTCGAAATATAGGCAGACTCAACATGGCCTTGGTTGGCAATGAAGTTGTGCTGCCACACCGTCCACAGGGCAGTAGTAGACCTGGCAGCGGCGGTGTTGATACTGAAAAGTATTCAGACGGCGGACTGGGAAGGTTTGCGCAGGCATCACAAGTATGGGAGGCCACCGTCGACATGCTCGTTGCACTGGTCTCCTTTGTCAGGCTGGATGACGAGGTTTTTGACCAAATACTGGAACTGCTCGCCGACGAGCTCGAGAGCAATTCAGTTGCTCGCAAAGCACTCGAGGTGGTCAATGCGGATGCGGTTTGGCTGGCTAGATTTGAACGTGGCTCGCTGACACAAGATCTCAGTGTACCAGTCATGGACGGAATCAGGTTTGCTGCTTTGGCATAAGCAGCAGGTCGGTCTGGCGATGGATAAGTACACACCTAGTCATTGGCTACAAAATACCTCTCGGGGCTACTACCACTCGAAATGGATTAATCGCCTTTTCCGCGCCAGCCTGCTACGTAAACCTGCCTCCAATCAACGAACTGCTGACTGTGCCGCCAAAGCATCATGTTGTGGGTTGATACGACGTCGCAAACTCGGACCATGCATAAGTAAGCGGGGATTGGGAAGTATTCTATGCGGGTTCGTTGCACCCGCATACTTCTAGAACCCTTCGCCGAGTGAGCGTGCTTTGCATTGGTGCTTGGATGGGACGTTGCTGGCAGTAGAAACTTTACGTAGTAGGTCAAAGCGGTATCCTATTGACAAGGACACCGGCGGCCGATTTGGGTGAAAAATCCGTGCCTCTGAGGTATTTGGAGCAGTATACGCCTTTGATCTTTGTTTAAACAAAGAGTGGCTCACTCTGTAATCTTATCGCGCATCTCACAAAGACGCATGTGCGCAGTCAGCTACCGATTCTTGACGTTGCAAGCTTTCCAAGAAATCCCAAGATATCGCCAAGATTGCTCAAGCTTTCGCCCAGCTCGGCTGACAAGGTGCGCTATTATCATCTTTATGTCAGCTTGTCATCCCATGATATGTACAAAAGCTACAACGCCGGGAACGTTTTATCACCGCGGTCATCACAGGAAGAAAAAAAGAGCACACATACAATAATAGTCGTCGCACACAAACGACACAAACAACAGATATGATCATTTTGTTTGGTATCCATCGGTCCCACGTTGATGGGCGCTAATTTTAGGCATTGCAGGCTGCTGCGCAACTTGATAACCTTGATAGGACATGATCATTCTGATCAATCGCATGTATTACCAGGGACACTCGACAAAATGCGACATTTACCTGGGTCCAAGACGAACGATTCAACTCTGGTCTCCAATGCGACATGTCTAATAGAGACGGGATGGCTGTCACTGGCCACTGTCATCACCACCATTACTCCAGAAAACATGTTCTTGCTTTGCCACCTTTTGGCTGACCGAAAATCTGGCCCATCCAAACTTGCTTGAAAGTTATCGTGGATGTCCGAACGCTTGCCGATTTCGGACGACCTTCCTCTTTAGACTTGGCGTAACCCCCCGCTCAAAGTTTATCGTTGCGATGGCACTCGTGCCAAAATACCCTGGACTTTCTCTTCCAATAATTCAGAGAGAGATACCACGGTAGAAGAGAGGAAAAAAAAAAGGAAGGGGAACAAGGGACACAAACTCACCACACACTCTTCGCCACTGTTGGTGGATGTGGGCGCGCAGATAGCGCAGTCCACGAGTCGAGTACCATGTTATCTCGGACCGATCCTGGAAAGAGGAGGCCTTGCTGATTCTCGTGAAACGCCACAACGAAGTGTCTGCCTTCATGACTGTACCACTGGTACAACACCATAAAGCTTGCTCTTCGCGCTTCGAGCACCAACCAGCAGTCAGAAAGACGTATGCACGACAATACCATGATCGATGTGGCCTTTATCTGGGGAAGGAACCTTGAGCATGCCGCACCCTTTTATAACTTAAGACTGGGTCTCTCAACGGCAATTAACGCAATGTAACCCTCCAAAATCATCCTTCAGACTGGACAAGGGTCGTAGCAGCTGAACACTTGAGCGAGCCCGCCTGTCCCACCACCATTCATACCCAACCCCCGCCGCGTGGTTGTATTGGTACGCGGTAAGAGCAGTTCCCTGGGAGCACTTGACTGGGTTGTATAGAGGGTCTCTTTTTATTTGTTTATAAGGCAGCCGTATCTCCCCGGCGAAGTGGCTTCTTAATAATCATACCCGCGCCCCCCCAGTCCCCTTCTCGTTCCCATTGCTTGTGCACTCTGGCATGTTCATGGTCGCTTGCGGTACCTGAAGCCATAAAGAACGAAGGGCATTTCAGCATCAGTGGGAGATCATCCTCGAGGAATCATATTACGGCCAGACATCCCCCACAGGGGTGATCGCAAGTCAAAATGGAGGCCGACAAGCACAAGGAGACTGCAAACACGTCGGCGGTAGTGTCCGACAACAACAGCCACGATGAGGAAGTCGGCGTTGTCAACAAGTCGAAGCCCTTGGTCCGTGAGCTGCGGAACAGGCACATGCAAATGATTGCCATTGGTACGTTGGTACTGGAGATCTGCGCCGGCGGGCAACAAATATGTCTTTTAACGCTCAAAGGGATTGGAGATCCCGCCCGGACTTGGACGAACCCTAATGCTAAAATGACTTCTCAGGCGGATCCATCGGCGCCGGTCTGTTCGTCGGTAGTGGAAAGGCTCTGCGAACCGGTGGCCCTGCATCACTGCTGATCTGTTATAGTATCATCGGAGGTATGTAGCTTGTCACAGGCCCACCCAGTGAGAAGTATAAACCACGTCGAGGACTATATGCTGAGTTTTAACCTCCAATATAGGAATGCTTTTCTTTGTGTGCCAAGCACTCGCCGAGTTGGCTGTCTTGTATCCTGGTAAGAAATGGAGCCTCCCACAGAACCGTCCGTCGAGAGGACCGGATACTAACGAGATTATGGGCAGTAAACGGTGCTTTCTATACCTATGTCGTCCGCTTTGTTGATCCTTCCTGGTTAGTGACACTGCCCCATATTCTCCAACATACAAACGGGATGACTGATGTGCCGACTTCAGGGGCTTCGCTGTTGGTTGGGACTACGCACTTTCATGGCTTACCGTCTTGCCATTCGAACTGATCGCAGCATCAATCACGATCAAGTACTGGCGCGACGACCTGCGCCCTTCCATCTGGATCGCCACCTTCCTCGCCGTTCTGATCATTATACAGTTTTTTGGAGTCAGGGGTTATGGTGAAGTTGAGTTCATACTCAGCGTGATCAAGATTGCGGCTTGCACTGGTTTCATCATTCTGGGTATTGTCATCAACACTGGTGGTGTGGTATGTTATCCGTCGAAAAAAAAAGAATGAGATGCGGCGATCCTCGTACCGAGTATAAGCTGACTTGTTTTGCAGGGTGACCAAGGATACCTCGGAGCGAAGTACTGGGTAGATCCCGGGCCTTTTCAAAATGGGTTTAACGGGTTTGCGGGTGTATTTGCAATCGCAGCCTTTGCATTCGGCGGTACCGAGCTTGTTGGCCTGGCAGCTGCTGAGTCGGACAACCCGAGGAAGAGCATCCCCGCGGCGAGCAAGCAGGTGTTCTGGCGCATTGCCTTCTTTTACATCGTCAACCTTTTCATCATTGGTCTTATTGTGCCCGCCAACGACCCTCGTCTCATGGGTGCCTCGGGCGCCAACACCAAGGGTAAATTTAAACATTTGGTCCCTGCGGATAAAAAAATGGATTGTGGTGAGAACTAGCTGACAGGACCCCCGTTGCACAGCTTCTCCCTTTGTGCTCGCCATCGAAGATGCCGGTATCCGCGTCCTCCCCCACATCATGAACGGGGTCATCACCGTCGCCGTCATCTCCGTGGCCAACTCGTGCGCCTTTGGCAGCACCCGTACTATGCAGGCCATGGCCGAGCGTGGCATGGCCCCCAAGCAGCTCGCCTATGTCGACAAGAAGGGTCGCCCAGTCATTTGCATCATCATCCAGCTGGCTTTTGGTCTCCTCGCCTTCATCGGCGAGTCCGCCGACTCGGGCAAGGTCTTTGACTGGCTGCTGTCGCTCTCGGCCCTGTCCTTCTTCTTCGTCTGGGGCTCCATCTGCCTCGCGCACATCCGCTTCAGGGCCGCCTGGAAGCTGCAGGGCTACTCGCTGGAGCAGATCCCCTACAGGCCGGCGTTTGGCGTCTATGGCAGCTGGATCGGCTTCGCTCTCAACTGCTTGTGCCTGATTGCGACTTTTTACAATGCTTTATACGTGAGTTTTCATACATATATATATACCCGAAACAGATACATTCTCTCACTACAATCTTCGACTGACAAAAACAAAAACAGCCATCGCCGAACGCCAAACCCGACGCCGAGGTGTTCTTCCAGAGCTACCTGGCTGCCTTCATCGTCATCGGTCTTTACGTGTTCTGGAAGGTTTACTCTAGGGAATGGAGCCTTTATGTGCCACTGGCCGACATCGACCTCATGTCTGGAGCCCGCATGGCGGAGCCGTCTGACGAGCCCGAGGAGGAGCGGACTTGGAAGAACCTTCCCAAGCGGGTAATCAAGGCTCTCTTCTAAGTTTCCCAGTGACATTTGGAATGGCAGGGGGGAAATTTGATGCGTGTTTTATAGGGGTTACGTTATCTCTAAAAAGCGAGAAGTTGTTGGAGAGACAAAAGTGCCGGGTGACATGTTCAGAAGAATGTGCTGTGGGCATGGAGGAAGGATACGTTAGTTAGTTAATATAAATCAAAGACATATCTACAAAGCTAAAGGCAGCCTTTGAGACCAGGGAGGCGGTAGATACGTGATTTCTTGACTACACCAAGTCGCTTGGTCACATCAGGTTCCGGTTGTCTTGGCGACTTGCTGGGTGTGAGATTACGTATGCCTGCATGAGCCATGATTCCCGATACTACAGTACTGCTAACAAGGTTGGGGATATGATGTAGAGGGGGGCAAAGAAGTAGCCTAAGAGGTAAATACCTATTCGTAATTACCTACCTAGGTCCATAAGTAGGAAGACAAGGTACCTAGATGGTACCAGATAGATCCGCTCGAGTAAGTGGAAGGGATGCATCGGCTGTCAAGCTGTCAATAATTTTCTTTTCCGTACTTTTAAGTCTCTATCGTCGAGGTCAATTGAATTGAAATCCTGGAAGGTACTGAAAGGGTGTTGAGAGCCCATCCGATTCGACCCTGTACGTGCGCAAACGGCGGCTGTCACTTTGAAATTGTCAGCTGCCACAGTCTGGTGCCTGCGCCCTTGGCGGAGTTGCTATACCATAACGAGGCCGACCAATTGATCCCTGTCGTGACTGCAGCGCATGAACCAGGCCAGATTTAGTGAGCCTCAGAAGCCCTCAAGATCCCTGACGGTGAGTTCTGGTCTAATGTTTCCGCCCTCCCTTTATTTATTTTTTTACTTTTGGTTTTTTTCCCCTAGCACATCACCAACCTACATTTTGTCTTTTTTTTGATCGGGTTTGTTTTATCTGTGCCGCTGGGCTGTGCCAAGCTACCTGGGATCTGGTCAGTGCAATGTAATTGTTATCAGGTCGTCGCATTCCAGTCCCCCCCTTCTCCCTACTGTGCCGTTACCGCCTACGACCTGACCGCCGACTCTACAACTCCTAGCATAATCCATAATCGGCTAGGCCCCCTCCCTCAGATACCGACCCCGACTCGGAACTGCCCGGTCCCCCACGGCTTGTCTGCCGCATTTAGAACGAACCACCCTTCCCCTGAAAATCGACAAACCGACGACCGCCAACGAAACAGAGCCTCGTAAAACTGGCCTCCAATACTGCGAAAACCAACCCCCGAACCCCAATAGACCATGTTGGCGTCGGCCGCTAGGAATGGGCCCGGCCACGGCGCTCAACCGGCTGCGTATGGCAGCGGGCCCGCGCCTCCAGCAGGCACCTTTACCCCAGGCACAAAGATCCAGGTCGGCAGCCACCGAGTCGTCATACAAAAGTACCTATCCGAGGGCGGCTTCGCACATGTATACCTCGTTAAGCTGCCCCAGCCCGTGAGCGGGACCGACCTCGCCGTGCTCAAGCGGGTGGCCGTGTCCGACAAGGAGTCGTTGCGTGGCATGCGCACCGAGGTCGAGACCATGAAGCGCCTCAAGGGCCACCGTGCCATAGTCACATATATCGATTCGCATGCCTCGGAGCTGCGTGGCGGCGGCTACGAGGTCTTTTTGCTCATGGAGTACTGCGACGGCGGCGGCCTCATAGACTTTATGAACACCCGACTGCAGCACCGCCTGACGGAGCCCGAGATCCTAAACATTTTTACCGATGTGGCCGAGGGCGTGGCCTGCATGCACTACCTAAAGCCGCCGCTGCTGCACCGCGATCTCAAAGTCGAGAACGTCCTCATCACGATGTACAGCTCCGTGCGCAAGTTCAAGCTCTGCGATTTTGGTTCCGCCGCTCCGCCCCGTCCCGCGCCGACCACGGTGGCAGAGTGCCGGGCTACCGACGAGGACGTGCAGAAGCACACGACGATGCAGTACAGGAGCCCGGAAATGACGGATGTCTATAGAAAGCAACCGATCGACGAGAAGTCGGACATCTGGGCTCTGGGGGTTCTGCTCTACAAGCTCTGCTACTACACCACCCCTTTTGAAGACCAGGGTCAGCTGGCCATTCTAAATGCTAGCTACAAGTACCCCAGCTATCCGGTATTCTCGGATCGCTTGAAGCAGCTCATCGGTAAGCATTGCCGAACCGGGCTGGTACCTGGAGTGCCGGCTGAGTCTTGGTCTGCAGAACGCGCGCTAACATATAGATTCTTCTACCTGTCTCAGCTGTGATGCTAAAGGAAAACCCCCAATCACGTCCCAATATATACCAGGTTCTTAAGGAAGGGTGCGCAATGCAAGGCAAAGAACCTCCAATTAAAGATGTACGTCATGATACTTCCTCGTTCAAACCCATACAATCATGGCTGAGGTTGCGCCGCTAACGGGAACTACTAATCAACCAGATATACTCTGGAAAGCCACGAACAACACCACAGCCCAGCTCCAGACCGGCGGCGGCGGATCAGCCTGCGCACGCCCCTGTCGTTGGGGCATCTTTTGCTCCGGCAGCAAAACAACAGCAGGTCATTCCAGAAATTGCGCCCATGAGACGAGGCAGACCGACAGCGGCGACTACTCTCCCAGCTCAGCCAGGCACATCCCCGTCGAGCAAACCTAAACCGAGCCCATCACCCATGAGAATTACGAACGGTGACCCGTTCGCCGCGCTCGACAGCAAAGCAGCAGCAGCAGCAGTTACCGGCAAAGGCGACGAGCTTTCGTCGAGATTTCCCACGCTTGACCAGTTTTCACTACTCCACGACCATGGCTCAAAGTTCAACTTTGACGATCCCTCGTCTCCCGACTCGTCGAGGAGGGATATTGGGCAAAGGATTACCGAAAGATTGGCAGACGACGCCTTCGCGCACCCTAGTTCTCCTGAGAAGCAGTCACAGCAACCGCCTCAGGCTGTTTATAGCAAGCCTCCAATAGTCTCTCCGCCCATACATTCAGCCTCGGCGCCTCCCAGGACAAACGACATGAGCCGTGCTTCGGCCATTATTGCCCAGACTCCCGAGTTGCAGGCTATTGCCTCGCCGGAACTTCAACAACAGTCTCCTCCCAAACCAAAGCCAGCAATGGTATCTACAGGGACGATGACGAGCACGCCGCCAACAGAACGACCGCCTCAGTTCCAGTCTTATCAACGATATCCCGACCGCTCCGCCAGCATGCCTAAGCCCAAGGAAACAGAGAGCCTTGGTCAATCGCCTAGCGACCCAACCGCTCCCAGAGTCTCTACGTATCCCCCTGTGTCTACCCACATGCATAATTCTTCTTCTTCACGACCATCGTTAGAAGGAGGTCGTCCGAGTTCAGATTTGTTAGATGCGGCCTATAGAACCACATCGCAGGGCTCACGACCTAGGCCGGTCAGCACGTATATGGAGTCCAACTTGGACTATCTGCGCGAAAAAGAGAAACCGACCAAGCCGATTCCTTCTCCGGGCTTATCATCTGGGAGGAACTCGGCATTCATGTCGCCCCCACCGCCAGAGCCTTCAGAAGAGGCAAACATTGCTTCGAATGTGGACTTTTTACGGTCGATGGAGGAATCAGATTCCAAGAAAACGAGCAAGCAAAGCAAGCGATCCAGCCTGACTTCATTATCATCAGGAACAAAAAACATCTTTGCGGGCAAGTTCAGCGATGCATTTAAACGGTTCGAGCACAGTAACAGCAGCAGCAACAGTGCACCACCGCCGGCCAGAACGCCGTCGCCCTTGAAAAGTCTCGGGCGGCACCACGACCTAACGCCGATTGCAGGATCTGAGGCGACAGATGGCAGGTCTGACGACGGGCAGGTCCTCGAGGAGACAGATGACATGACCCCTGAGATGCGGCGGGAGGTTGAGCGCCGGCGACTTTCTGAAGAAGAAAAGAGGGTCGCGGCGGCCGGTGCGGAGTATCGAAAGCGGCTGGCTGATCGCGAGCCTGGGGTTGCGCAAGCGGGGCTCCCCAAAAGCATCGGTGGCGTTTCTCGCGCCGTTTCGATCCAGAACAAAGTCCAAAACTTGCTGGACGAGAGCCAGAAGTCGACCCATATCACGCGGACCGCTCAGGGGTACGGGCACTTTACCGAGTCGCCGGCCCAGGAACTGGAGAGGCCTGAAATTCCACGAAAACCTGTGGGTGGCGTGATGCGAAGCAATGTCGGGCTTGGGGTGGGGATCGAGACGAAGCGGCCAGCGCCGCCAGTGGGCATGAAGCCCGATGTGCGGCCGGTTTCCATGATGCCTAACACGAGCGGGAGACCTACAGCTCCTCCAAAGCCTACGCACCTTTACAAAAACCTTACCAGCGGCGGCGGGAGGCCAATGTCGCCGCCGAAACCAAGCTCACTAAACAAGCCGCTTCCTCACAGGCCACCTATGGGGCAGCAGGAACAACTGATGGCTCCCAGCCTCCCTGGACAGCCGATACTTGACATGACGGCACAGGAGAAGGACGACTACCTGAACGACTTCCAGAAGCGATTCCCCAGCCTGGGCGCGATCGAGATGGTGGAGCGGGACCTGGGTGCGGAAGCTGCCGGCGGGAGGGACCGGGAACGTTGATCTGGTGGGACTTTTTTTATCTATTCTTGTAGCACAGCGCGCGCGGGGCATCCGGCAGAGAAATGCGGAAGTGTATGTTGTGCATACACTGCAACGTTACCGAAAAGTATATAGAGAGACGAGAGGGAGGGTGGTTGGCATCCCCGTCATAGTCTAGCGCGTGCATACCCGTAGATATTTTAGAAATACTTTCACGGCAAACCATGTCAATTTTTCGGCCGGTGAATCTAAGAAACAGCTGTCGGGATCTACTCTAAATCGTGGGCCAAGCCGGGAGGAAAACATGACCAGAAGTGCGGGCTTTTTGAAAGTCCGTTTTGTCGGCGACCACTGTTCGGGGTAGCTGTGGGCACGGATACCTGGTTTTTTGTCTAGACCTAGACTTAGTCTAGACCAAGTAGGTAAGGTAGGTAGGTCGCTATAGGTAATGTAGGTAGTCGGCGATGCTCTCTCTTGGATTCGGCGACTTCCTTACGAGGGTGGGGGTGGCTTTTCGGACAAAAAAATCCGTACTGTCCATTCCAGCTGTCATTGAGCGACCGACTCCATGTTGTGTAGTGCTTTGTATATTTTGACATATTGGCCTACTTTGGCACCTTGTCTACCCGCACGTTCTCCCCAACTAACTATCCGTTCGAGAATTTGACTTGTACATTTTCACACAAAACAACCAATTCTACACCTCGGGCAACTCGAATTGGTCCTTCTTCACCAGACCAAACAACACCAAATACTCGGAAGAAAATCGCATTCGAAAATCAATCATCATGTGCATGGGAGCTACTTGCGGAACCTGCTGTGCGTATACAAACCCCATTCATGCACCATTAGCCTCAATACCCAGGGCAGGAAGACTGACACACAGCCGCCATTTTTTTTCCACAAAAATCCAATCAACAGCAAAGAAGACATGGCGCGGTTGCGGTAGTCACATATCCTCCGCCATGGCTGGGGTTCCCGAGTCGGAGTGGTGCACATGTGAACCCAAGGTCGAGTTCGAGGGCACCATGTACCCGCCCGCGGCCAAGATGTAGATTCCTGGTGCGAGCTTGATTGGGAGCATTCTGGGTTCCGGGGACGCTAAGGATGAGCTTTGAGATTTCATTTTCATTTTTTTGAGGGGTTCTCTTTAGTAGTTTTCGTCTGCAAATATACAAAATAAAGGGCGTGATTTGTACAATTCTTCGGGGAAGCTGTCCGACTCAGCGCTATCATGACCCTATGTAGTTCCCGCCCAGAGATACCAAATAAACGGCGGGGCTGACTCCGACCTCGGCAGTATCAGCTGTAGTCGCTACAAGATAGATACGGCCCTTGGGGATAAATCCAACCCGCCCGACTGTCTAATTGACTAACTAGTTACCTACTCAACTGTAACAAAGTTTGGAATGCTTGCTTTGTAAACAATAACAGCTTGCCTCTCATTCGCTGTTGTGCCGTTGCCTTTGCCTTGCATCAACGACTACAAGGGCGTGTAAGTAGAAGCGCAAGCAAGATGTTGCTTTTCTCGCCATCCATAACAGCCATCATCCTCGGCGTCTGCGCCGCTGCTTATCTGATTCGATGCCTCCGGTCGCCTCTGCGCAAGGTGCCGGGCCCGTGGTATTCGCTCTTCACGGGAGCGGGGCTCAAGTACAATGAGCTGCAAGGCCAGCGGACTCGGTACATCCACAAACTGCACCTCAAGTACGGCCCGACGGTGCGCCTGTCGCCGAGCGAGGCCTCGTTCACTGGGCCCGATGCAGTCAGGGAGATCTATGGGTCCGGGGGCAGCGGATACGAAAAGACCGAGTTCTACGACCTCTTCACCGTCTACGGCAGGAGGACCATGTTCTCGACGCTGGACAGGGAGAGCCACGCCAGGAGGAAGAGGGTGCTGGCTGACCGCTACGCAAACACCAACGTGATGAAGCAGCCGGCCCTGAGCGGCATTGCGGAGAGGGCGAGGAGGTTCGCCGAGTTGTGTCAGGGCTCCGTCGGTGGAAGTCTTGATATCTACGTGAGTCGGTAGTGTCGCTGCCCGGTGATAAAGGGATAAAATAAAAAGGTTTCTCGTCTAACTTGGGCCCGGGGCTTTTAGACAACTCTGCATTCTTATGCCTTTGACTGTGTCACGCATCATCTTTTCCACCCGCTGTGTACCAATTCTTTGCAAGACAAGCAGGACGGTGATATAATGAGGGAAGTGACATTTGACGACAGCCTCAAGAGTGCGTTATGAGCTGCCTTGCTTCTGGCCTCCAAAAAAGTAGCAACCATCCAGCCCTCAGGGAGGTGTACTGACACGAACCCCGCCACCCACGCTACAGACCGTCTTGTGAAATATTACAGCCCTTCACTGTATCATATCGTCGAGCCGCTGCTGTCCTTCATCACTCAGCCCCGAGCAACACCGCTAGCAGACAAGTTCGTCCTCGACACTAGCGCTCAGACACACGCATCGCCATTCACTCTCCTGGACCGACTCCACCAGAGGAAGAACGGCGGTGACCTTGAGCAGATCGACATAGCGGCCGAGTGCCTCGACCACATGGTCGCCGGCATCGATACAACTGGCGATGCGCTTTGCTTCCTCATGTACCAGCTTTCGTTGCCATCATCTGCCACTTTCCAGCGGAAGTTGCAGGCCGAGCTGGCGGCGAACCCGGATCATGACGAGACGCCCTTCGACAAGCTTCCGTACCTGGACGCAATCGTCCAGGAGGGTCTGAGATGTTTCCCGGCCATACCGATGTCGCTGCCGAGATATGTCCCAAGCGGTGGGAGGCACGTCGATGGGTACTTTATGCCAGAGGGGACTATTGTTAGTTGTCAAGGTAAGTTTTTTGTTGCAAGCAGATACAGAACAAAGGAACCTCCCATCGGGCTGGCCTCTGACGGGATCTTGGTATAGCATATTCTGTCAATCGAATCAACGGCGATATCTTCCCTCACCCCGAAACCTTCAATCCAGACCGGTGGCTTGAGGTGGAAGGCGATGCGACACGAAGAAGATGCATGTTCGCATTTTCCCATGGCGGCAGAGGATGCGTTGGCAAACAGTGAGCGCCACATTGTCCTATCCCCTCTTCATCAAGCCCTGTCTCTCGGTCTATACTGATGTCCGGCCTTTTTGACTTAGTTTGGCACTTGCCGAGATGAAGTTGCTGCTTCGGGATACCTACTCCCGATACTCAACGATTCCTGACTCCAAGATGACGGACGACGCCATGGCCATGTCAGATCAGATCATCTCATCGAGGCCTGCAGGACAGAAGTGCCTGATGAGGTTCATTCCGCTGGTGGACAATGCCACATAAGGCCCTGGAGGCCTAGACCTTCGGTGCGGGCGAACAAAAGCAAAATATATTTGCAAAGATGACGGCTGCAACTTGAAACCGAACACCTACTTTTTTTCTGGAGCGAAGAGAGTAAAACTAGGCTAAAATAAAAGAATAGCACCCAAGTCGATGGCCCTGATGATCATACGGCCGCCACACTACGTTAATACATGTATCGCATATGATATTTTCAACCATGTTATTTTACGATATTCAAAAATAGCCTTGTTCATATTATTTTTTTACGCGGCTAATCGGAGAATTGAGTCCCTACCTTGGGTACCTTGGGGTAGTATAATCACGTGGTTAATATGGGAAACGCGTATGCGAGATCATCATACATGAAGAAAACTTTAAAGTGGATCAAGCGAGGGGTTGGAACCAAGGCAGCAGCCTGAAGACCACAGATTTGTACGTGGTATACGGATCGAAGGCCGAACCAGACCCGACGCATGCATGCTTAGCCCCGCCGCCACCTCATCCATCCCCGACACCATCCGCCCCTCCATGCGCTGTGCTCTCTCTCACTGTACTGCAGTACAAGGTGTATGTATGCAGTAACGTGCCACAACTCAGGTGCCTGTGCTAATAACAGCAGCCTAGAACTAGGACTTCCTGGCTTGCCACTTCCACACCCACTAAAAACGTGTGTGCACTGAGTCAACCACGGCAAACCAACGACAAAGAAATTTTTCTCCAGAGAGCTTACCAACAAAGCCCAGACAATCTTTTTTTGCATCGGCACTCGCACATAACTGTAACCCTTATCCATTGATCCACCAAGGAGAGAAAGCAACATCGTTTCGTGCATCTGCCAATCTGGCTTGATTTCGAAAAAAAAAGAAAAAAAAAACCACCTTTAAAAAAAACCAATCAACATCGCGCACTCGCGAACAGCTGTTGTTTTGCACATCAACACTCTCCGTTGCTGCCGACGCACCTTTGCACTTGACAAACGGTCGGCTCTGAATCACTTATTTGTGTCCTCTTCGACGCCCCATCACACAGCGTCTCCTGTCAGATTATTTTGCTTGACCCGCACTCTGATCATCACAACCTCCCGCTTCGACTTGTCCCAAAAATCTCGATTTTGATCTCGGAAACGATCCAAGCAACAAAACCCACGGGTATCTCAGTACAGAAGCTGTTTATGTATCAGCACGACAAAATCACGGTCTCTAGACACCTCCCACCCATCAGACTGCAATCATTTCGCATACCGCGGATACCTTGTAGTCCCAGTCTCTTCTCCGACGGCTGAAGCTTTCACGATCGCCTCGCGTTCATGCCTCTGATTTCGAAAAACCGTTCGGTTTCCCCTATGTCAACCAAAAGTCCCACGACTTCCTACTGACCTCCTCGGCCCCCCATCGCCTCGACCACTCGTCAAGCCCCTCACTATTTTTTTGCCAGTCTATGTCTGCCAAAGCCTCCTGAATTGCTACCTAGCAGCCCATCGGATCGCCAAATCTGCAGAGCTTCTTTAGCCAGAAAAGAACCAACGCCAACAAGAACCACCTTCCAAGTAGTTCACCACACCCAATACCGCCAAGATGTCTCTCATCAACGTCCGCCGCGACAACAAGGATGTTTTCTATCGTTACAAGATGGAGCGCCTGCAGACCAAGATCGAGGGTAAAGGCAACGGCATCAAGACCGTTGTCGTCAACCTTACGAGCGTCGCCCAGTCTCTCGCTCGCCCTGGAGCCTACCTTATCAAGTACTTTGGCTTTGAGCTCGGTGCCCAGACCAACATTGATCCCGCCGACGACCGTTGGATCATCAACGGAGCTCACGATGCTGCCAAACTTCAGGACTACCTCGACGGGTTTATCAACAAGTTTGTTCTTTGCAAGAAGTGCAAGAACCCTGAGACCGATGTCATCATCAAGGACGGCAACATCAGCCTGGACTGCAAGGCTTGCGGTGCCCGCTCAGATGTCGACCTTCGTTTGAAGCTCAGCGGTTTCATCCTGAAGAACGTGCCCAAGAAGACGAAGAAGGACAAGGCTGAGCGTAAGGCCGCCCGCAAGGCCAAGCAGAACGGCACAGCCAAGGATGGCGAAGGCAGCGGCGAAGAACACTCTCCCGATGGCTCTGGCAAGGAGAACGGTGACAAGAACGGCCATAATGGCGCCGATGATGGCAGTGACGATGACGATGCTCTCACCCGCAAGATCAAGAATGAGGCTAAGGAGATCTCCTCTAACGGAGGCGGCAAGGCTGATGATGACGAGTGGGCTGTCGACATGAGCGCTGAGGCCGTCAAGGCCCGTCAGCAATCGCTCCCTGGCGAGTTCAAGCAGAAGCTCAACATCAATGGCGAAGATGAGGATGAGGATGGCGAGGGAGGCAACAGCGTTTACGACCAGCTCGGAACCTGGATCCTGGACCAGGCTGCCGAGAAGGGCAACATCGACAAGGTTGACGACATTGCCATCTACGTCAAGGCTAAGGAGTTTGGCATTGAGACCAAGCACCGTACTGTTTTGGTGCTCGTCCAGACTCTTTTCAACGAGAACATCTGTGCACAGATCACCAAGCGTGCCGGCATGCTCAAGCAGGTGTGTAACGAATCCGGGTCAATGTCTAATTCTGGCCGACCAAACCCCCTAATATGGTGAAATGTACATTACTAACTAAGCTTGCGCAGATTGTTACTTCTGAGCGCCACGAGAAGGCCCTCTTGGGTGGTACCGAGAGACTCATTGGTCAACTTAGCAAGGACAAGCCTGAGATGTTTGACAAGATTGTCAAGATTCTTCAACTGTACTACCACCACGATCTCATTTCCGAAGAGGTCGTCACCAAGTGGGGTACACACGCAAGCAAGAAGTACGTGGACTTGTCCACATCCAAGAAGGTCCGCAAGTCGGCTGAGCCTTTCTTGAACTGGCTTGCCGAGGCTGAGGAGGAGGACTCTGACGACGAGTAAAGAGAGGTTCTGTAAGAATGACAAGGTTGTGACAATTCTGCAGCATAAGGTCGAAAGCTTTGATGTGCTTGTTGTTCAGAAATGAAATTAAAATTTTGCCTAGTTGCCACTACTTTGGATCGGCTTGCACCTTTATTACCACGACGCTCCTTTCGTCCCAGGCTTTCCAATTCCATCCTGGGAGGTTCTGTAAAATTCGCGCCAGTTGGGACTTTCCTGTTTACGTTATGGATTTGTTTGATTCTATTTGCGGATTCGCCCAGTCAGGCTGCGACGATGGCACGGATAGCTGTAGAGACAATGATATTCCAGTTCTTGTTGTTTTATATATCGTCCATGGTGAAATTAGTAAATACCGCGATAGTCCTTGTGCGCAGTATACGCTGAGCTTAGGTGTGTACCTGTAGCACATATTCAAAGCGTAGAACCAAGGCTTGATTCGGTATACTCTTCTGTAAAACCTCCAAGTATACGTTTGGCCGATGAACTAACTTGTCAAGGAGAAGAATAGTCAATTCTCAAGGTTGCTCACTTGAGAGCATTGTGTCTTGCGAAAAGGTGCACTGCCAGCTCTATCTGTTTTTTTTCTTTTTTTTTTTTTTTCTTTTTTTTTCCCCCTTCAGACTGACACCCAGGCACACAAGTCCTTCCAGTTCCAGGGATAGGGATTCCGACTGATGCATTTTTTTTTATCTGTCTCGAGTTCGGCATCCTTGTCGCATATAACCTGACAGTCTGAACTACCATTTCCCCGACAAAGGGACTGACTTGCGCATTTTGTTTTTCTAATGAATATTCTCTAAGGCCACGCCAAAATTACAAAAAAAGACACAAAAAATAAAAAAAAGAATCGCCAAGTGGCACCGAATAAGACAACTTGGAATATGGCTGGAGACACGCAGGAACGGAAAAAGAGCTTCATAACGTGGCCGAGGTTGCAAAGATTAAATACAACGGGAGTGATGAACTATATTCGAGATGCCATGTCACCTGGCAGGGAAAGACTGGCGCCTCGTCAGGTGGTCTACAAACTATTGATCTTCCTCGTCATCAACAAGATCCTCATCTTCGTCATCGTCGTCATCCACGTCCTCGTCGGAATCCTCGTCGTCCTCCACATCCTCTTCCCCATCCTCGTCTTGGTCATCATCTTCTTGGTCGTCCAGCTCGGCTTTCTTGGCCTCTTCCTCCTCTTCCTTGCGTTTCTTGTCCTCCTCCCGTCTTGCATCTTCTAGCTGCCTCGCCCTCTCGGCCCGGATCTTGCGCTGCGACACGACAAAGGCGCCGACCGGCGTCTTCTCCCAGTCAAAATCCTTGAGGAAGGCGGCCACCTGCGACCTGTCCCGGGGTGCAAAGTCAATCTTGGATCGCCTTTCCTCGATAAACTTGGCGTTGGCCTCGAGCTTCTGCACGAGCAGCACGACCGCCGACACGACCTTGTTGTTGTTGTTGCCGGAGCCCCTTTTGCGGGAATCCTTGACCCACCGCTTTAGGTTCACGAGCACGGGCAAGGCGAACTCTGGGAACGCTATGTTGGTCGACCAAAGCGCAAAGTACTCTGCCATGAGCTCAACGACCTGATCGCCTACGCCATCCTGGTATACCCGGGTGCGCAGGTGGGACTTGGGAGCCTTGTAGTTGACGGAAAAGTCGAGTTGCGTTAACGTCGAGGCCTTGGGGGGTTTCCTCATCTCGGCGGACTGGAGGACCTCAAGAAGTGGCGATGCCAGTGGGATGTAGGTTCCCGTGGCACGGCTGAGTCGGAGGAGCGAACGTATCAAGAGAAAGCGAAGGGGGAAGTAGGTCGCGGTGGGAATGAGGCGCATGGCGCCCAGTGTAACCTGCACAAGCGGGTAAACAAGCAGCTTCAGCTGGCTTTCGCGGCCGGCCTCGGCCTCAGCCAGAGAGCTGCAGTGCTCCGAGAGGACACATGACCAAAAGTCCAATGAGTGGACGTACTGCCAGTTGTAGACAGCACGGTAGGCATCGTTCTGGTTGTGAACTATGCTGTTGCGCAGGTGGATGGCCAGTTGCCTGATGAAGCTGAAAGCCGTGGTGTAGCCTATTGACTGGTCAACTCCCCACAGACCGGCGGCCGAATTCTTCATCAAGTTGATCGCCTGGATCGTGTTGTGGTTGGTGGCCCTGCTACCCTGGACGAGGCCGTGGTAGACGGCCTTGAGGAGAGCCTCGCGCACGCCCTTGTCACCAATGACCACCAACCTCCTGAGCACCAAGAAAGCTGTGATCCTTGTCGACTCGCTGCTGCCGTTCTGTGCCCAGAAGTTGACAACGGTCTTGATGAGGGTCTTGAGGAGCTTGCGGAATGAGAGGAGGTATGGCAGCAGCGGCGTAAGGGCGGATATGGTCATCTTGAGGGTGCCATCATCAGATAGTGTGCGCAGTACGTGTAGAATAGAGGCTGTGTAGTTCTTGACCAGGATGGACAAGGTCTTGAACTTCTTGCCCTCAGTCTGTACGTACGTCTTGTGAGCTGCTGACTCCTTGACTGGTACGTGGTGCTGCAAGACCTCGGGTATTTGCTTGAGCGCCAGCACCATGACGTCGTGGAAGACCTCTGGGCTAGTGATGCTGTATCGCGGCTGCCTCCCGTCTTGGTCGGCGTCGAGATGTGCTGCACTCCTGAACGCCAACACCACTTGCCTGGCGGCACGTAGTGAGTGAGTTTCCGTCAATAGCTTCTTCCACCTGGCGACCTGTTCCCGAGTAAGCTCGGTGCCCGAGGATGTCTCGTCTCCAGACTCATCGTCATCGTCCTGCTTCTTTGTCTTCCTCTTCTTCTTTGGCTGTTCATCGTCCTCCTTCTCCTGGACCTCCTCGTCTCCGCTGCTCAGAGCATCAATCTCAGCCATATCCGCATTCTCGTCAAAATCAAGCGCCTCCGGATCGTTCTCCTTGAGGAACTTGTAGAACTCTGGATCCTTCTCGGCAAGTGCGTCCATGGCCTCTTTGGTCATGCCGACATCCTCCTCGAGGTCGTCGTTATCGTCGTCGCTGCTGTCGCTTTCGACCGGTGCATCCGCAACCGACTCGTCCGAGTCGCTGTCTTGCTCGCCGTTTTCCTTGGCCGCAGATGAGTCATCCCGTTTTCTCTTGCCGAGCTTTCCCTTCCTGCCCTTGCCCTGCTTGCCGTCCAAGATCTCAAAGCCGCCCTTGAAGAAATCGTCGACGCTCATCTCGCTGACCTTGGCACCAGGCTTGGGCTTGGCCCTGGATACAGCCGCACCTTCACCGCCCTCATTGTCTCCCTTGTAGAAGGCATCATCGGCCTTCTTCTTGAGCTGCTTTTTGGCCTGGACCTGGGTGCGTTGCTTGATCTTGGCAGCGGCCTTGCGCTTTTCAATGACGCCCTTCAAGTGCTTCTTCTCGAACTTCTTGGTGGCCTTGAGGTTCTTTTTGGACGACGCCATGTTTGCGATGGCTGGTGACGTCGCGAGTTATGTATGTGGTTGTTTTTCCTCAGCGGGAGGGTTTGGCTAGGAAAAGGTCAACACCTCGAACTGAACGGGCATTTCTCTCTGCGCCCGTTGCAAAGGTCCCCGAATAATTTTTTCTTTGCAAATCCTTATCGGTACCTTATCGTTCTTGTAGGTGGGTCCAAGATCCCCGCCTACATCTCGGCGCAAAACCGTTGCGAGCAGGGATACAGGCCCCAGGGATGCCACCGAGGGGAACTTTCAGGTGGGGAAGCTCTTGCTTAAGCTTGGCTTCAACCGTCATCGCTCGTCAAAGTCTAGTTGAGCCTCTCAAAATCCGGCTCCTGTAAACAAGCACCTGGAGCAGGCAACCATTTTGATTCTATAACTAACACAAAATGTAACGACGACGATACGCCTTCGCTATTAGCCCAAAGTTTCTCCACTTGCGACATCCTCGAGAACCAAAAGAAACAAAAACCAGCCCAAGATGATGCCCAGGCAAGCGTACGCACCGACGCCGCACAGCTATGTGCCCAACACGGCAATGTCGGCCACCATCAACCTGGATGAGGAGGTCAAGCTTGCCGACACGCGCGCCGAACGCGATTTGCAGGACTCCCTAGCCGAGATCTTCTCCATCATTGTCACCATTGACGAGCTCGAGAAGGCCTTCCTCAAGGATGCCATCCCCGAGGCCGACTACACCGAGATCTGCGAGCGGTCCCTGAAGCAATACCGCTCCATCCTTGCTGATGAGACCGTCGCGGCCGCATTTGGCGACTTGGAGGAATTCAAGGCCGAATGGGATGTGAGTTTAATTTTTCCTTTTTCCCGGCCCCTTTTTGTGCATATGAATTGGCGACAGTTTCCACTGACAAGTAACGCCATGCATAACAGCTCGAGGTGCCTCGCGCCACTGAGCGCATCAGAGTCGGCATGCCCGCCACAGCTGTGCAGGCATCCTCCGGCCCAGGGCCCAGCAACAGCCACCGCCAGAGCGGCCTGCAAGGCGCGTCAGGGAACGGCTCGGGCGGCGCACCGGGAGGTGCGCTCATTCTCGAGGCCACGCAGGATTTCATCACATTCCTCGACGCGCTGCGTCTGGGACTACTAGCCAAGGATCAGCTACATCCGCTGCTCACGGATGTGATCCAGTCGGTCAACAAGGTCACGGACCGCGACTTTGAAAACAGGGGCAAGATTGTGCAGTGGCTCATCACGTTGAACCAGATGAAAGCCACGGAGGAGCTCACAGATGCACAGGCCCGCGAGTTGGAGCTTGACATCAACTCGGCTTACCAAGGGTTCAAGAACACCCTCTCCTAAAGAGGCTGCCGATCCCAAGTAACAAGGCTCTCTGGGCCTTTTTACGTTTTCTCCAAATGATGAGAATAATGAACATATATTGGCGTACAATGGCGATACTTGACATTGCGAACCTGTACATACATGACTTTTATTTTAATTCTTCAAATGTATATATTTGATCGTGTCTAGACCAAAAAGGTCCAAAAACTTGGATACACAAATTCCTCCTCGAATATCCTCCTGACCTGCTCGAGAATAAACTTCTCCACCTTGCCTACGTTCTTCAGGCTTTGCTTGCCGCCCTCGCGCTGTCCAATCTCACTCTCCACTCTGATTTCTTGTAGCAAGCCTCCCATCCTGGTGTTGCCGCCGGCCTTTTCGTCCGACCCGGGAGCAGCACCAGCAGGCGAAGCTAACGTGGCAACACCTTGGGGTGTCGTAGCTGCGGAGGCAGAAGAAGAAGCAGCAGCCGCCGCCGCCCCGCCAGACGTGTCTCCATACTCATCACCATCACCAGCCTCTTTCCCGCTGGCGCTGCCAACAGCCGCCAAGGCGTCCTCGGGGCTCAGGAAGCAAAAGTGCACCCGCTTCCGGATGTGTGCGACCACGCCGACGCCGTCAAACGTCAAGCCGGTGATGCTCAGCCGCACGGGGATGCCGACGAAGCTGGGCATCGGGTAGTCGAGCAGTATGTCGGCCGTCAGCAGCAGCTTGACGTCGCCCGCGTACTTGATCCGGAACACGGCCTGCATGTCCTCGATGCGCCGCTCGCGGTATTTTGTCCGGTCCGACGAGTCGCTCTCGTTTTGCTCATTGCCCGCCGCCGCCGCCGATGACGACTCGCAGTTGCCATCGCCACCTTGGCCGTCTTCCTGCGCCGTGGACATGGTCGTCGTCAGGTCGCGGGTCGGCGGCCGCGACGTGCCGACGCTGGTGGGGGCCAGGGTGCTGACGCTGTGCTTCTCCCGCAGCGTCTGCTGCCCGCTGCGCAGGAAGGACGTCGGGGTCAGGTGGCCACCGAAGCCTCCAAGGCTGGCCGTCTGGAGATCGGCGTTGGAGACGGTAGAGCTGGTGCGACTGTGCGACGGCGTGAAGCCCTCGCCGTCTAGGCCCTGCGACGCAGCCGCCAGCGACCGCCTTCGCCCGCTGCCCCTCCCGGTGCTGCGCAGACCGTTCCACTGCGGGGGGCCGCCCAGCTGCGCGCCGGCAACGGCGGCCAGCGGCGTCTGGGTGCCCGACAGGCCCGACGAGGCCAGGTGTGAGTGGAAGTAGGAAAAGTTGGAGGTGCCGCCCGACAGGATGCCGGGAGTCGAGACGCCAAGGAAGGGAGACGTCAGGTCCTGCGGCGGCACCTCGCCTCGCATCCGGGTGTTGATGTTGATGTTGCTTTTCGTCGGCGTCTGCGGCGGTGCCCCGGGCCTCGGCGCCGAACCTCTGCCGACGCTGCTACTGCTGCTGCTCGCGACCCTGTCCAGCTTGTTCATTCCATCTCCTCGCTGTCCACCAAAGAGCCCATCGTCACCTGACCGCGCAGGGGACGCGGCCGCCTCGCTGCGCCGTTCCTCATAGTCGTGGGTTTCCTCAACGTCCTCGTCCTCGTCGTCGTAGTCCACATCCGGATCCTCCTCGTAAAAGTCCGGCAGCGGATCCGTAATGTCCTTGAGCTCTAGCTCGGGCGGGATGGCACCAAACTGAAAGTCGTGAACCGTTACCGACTTGATGAAGCGTGGTAGCGGCACCGTCTGGAATTTGGAGTGGATGAAATCCCGGATGCGGTGCGCCAGCTCTTCGCCATCAGGGCCCGTCGTCAGCGTCTCCCAATTGAGCTCGATTGACATTTGAGCATCAGCAGGCCAGTCAGGTCTTTGGGTATGGTTCAGTTAATCAGCCGGGCTGCTTGAGATTTATCTGGATTATATTATTCTTGAACATCAGGCAATTGATTTGCAGCTTTTTTTCGTTGTGTATGTGTCATGAATTTCTTCTACTTTTCCCGTTTGACGAGTGTTCATCCCTCACTGAGCCGGCAAAACTGTGCTGTGAACTGCCCGCTTCCCCAATGCTCGTGGCGCTGAAATGCCCACCACTGTCGGTGAGGTGAGTGAGTATGTTGCTACAGTCAGCTACACCACACCCAAAGTTCAAAGCCGACAAAAAAATTCTGAGAAGTACTGAAAATCTGCAATCATTTCTTAGGCGACTTATATGAATTTCAATAGATTGACAGAGGACTCATGATTGTTCAAATAGCACCTACAGTAAGCCAAGTTACTCAAGACGTCAAAATGCAATCAGTGCCAGCGCCGCGCTGTCCCACCAACGATTCCCTTTACTCCAGCGCCGTGCAGGCAAGAAACAAAAAGAGCAACCGACGTCAAGCAACGTCAGTGAAAAAATACATTGCGAACATCAAGCAGTCCTCCAATGATCTTCCACCTAGCTCGACTCTCTCCACTGATATAGTTATCTATTCCCGTCTCCGGAACCAGCCACCTCCAACTGCTTAATGATCGTGACCGGCTCAGTCGTGAATTTTTAGTCCGCAACATCCTCAAACCTCGTCGTTCTTCCGTGCCCGTGCCCCGACATCATCACGCTGTTCCCGAACTGGTGCCAGCAGTTGGGCGCCTGCAGTATATACCGCGCCATGGCCTCTCGGAACCTCGACTTGTACTCCTTGGGACTCGTAACCGTCGGTCTGTTGCGCCCGCCACCTGCGAACCCACGGTCCTTGATCCACGACTCAAGCTTCTTGTCCCAGGTATAAGTTCGGATGCAGTCGATGATGCCAACCACTAGTTCTTTCCGTGCCTCGTCCACTGCAACCATGAGGGAATAGTCCATCACGTTTTGCCGCGCTAGGAAAAGTGTGTCGTTCCAGACAGAGGCGCTCAGTATCTTTTTGGAGTGTTCCCTTGCAAACAGGGGCGACTCATAGATGTACTCAACCATGTTCTCGTCAAGTAGCACTTCGTTCTGCTCGCCTGTTGATTGTATCTTGCGGTTGCGCATTGATCCCTTGAGATCAAAAATTCGATCGGGCGACCGGTCGTAGAAGAGATTTTCCATGACCAAGAGATCCAGCTTAATTTCAGTATTGGTCATGGGATTCTTGATGATGATTTGAAAGAAGCCCAGCATCTTGGCAATCACCGATGGAAGATCATGGAAAAGTGCCTCGGCCATGATGTTGAAATATGAAGGCGCAAACTTGAGAAAGGCTTGCGTCTCGATTGGCGACAGTGACTAAGTAGTAGCGAGAGTTGTGTCAGCTTTCTTTAGGGCATATATTGGCTTGTTCGATGTGCGAGGAGAGCAGAAAATGCACGAATAATTGGGTTCAAACGGCCTTACCTTCATGACCAGACGATCATCCAGGGTCTTGAGAAACACAGACCTTGTCTTTCCACCACGCGAGTCCCACTTGAGGCAGCGAGATAGAGACTCGATGATACGGTCCGCTACGTTGCACTTGCGCCGTAACGCATCAAACTGTTCGGCGTAAAAAATCTTGCAGAGCAACTTGGCAGAGCCCTCGGTGAACTGATACTTGAGATGTGTACCCGTAGACCGTTTCAGGCTCTTCTCGAGCTCTGCTTCATCAGTGAATATATCTGTGGCAGTGTCTGACAGTACAGCAGCTGGATCCGAGTCAATCGCTACAGTAACATCGTTCGAGAGTGTATGATCTATATCCTCGGATGTATCCGGCCTGCGAGCCGAAGACGTCTTCCACGAGCGCCGGATATCGGCCAGCTTGGCCTGATAATCCGTTGAGCTGAGAGCGAACGCAATCAGCGAGCTGGGTTCGTCCTCCCGCACGACCACGTCCGAGTCGATAAAGATGTGGTCTGTTGCATTGAATGGGTATTCGAGCGGTGACCACCCACTAGCAGACCTCTCTGCCCAAAAGTTGGTGAGCATCTTCATCAGGCTTGTCTTAGTGTTCTTGGGCATATCATCGGTTGGTTCGTCGGGCATCAAAATGTCATCTAGCAACGAAGACTGGTCTGCATCACTGCCACCTTCATCGTCCGAGCCAGTCTGACTCTCGCCCGGCCGAGTATCTTCTAATTCTCCGTGAACCGAGCCTGTGTCGGTCTGAGAAGGCCCGTTCTCAGGGGTAGTTTCCTCTGAATTTCTCTCTGTAGCTTGCTCAGGGACCATGGTAGGCGATTTTGACGGCTTTTCGGGTTGCTCTTTGGGTACGACTGTAGGTGATACTGCTCTGGGCCCCTCGTTCCCCTGCTCCTCCTCGTGCCCAAGCTCCTTCACAGCCTGATCAACATCTTGGTATACCTCCACAGTGGCCTTGGTAGATGTGCGTGGTAAGAAGGCACGCGAGTAGTGCATCTTGGCAGCGCGCTGCTTGCGATCTTTCATTCGCTCTTTTTCGAATTCGCGACTGAGCTGCTCGAAATGTTTGGCTAGAACCGACACACGAGAGTCCTTCTTCTTACCATGGACGTAACGAGGAATAGAAGACTGGCCAGCCTTTCTGTGTACCTTTAAGGCACTAATCCCCAAGCGCTCGGAGAGTTTCTTCTCGCTCTTAGTGGAACTTTCCGTCGGCACGCGGGACAGCTCAGACCCTATACTCGACTCATTGGCCTTGGAGTCTAGGAGTACCGGTGACTTTGTAATTCCAGAAGGCAGTCGGGTGAATGGGAGAGATGATTGCGACAGTGCTCTGACCATCGGGGGAGACACCGTCAGTCCCGCTCTACGAGACGACCCCCGCTCCATAACATATTTCTGTTGCTCGGCCTGGGCTTGAGCGGCTGCTGCAACCACTTTACTTGTCTCTCCCGAAAGCGTGCGAAAGTCTTTTCTGAGCTGCTCGACTTTCACTGCAAGAAGAGGAGCGGAATTCGTCGACGTGGAAGATGCCGAGCCCTGAGCAGACTTGGTTTGCGCCTCTGCGGTTTTGGACTCTACAGTTGGAATGGGGACAGCCGGGGTAGGCGTGTTGCTCTCTGAATCGTTCGAAGAACTAATCTCACGGCTGGCTCCTTCAATCCCCTCTGGAAAGTATGTATCACTTCTGTTCCGTGTATGGGCGCGTGGAGTGGCCAGATCCAGCGGCTCCACGGCACCTAGTAGTGCATTGACCTGGCGTTGGTCAGCAGCCCCTTCATCGTTGAGAGGAGCGCTGTCCGTTGTTTGAGACTGAGCATCGCTAGCCGCAACAGTCGTTACACTTGCAACCACCTCGGTTGATTGGCACTCGGGTTTTTCGTCGAGTTCTTCCGGTATTGTTGCCTGGGTTGTGGTCAGAGATGCCTTCTCGTCGCCCTCTGAGCTAACCGAAATAATAGATGTAGCATCGGTGGGCAGCGACTCCTTGGAATCATTGTCTCCAAACATTTTCTTGAGTTGGATCATGGTGAGTTGCCGGACGTCTTTATCCGACAAAAAGTCGGCTTCGAACTTGGCAAAGGCGGCGTCCCACTCCTGAACTCGCTCCAACATCTCACGAAATACAGGATTCATGGGTATGACCTCGTAGTACTTTGAGTTCATGTATGCGTCTTGAAGCTTTCGAATGAGCTCTGGCAAGTCCTCTTGAGCTTTCTTAGTGAGCCTCTCAACCTCGCTCTTGCATAGCTCCGATTTGTCAGGAAGCACACTGTCGATCCTGATACTTTTGAGTCTTGTCTTGACCGAGTTGATGAACCGTGTCCAGCGTTCTTCACACTTTAGGAAGATGTCATTCTTGAGTTTGAGGTCATGTTCTACTTTCCATGTGATGCGTGCACGGGGGACAATGATTTCGAGAAGGTCGATAGGATCCCAGTGGATGCGGATCGTGTTTCCGCGGAAATTGAAATACCGGATGTGCTCCTTCTGGTGATCATGAGTGCAGCCTGACCCCGGGTGTAAGTGTAAGCCCTTGCCCCAGAACGAGAGTTCCAAATATTTGCCAAATGAGTATTTCCAAGAGCTGTCGGACATGACCATCACTCCTATATCTTTTTTGCAAGACTTGCAGTAGTTCCACATGTAAATGTCATCGTCCACGGGCGTTAGTGTTACCCCTGATGGTAGAGGCGTGTCTTTCTCAATGAAGACTGTAATCCGGGCATCTTCATGGACGTATGTCCGATGGTGCTGCCACATGGGACGGTCACAGCCATTAGCGTGACAGATGCTGGTGCTGCTCATGGAAAGGTCCTCAATATATTGTCCTAGGGTGCAATCGGGATCCATGTGTCCACTTGGATCTGGATGTTCGTCGTAGAAACCAATCGCAACGAGACCAGGTCCAGAGCATGGTATCTTCGTGTCCGTGCAAATGACCGAATACAGCACGACAATGTTCTGATGCGAATAGGGGTCGAAGAGATCAATGTTTCCCTGGAGGTAGTTCTCCCAGTGCCGTGTCTGAGTCTCGTAAATATACCGCGCTTTATCGTATTCGGCATCATGGACAGCGTGCAGAACCTCCATGACCTGTCTGGGAGCCTTGTGACCAAATTGGTGGACCATTTCTGGTTTGATGAGCTGGAATCGCGCTGGCTTTGTTTTCTCGGCTTCTGTCTGCTCTTCAACCATGTCCTGATCGCACAGTCGCTTGAGGTAACTTAGACGCCTCTCTTGTTCACGAGCTTTCATCAATAGGTAGGGCTGAGGGAACCTGACGAAGGGCGAAGCTGACAAAATTTTGGTTTCATACTTGGCAATCATTTCGCTATAGTATGTCGGCATTGGTACATCCTCGGGCAGGGGACTGTCGTTCCCAACGTGCGAATGATGTTCATGCAGCGAAATAAGCCGTGGGGTCCGCTCCTGAGCCTGTTCAATTTCGGTACCTTGAGCCTTGGGGGTTTGATCATCTCCGTCAGGCAATACACTTGGCTGTGCACCCGTGGTTGATCCTTGACTTGTCTCGTTGCCCTGATCCACGTCCGCTTGAACATCCTGCAAAGCCGTGACCTCCTTTGTTTGGGCTGCTGCCAGCTCACAGCAGTTCAAAGTAAGGGCTTCATCCGGCTGATCTTGCGACTCGGAGTTTTGCGATATCTGTTCGTCGGCCTCGGGTAGCTTGATAAACTCGTCTCTCATGAGACAAGATTCCAGCTTCAAATTGTACACAACATAAACCATGAATTCCGTAATGCGCTTCATGCGAGTGAGAATATCTGCTTTTGCGCCTCGCAACGCTATGGTGCAGCCTAGTTCTCTTTCGCAGCCAGAGATGAAGATGTACGTCTTTTTCTTGCCCGGTATTTCTTTATTGACAAAGGTCTTGACCTCAAACCCAGCAGCCTGGCCGACATGGACTGGCAAGGCCAGCATATCTAGCGACGAGATGATGCTTGCCTTGGCGCATCTGGAAACAGCCCCGATCACTGATGGCTTTACATTGTATGCCACGGCCACATTCGCCTCCGAGAGGTACTGCAAGGCCACACCAGCCACGCTCCGCTCAGCTAGGAGCACTTGGGGCCGGAGAGTCATGATGCGGCTGACGACGACGCGGAGATACTCCTTCTCCTGTTCTATCACTGGCTGCAGGCTCATGAAATGTTGTTGGTGTCTCTGGTACTCGATTGGAAACGAAATGATGACTATGCGTGGATTGACAATGCTCCTAGGCATGTTCTTCAAAGCCAAGTTTTTCGAAAAGATTACCCCTGAGACGTAGCTAGTGTCCCCCGGTTTGGCGCCGGGGATCCTTTTCAGCTTGACGTAGTGGCGAATATCCATGTGGTCCTGGTTGCGACTATCTGGGGAGACATCATCGGCGCAGCGAGTAAGGATTGGAAGCAGAGCCTTCTCCCAGGCGTCTGCGTTGGGTACTTGATCGTCCTGTAGAAGCTGGTGAAGTAGCTTGGTAACATGCTTCAAACTGGAAGGACTCAATTGATTCTCATCGGATCTCTGATTACGGATCGAGTCGCTTCTCGTCAATTTGGTTGCTTCAATGGGACTTTCTAGAGACGCAAGTGCCTCGCCTGAAGCAGCAAATCCTCTTCCAAACACTCCAGACCTTGGCCGAGGAGAGCGCATGCCGTGTAGGGGTTGCGCTGTACTTGCTGTGCTCATATTGCGCCTTCTTGTTGGACGTGTAGACAGTCCCATGACGATAGGTGCGCCATCGTCTGGCCCACGGCTCGTGAAACTGAGGCCACTGATGCTCTTCTCACCTTGGCGCATACGATGTCGCTTCCCTGTCGATAGCAACGGCCCAAAGTTGGCCTTGTCCGGGTCCAAGCTGGCCGGCGCAACATCGGAGCTCGCCATTGTAGCAAATATGCTCATCTGTTCATCCCCGCTCGATTCCTCCGACATGTACGGTTCAAGTTCAGGGTCAATGATGTTGTCGTCGTGGAAAGCAGGGAGCGTGGTCTTGCGCCCTAGCTCATCGTGTATGGGTCTTCGGAAAGGAGCTCGCTCTTCAGCGGTGGCCTTGAAACGTCCTAGGAAGTTCGACTTGGACTGGTTTCTTCGATGGCCCGACGAGATAGGCCTGCCAGCCAGTGATCTCAAGGAGCGCGAAGAGCTCGGGCGGCTTAGCTGTGGAGCATCTATCTCGAGAATCTTGGAATCTCCTATACGTCGTGTGGCGGGGATGGCCATCATGGGCGTTTTGACTGATCTGGAATCGTCCACATCCTCAGCCCGCTCCATTATACTCACCTCGTCGTCTGCTCTAGGCCTGGGAGTCTGCGTATCTTTGCCTGAGCGGAAGATAGCAGGCAAATATGAGTCATTGTCGGAATCATCAGAACCCGAATCATATCTGCGGTTGATGATCTCTAGGCAGGTTTTGCACACCCGCAGGCTCCCAGAGACACCAAATTTGGCGCCGGAAATCGTGGAAGTGCACTTAGAGTCGAAGATACAACCACATGTTCGACAGTGGTGCTTTCGACGAAACGCCGAGAATGGGTTCCCGCAAAGAAAACACTCTTTGCATGTTTCATCCGCCATCCAGAACTCCTTGCTCACTACTTGCTTCCGCATCGACTCCAGCCTGGCATTCACGGTCTGTGGAGCGCCCTCGTTGGTGGTAGTTCCTGGGATCCGCAGTTTGCCCGAGGGTAACTGTTGAGGTTGCTCGTGCCGTGCAAATGAGTCGTGATACACCGAGTTATGGGCAGACGTGCTTATTGTGCTAGGCTTTGTCATCCCCGGCTCTAGAGATTCTGCTCGCGCCCTGTTGACCCCAATGATCCGCGCCTGGCTGATTCTGTCTATGACGGCGGGCCTCCTTAAACTCTCTCTAGATGATGCTCTTGCTTCCGTAGATGGTGCCCGCAAGCTTCTCCTGTCAGCACTATGCTGGGTGGAAACAGACGCTGCTGAGCCCCTGACTGGGCTCATGCGAGAGTCGGAGCCTTCGTCCGGGCCCAAGCTTTCGTCTCTGCGGGAAGAGCCTGGCAGGGCGTACTTCACATCGGAGCTTTCCAAGGAATTTATAGTGCCTGAAAGAACTGTTGTGTGAGCTTCCGAGCTTTTGCTAGAGCTTCCGACTCTGATATGCTGTGGAGCGTCTTCCACCCTGGTCGTCACGCCACGAGCAGCATCCTTGTCTCTAAAGGCAGATACTGTTATGGGTGCCAACGATGGGTTAACCACAGCTGAGGAAGCTACAGTCTTGGACATTCTAGGCAGGTTTTGCATGCTTGACGAAGTTGATTTTGGAGCTGCCGCAGTCGCAACAGATGAGGCTTTAGAGGATCGCAGGTCATGTGCGGTACCGTCTACTGAAGTGCCGACGTGGGGAGAGGTCGGCGGGTTCTGGGCGCCATCTGGAAAAGCCGATAGCAAAGTAGAGGCTGTTGCAGTACTGCTAGTGCGAGGCAGCGAGGTGGCAGGGCTCTTGATGGCCAAAGACCCGGAGGTACTGCCGCTCGTGTTTTTGGAAGCAGCATCCACGTTACTAACATCCTCCAAGGAAAGCTCCGGGGACTTCACGCCCACGGCTTCCTTCAATCTACTGTATAGCCCGCTTAAGCCCTGCTGCACAAGATCCCCAGCGCCTCCTTTCCTCTCGGAGGTCGGGGAGGAGCTTGGCGGGGCGGCAAAATCGTTGAAGGTTGTCAAGACATCGGACTGGCTTGCCGAGGTGTGGATCTGATCGAGGGCCTGTGCGAGTTGCTCTTTGTCAATCTGCGAGGCGGTAGAAATGGAGGCGAGGGATCCGCGTCGGGCACGGAGGTGGTTGTTGGCGGACGAAGACATGATGGCAACGGTGCCCAACCGTTGTTTGGGACGGTTGTCAGGCGTCTGAGGAGGGTGTCGAGGTGGCGACGGTCATTTTGCGAGCAAGTCAAAAGGCGATAGCGTGTGGACTTCACAGGGCAGACGAAGCAAATATAATCAGGTTCACTAAGACACTAGAGTCATGAGAATAAAGACGTTTGACGGGTACAAGATATAGCGTCGGGGTTGGTGAGCTTCAGGTAGACTGAACGGTATAAACATGAGTCTCAATTTGAGTGGGCTGTCCCACCCTGGCGATGGGTGCTGCGTTGTAATCCTACCTGGGTCCCTGGGATTACGTCAAGTTAAATGCGTGGCGGCTGACACGTCAGGTGCCGGGCCCGGTTCCAACGGCCAGCGCCGACTGGGGGCCAAGCGAGAGCCGAGCCACCACAGATATATCACGTGACCAGGCGCTTCATCGCGATAATTCTCGTGTCAAATCACGTCCCAGATTCATCCAAGCAAACAAGAGACGGGGATCGCGAGGGGTTTCCAAGTGTTATAACTTATCCCACCCGCTCTGCCCCAGATCAGTCAAAGCTGTTCTCCATTAAATGCACATCTGGTGGTTGATGACCCAGTAAGATTCCTTGCATCTCTACTGGAATCGGTACCTGCCTAATCTATGTGTCAGGGTAGGGACCACATAGGGGCCCTCAAAGAAGCTGTCCGTTTGCAACGACAGTTCTCCCTACCTAGGTACCTAACTACCTACCTACCACCTAGCACCTTCTTGGCAGTCCCCAAGATATCTAGCACTTCGGGGCCCAGCAGGCTTCTCTGCAACTCTCAGAACCGCGTGACTTCCCCCAACACAAATCATATCAGTACTTATTCTCAGCATTGACTCAATGCTTTGCATGCGATGAGCCATGGCTCTGGGATTTCTCATACTCTAATGCAGGGGTCTCAACATATTATACAGCCTGGAATCCAGGAAACAAATACGCTACTGTGACGACGCTTCCCGACATGCGATGGATGAACGGGGCATTTTTCGTGTCGGACTTCAGGTCCCAAAGGATCAGCGGGCCTTACTCGACAAGCGCGACGCCTGGGCTGAGGTGATGAGAAGGACGCCTCAAGGCCTGCTGAATATTCCACCCAGCGTTATTGAAGACCTAAAGGCATTCCATGCACCAAAGACCCAATCTGCTCCCGCTGCGCCATCTACCCCCATAACATGGGCTGAGCCGATGAGGAAAACACCTCAAGGCCTGCTGAATGTTCCCTCCAAAGTTCTTGAAGACTTGAAGACATTCCATGCCCAAAAAGTCCATGCTACTCCCGCCGCTGCCTCCAAGCCCGTAACATGGGCTGAGCCGATAAACAAAACACCCCGCGGCCTCCTCAACGTTCCTCCTAAAATTCTTGAAAGCCTGACGGCTTTCCATGCCCAAAAGTCCGCATTTGCCACCGCAGCCACCTCTTCCTCCCAAGCATCCCTATTTTCCCAGGAACCAAAGCCGACGGAGCCAATGCCACCGTCATCATCACCGCCACGCGAACCCTACCAGCGGAGAACCGCTGTGACAGCGCAGGCAGATGACGCTTGCTCTCCCTCAGATACGCCTATCTCGGGTTGGTCACCCAGTCCTCCTCGCAATGACCATCCAAGAGGAGCCGCTGCTATTGCAAGCCCTCCAGGTCCACTTCAGGCCTTGCCGCCAAGGACAGCAACGAACAGCAGCATGCAGATGAATCCGAACGATTCAGGCCCAGGACCATCGTCTGAAAGGACAGCCAAATCTATCGTGCAATCAACTACCGCTTCTATGTCAACCCCAGAAGAGAATGAGAGCCCACCGCGACAAGTCATAACACCATCCTCGAATGAGGCAGACTCGGAAGAAGAGCAGATGGCCGTAGTGGAGCCTCTTGCTCTAGCCCCTGCCTTCCAGAAATCCATCAACAAGACCGCCGCCCCAGTAGCCCCAACGCCACCCTCTGCACAGGTCGTGCCTTGCACGGATCAAAAGAATCCACATCAGCAGCGACCAAAGATAAAAAGACGGAAGATGAAAAACGCACTGGGTTTACTCGACAAATGTCTGGGCAAGATTCCGGATTGCGATACCTCAGGCCAACAAGCAGTACCGTCTCGATCCACCTCAATTGCGAAGAGACGTTCAGAAACGACAACCCCAGTGTCGCGGCAATCTCCTCGAGATCAGGGGTCCCCGAAGGCTCTCTCATCGAGTCAAAGTCCACAGAGTGACCATGAGCCAGCACCACATGCAAGTCAACATGCCAAGATTACGACAAAGCTGCCTCGCGCATCAGACAGTCTGGGCACTGGCAGCGTCACGGCTAATCCAGTCACGTCCCAGGCTGAACCAACCCCATTTGAAATCTTTCGAACGAATTATCCGGACTTCACGAGTGACCTCGCCAATTTTTTGAGGGCGTGTATGTCATTGCAATGGCTTGCTCGACAAAGCTTACTCAAGGTCTCTTTGTTTGACGACTTTTTGCGTGTTTATTGCCACAAATACATACCATTCGTCATGTCCCATGACTCCGCTCCGAGCGCTATCGAATATTACAACAAAGATGATGAGGCAATCAGTTATCTAAACGGCGTGGTCGACAAATCATTTCTGAAGCGTGTCCAAGCGTTATACTCGGCCGAGATCGCGGCTATTGAGGCTGGTAACTCTGTAGGGGACCCAACAGAGACATCCCAAGTGCGCGTTGAGGATGAGGATGCATCGGCAGACATGGAAATTGATCAGCCAGATGAGGGTTCTATCGCCGACAACCCTGAAGAACACGCGGGAAGCCATAACGCAGCAACGCGCTCTTCGCCTGATCAACCAACACAGCCCGAAGAAGTCGGGATCTCCGATATTGAGGACGACCGCTTCTATCGCTCGTCTCGAGAAGCATCGCCAGACCTGAGCACACCAGCGCCTCACAGTCGGCAAAATCCAATGTCACAAGGCGACACTCATACGCAACCGAAATTCAGTGCACCTTTCACTGGCTCCATTATGGACTTGACATCGAGTGCAGCATCGGATGTGGTCATTCCAAACACCTCTATCTCGGTGTTGGATGCCAACCCATCAAGAATTCCTGAAACAGTTCACAAGCCTAGATCTAGGCAGAGAATAGAGAGTGCCAAAAGGCCATTCCGTCTGATTGCTTCTCTGCGCAATAGAGACAGTCCGACATCGTCGATGAGCATTGCGCAGAGAAAAAGAAGGTTTAGCGAGTATTTGGCCAAAAATGGACAGAGGAACGAAGCGTAGGAAGGATGGCTGATGACATATTTACGTTCATTTAATTGGAACTTGGTCATGAGAGTGAAAGAAAAAAGCAAAAACTCCCTTGATGCAACGCAGAACCCATCGGGCCATAACATGATCTGGAACCAAAATTATTGTCTAAAAGTATAAGAACCGACCTCTCTATATTTCCTCTGTTTTCTCGAGTTGTCCAAACTCAAAATTCCCTAAATATCCTACCATCAAATTGCCCCATCATCCCACAGCCCGCGCTCGATTTCGATGCCTGCGGCGATTTGCCTTGTGAGCGGCCGCAGCGGCACCGCCCCTCTTCTTGATCGCGTCCCTGGCCGCCTCGATCTTGGTCAAGGGCTTCATACCCTCGTAGTGCGACATGACTACGCCGCCCGCCGGGAGCTCCATGTTGTCGTTTGTGACCCAGATGACGCGGACGGGGAGCTCCTTCTTGAGGATCGCGTCGGCCTCGGCGTGGGCGGGGGCGTCGGGTATGACGTCGAGGATGTTGGGCTCTTCGCCGGGGATGACGAGCCCCAGGGCCAGATCGGTTCCCATGTGTCGCCGGCCGTACTTGTTGAGGATTATAGCCAGCTGGTCGGCCCCAAAGTGCTTGTCGTTGGAGATGCGCTCCAACTCAAACTCGCTCCTGGGGAGCCACCTCTGCTTCGATCCAGGTGGTCCTCTCCGCCTTGTACTCGGCCCACGTCCGCCGGAGTACCTCGAGGTCTGGGAGGACAGTCGACTGCAAGGCGACATTTGTTAGTGCTCGACATACCTATGAGGAATATGGGCCAGGGGCTTAAGGTTGGTGAGTGCTTACCACCTCCTCAACAATCACCTGCAAATACAGACTGTCGATAAGGGCATAGAGCCCACGTTCTAGGGCTGCGAGGGATCAATGAGTGTTAGCCAAGTTGAGGATGGAGTCTGGGCAGTGATCTGCATCGAGTTTGCTCCCTCAGGGTTTGTTGATTTACATACCTGTGCCCGGGTTCTTGATGGTCTTGTAACCATGCTTGAAGCACCGCTCGTATTCGTACGTCTTGGCGCGACTTGACCTCGTTCCACGACAAAGAGTCGAGCCGCCACATGTAATGTAATTGTGTCTCGGCTCGGGCCGCGTCGGAGTCGGGCGTGGGGCGGGAGGCCAAGATCGGAAGGGGATCGACGACATGCTGAGCGATTTACGGACCCTTGTGGTATGTATTGTACCTAGTTCTGTAGAGTCCGTTCTCAGGATCAAAGAAGTGTTCTTTTGCTCTTGATAGATACAAGTGAAGCCAGAGTATTGATGGTGGGTGCAGGTTCATGAGCAGATCTTGGACAGACACCTGGGGTAGAGGATGCCTCAATTTAAAGATGTTTTCTGAGCGTGAGGCAAAAGAACATGCACCTGTTTATTGCCATTCTTGCATTGTCCTGCAAACTTTACTCTTTTGGTGGTTGGTCAGCGCTTGTAATGGCGTTGTAAGAGCATGAGATTGGTCTCGAATGTGCACTCCCTCTGTTGCCGGGCTGTTGTAACGCACTTCACTGCCCGGTCAGCTATTGTTTCGGGGTACAATAATGTAGAAGCTACTTATACTTTCTGTAATAAAGGAAGCCACAATGACCAATCCCCTGCCGAGGTTAGAGCTGACATGTTTGGAGGCACACTGCCGAATAGATCGTGTTACAGTAGTTCGATATGACGCTGGTTCTTTCCAATAACCACGAGCAGAATGCACGTATAGTTCGCAGAGAATGTATGTTTTGTTAAGCTTGCTATCCTAATTTAAGGGTCGAGTGCTATCGAACACCCCTTGAACGTATTTAAAGGTCTGTATTTACAGAGTACAGCGTAAGTGCCTACCTTACTTGAGAATGGAATATTTGTATACTGAGAAGACCCCTGAATGACAATCATTTCATGATGTGTCTTGATCATCACATTCTTTAGATCGTTATGTTCTACATATGCCAAAGGCCAAGAAGCTTGTCTTTGCCTAATTCCACATGCTATCCGGGTTGCTGTACAGTTGAGATAAGTCTTTTACAAGTCAAGTTTTGACTCATATCATGCAGACTATATGTGTTATACATAGAGACGAATTTCCGGATGGTGTTCAAGTTGGTCAGCTAGCGATGGGCCAACCACTCCATTTTTAAAAGTGCTATATATGACATGTGCCGCTACTGTTCTATTGAGGAAAAAGATCGTAATATGAACCAGTTCCAGAACCTTATTTTGGAGGTGGCGGGCCAACTTCGTCAAGTTCGTCTTTGTCGATCATTTGAATCCCAGTCCAGCCCTCGTCACTGTCTTCACCTTCACTGTCCTCTTGAGGTGGCGACTTGGTCAAGGGCTTGGACATAGGCCTCTGCTCGGCGTCCTTCGAAAACGAAGCTGCGTCGCCAGAGTCAGAGTTGGTATTTCCCTGCATATATGGAAACGCAGAAGCTCCAAGGCCTGGAAGCTGGGGCGCACTGGCCGATACAGCTTTCCCTTCATAGTCCATACGCTCCAAGCTACCGAGAGGGTCCATTTGCTGTAACAACATCTCCGAGTTCGATCTGGCAACAGTGTTCCTGCCAGGCCTGTGTGGCAATGTCTGGTTGCCTGGTGTTTTCTGTGCAATCGGTCCATCCTTGCCTCCAGTGGGCTCCTCAAAATCAATAAGACTTCCGGTTTTGTGGCTGCCATCGTCATCCTGCATCTGAATAGCCTCCTTATCTTCTTCAATCGGCCCCTCGCCGTCTCTAACATTGGGAAAGCCACAGCGAGTAAGTATCTTGGCGATGAGTCCGGGATAGCGCAGGTGTCCACTGACTGCATCGCTCAGGTCAAGGTTCTCGACACCCTCTAGATCTGTGACAGGCTGAAGCCCAGCAATGCCAAGCTGAATACTCGTTGCTCGGTACAGGAAGGCCAGGATGAAGTCATTCTCGGAGTAGACATTGAACATCTTGCCTGAAACGACGCTCCGAATCTTTTGCCAGCGATCGAGGTCAGAAGGAATAGGGGCTCCAATGAACACAACCTGCTCGATCAGTCCAAAAGCCTTTCTCTCTGCAAGCGATTCCAGGCATGAGTAGATAACACGGGCACCAAGCGAGTAGCCAATCAGGGTAACAGGGCGCTCGCCCTGAACCTTGTTGATGAGCGCATCGGCGAGTATCATGCCGGCTTTCTCGGACCGATTCTTGGCACGACTAAAAGGGTTGTCGACATTAGAGGCTGTTTGTATAAGCGCGATAGGCCACAATGCTGCTCCCAGTGCAGCTAACGCTGTTCGTCGGATGATTTCCGACTTGACCATGGACCAAGCATAAGATTTGACAAGAGTCTCGAGCGAGTTTCCCAAAGCGAGAAGACTTGCCATCTCGTACCGCAGAGCAAAGACCTCGGACTCATCGCCGAGTGGGCGCCAGGTCTTGGTGACGTCTTCTTTGGTGTTGAGCCAGCCATTGATGCCTATAGTGACACGTAAACGTCTAGAACCCTTTTCATGTTGTGAATATTCTCGACCCCATTCTTCTTTTAGAGGGAGAAAGCGGAAGTCCTCAACCTGGCGAGCATATTGATCCACCATCTCCCCCTGACTTGCACGACATTTATTAGCAACCCGAACAAACCCGTATACGAATGGATGGACACATACCGTCATCTTGGCCCCAAAGGCCCCGAAAAGTGTACCAACCAACGCACCATTCATCCAAAACACACCAAGAAAACTTGCTAGTCCTCCCAGGCCTACACTGCCCATCAGCCCACCAATGGCGCCGGCAACAACAGGGGCAGCTAACCCGCCCGTTATGCCGATAACCGCAGCGCCAGCGACGGAGGCCAATCCAACCTTCCAGAAACGGCCGGCCTGGCCCTCCTTGCGCCGCTTCTCGGCCTCGGCCTCGGCCGACATGAGTTCTTGCTGCTGCTTCTTGGCTTCGTCTGAAGTAGACGACTCTACCAATGAGTTGGCAATCTCGGTCTCTTCCCGCACCAGTACAGCCAGCGGGAGATTCAGGGCCGAGGCAAGATAGCAAGCCAGAGTCCGAGAATGGGCGGCATATACTCCACTGGAGATGACAGTCACAAGGACACAGCTAAGTGCCTCTTCGCGGTCTTCCCGCGGGATCGTGCTCAGGCGGGTAGGTATAGGATGATACAAAGCTTGAAATGATGCCAAGTCCTGATCCTGGTCCTGATCCTGATTCTCGTCTTTTGAATCGGCTGCATTGCTACCATCACCAAAATCCATCAAGTCCCCTCCGCGACGAGGGTTATCGACTTTGCTCCGTTCCATCTTCACCTGCCTCTCCTTCCTGGCCTGGAGGATCTTGTCGTCGTCAGCGGCTGAGGCGACTTCCTTAATCGCCTTGAGGACAGTAAGTCTCCACTCATCAATATGCGAGATGGCTGCCCGGCGGATCCTCGAAACTTGATAATCTACAGGCTCTAGCTGTGATCTTTCTGCCTGCTGCTGATTCCCACGCTGTCCATGGGTATGATCAACACCACTTGGACGACGCAGTGGCGCGTCGCTTGATGATTTACCGTCAGAGTCATTTTGCGACTTCGGTTGGAGAAGTAGCTGCGAGCGCATGTACTTTGTGATCTCATCTACGAGCTGGAACAAAGCACGTCGCTTCGCAGGGTTGAGCACGACGAGGAGCTGGCGTGGTTCTGCCGCCAAGGGTGCCATGATTGCAGAAGTTGACCAACAAGCCCCGGAAGCGTTGTAAGCTTTGAATCGGTAGGTGCCTAGGGTGAATATTCAGTGGCTGTGGGCCTGTAAGGTGCACCCCGCCTGCTCTATTGGATAGAGTAGTTCGGGAGAGCGACCGCGATTCAAGCCAATATTCAGAGCAGTCTCATTCGAGGGTCGGACTATTGCTCCATCCAGCAGCACCTTCAAATTGAAGATGAAGATGAAAAAAAAATACAGAATAGAGGGGGAAGTGCGGAGTTGGTTTGAGATTTCCGAAGGATCCAATTTCGATCAATCGGTGCCAGTAAGCGGCAAGGCTGCCTGCAGTAACAATTACTCTTCCCCCGCTTGCCTGGAGTGGGCGGCTATCAGCTATCAGCTCCAGTACCAGGGTGGGAGAAACAGAAAGATGCAGACAAATCAGTTCAACAAAATTGTTTCTTGGTCGATGGGAATGATCGATTGACCACCTTTAAAGATTCTGCCTCAAAGGTGGAAGGAAAACCAAGCCCAAAGGAATCCGGCGGCACTCGCCATCTACGTTGTAAATTTGTCTCGGTGGCCCCTTTGTTGATTCCACCTGCGACGTCATACACTCACCATAATTGGTAGCGCTGAACCTCATCCGAACAGCCAAATCCAGGCACGCAGACGCCTAGCTCGCCCATCCCATCCCATCGATTATTGCAAAAATTGAGTCTACACAGCAGATGTGTACAACGGAGGCCGTCATCATTAAGTTTTGAACGATAAATCCACCCAGTTTAGGGAGCCGCTCAACTCCTCGCGCGGCAAACATCGACAAACCGCCCCCCTTAACTTCACCCACCAAACTTCTGCCTCGCCAACTCCCTCAGAGCTCCGATGGTCCGCTCCTCCTTTTCCTGATACCTCTTCATCCGCTGCCGCAGCTCTTCCACCTTGGCGCGCGCCTCGGCCTCTTTCCTAACCTCCCTCTCCGTCTTCTTCCTCTGCTCTCGTGCCAACGCGGCCTTGTAGTCGCTGACCCCGCCGCCCTCACCCATAAGCTCCCCATCGCCTGCCTCCTCCGTAGCCCCCGCTGAACCCTCGCGAAACCCTCGCATCTTTTCGTTGACCATGCGCTTCTTTTCGAGCTGCCGCTCCCGCGTCCCGGCCGCCGCGCGCGGCAGGATCTCGTCCAGGCGCTCCTTTTGCTCCGCCCTGTCCGCGCGCCGAGCGAGGCGGATATCATCCCGAGACCGAAGTTGCGCCTCTTCCTCCTCGGCATGGCGTACGTCGAGGTCCTGCATGCTGGGTATCCCTGGGCCTTGACGCTCTCTCTTGTCATTCCATCCGTGCGCCAGCGCGACTTCGGCGCCTGCTGGAGGAGGAAGCGGTGGGACGTACTCGTCGTCGCTGTCTTCCCCGCCTTCGTCTTCATCGTGCTGTTGCTCCGCACGACGCTGAACATCGTCTGCCTCTAATGTATCACGCTTTGGTGGAGTGGAACCAGACACACTTCGTCTCCTCATCCTGTCCGGTGACAATGTCCCCCGCGAAGTAGCAGCTGCCGCGCGGGCCGCCTTACCATCCTCCCCCTCCCATTCCTTCGTGACCCGTGCAAACATTTCCGGGTCGTACCAACCCTCTGATAACTTCCCAGCGTTCCACCTGCGCACGAAGGAGCGCCACCGCTGCTGTAGCTCGCGGCCAGAGAGCTCAAAGACGTCAACCTGATGATGCAAGTCAAGGTAGTTGGCGAACAAAGGCTCGAAAGCGTTGTAGTCGCCGTGCCGAGACAGAGCCCGTGCTCCAAGTGGCAGCTGCTTCGGCCCTGTCCTTGTCCCGCCAGCATCACCATCCTCATCCGACATCATCGAAGCGGCCGTAGGTCTGCTGCGTTTCGATGAGGAGGGCCGCTCCGGTGACCTACTCCGTTTCCGCCTATGTGATCGGTGATGATGATGATGATGTCTGTGAGACCGCCCTTCATCAACACTGTCTTCATCCCTGCGTCGGCGGCGATGGGTGTGGTCATCGTCGTGACGCCCACTGCGGTTGCTCATCTCACGACGCGACCGAGGCGCTGGTGATTGCGACCGGCCTCTGTAGTCTTGTTTATCGGATGGCATGTTGCTTTCCGGATCTTGGCGACACCTAGAAATGAATCAGGTTGAGTTTGAGCTGAAAGTAATTCCCGCCCAAACTTCAGCTCTGTCCGGTACAGCTGGCTAGGAGGTTGTGAGTGGCAGTGCTTAAGCTAGATCGACGCGAAGAGCCAGTTTGCAACGCTCCCGAATCAAATCAACCCCGAACAAAAGTCAAAAACCAAAAGAAGTCGGAGTGCCACAAAATATTCAATTGTATTTTTTTTGGAGTTTTGGGTTGATGTAATGTTAACATGGAACCCTTTTTTTTGTTTTTTTAGAAATGATAACTGGCCGAAACTAAGCTACGGGCCGCCAAGTACCGTAAGGGAGGGCCAGGCGCCAGTCTTTAAAGTTGCTTCTCGTCAAAGACTTGGCGGTTAGGTAGTTATGGGACCCACAATACCCAGTGACCTGGACCTAACCCTAACCCCTGACGCAGGACGCGTGGCATCCATCCATCCACGACTCTTACATGGAAGATTCATGTTAGTTCGGGCGAGTTCCTTATTCCCGATCATGTCAGTTACTTCATACCCGTTGATATAATTCAGTATATCTATATAAGAAATTCATTTCAAGACCCATATCTGTTGCTGGGTATCTAGCGCCGACTAAATGCTCATGAAGCCGCAAACAAAATAAAAGGGTAACCAAAATGCTAATAAACTGGCTTGAAACAAAAGCAAGTGAGCCGAAGAAAATGGCTTTCACTAGGTATCAACATTCCATTTCAATACACGGCCGTGCACAATGTGGGTGCACGCCAAGAATATGGCGACAGACTTTGTCACCAGGGTCTCCAAGGCTACGGAGTAGATGGATTCTTTTTTTTTTTTTTTTCATCCTGATCTGACCATAATCATGTTTCATGGTCCAAATTGTTACCACCGTTGCCATGTATTAGGCAGCCAACACATGAGCAATCATCACCGCAGAGACAACTGCCCACTTCGCCCTCGCATCCAAATGGGTATGTGACAAAGAGGAAGTCGCTCGCCGAAAGTGGTACTTGATCCTCACTTCCCACCGATGCTTCCGATGGGGTTTGCGCCTGGGGCGGCGATGACGGGTGCGATGTGGATGCCGGCTCTGGTTGTGTCGTAGAGCAGCAAGACGACTTGAGCGGTGCTGCTTGTATGACTGGCGAGATGTTTTCGGCAGGCAGCTGGATAGAGTGATCGCCTCCGTTCTGTAGTGGCTGACCATTTTTGGAAGATCCCTCAGACATGCTGTTCATGGCAGACCGTACATACGCTTGTGTGGCGTCGTTGTAAGGGTGTGCCGGGCATCCAAGACAGTTGCAGGAATCGCCGCAAGTACATTGATGGGATAGTGGCTCCGACACCGGAGGCCCCTGAGCTAGACCCCCTAACGGCAACCCCCCTATGTTTTGGGCCCCATAGTTAATCATTGAAGGTCTCCAGTGAGCAGCTGGTTGTATAGGATACTGGTAGGTACCGTAAAATGGCGGGTATGTGTAAATCGACGGATCTGTTGTCTGAGCTGGGAAGTACATAGACTGTGCTATGGATTGATGAAAGGCAGTCATCATGGGATTCACAGGACCTAGACCGTTCAGAGCCGCGCCATTCGGGGCAACATGTTGCATTTGGAATTCTGGGAGGTGATGAGACATGCCATTGGGCAATAGGTCAAGGGGATTTGGCCGTACGTGGCGGTTGTTTGGCCCGTTGCCGTTGGAGTGTGGTTCCGCGTCTGTGGTCTTGCTTCTGCTGCCACAACAGCTCCGGGGCGGATCCAAAGGCGTGTTTAAGCTGTCATTCTCTAGATTGCTTACTGCTCGGGGAGTTGATCCCAGATCGTCGCTGCTAGATACGGTATGTGTTCCGTTAAAATAAGACGATGATCCGTTGGCGCGAGGTGGTCGGGGTGTCTCGGCCTTAATGATCGGGGAAGCAATTTGTTCTCCCCCGTTGATATGCTGGTTTGACGTATAATCCGTGCTGTTGTTGCTATATCCATCAAACATCCCCGGGGTTGAACTCAAAAATTCTATAGGTTGTGTTACAGTTTTTGGTAATGACTTCTCGCCATTGCTGCCTGGGATGTTCCCAAGGTTTCCATTCGGGCTTTTGTACGGGGGTGGTGGGACTATGTTAAAGTTCTCGGGGTTCATTCTCTCGAGGGTTGAGACGTCAAAGGACTGCTTGCGACCGTTTGGCCTTGATGAACCCGACTTTTGTACCTGGAATGTGCGCCTCGTCGGTGACGCACAACCCTTGCCTACTGAGCTTTCAGACCCGGACTTCGACGACGCTGGGGTTTCTGAGCTGGTATCTGGTCCGCAGCCACATTTCTGAGCTCGAGGAATGGCCGCCGTGATTCCACCGCAGCCGCAGGCTTTTCCAGGTGGGTGAGGGCATACACTGAGAGGTCGACCTGGTTTTCGTACAGGTACCATCAGGCGCTCTTTGGCATGTGTGCATTTCGTAGATCGGTGTCCACGAATACATGGCTCACTAATTGTAGTCAATATTTCCAGCAAGTTAGATCCAACGCTACACGAAAAGTAGATACTCGGGTCTGGACCAGCGTCGAGGCCACGACTAGAGGTTTGCGGACGCGGCGATGGCCATCCTTAGGTAGACAGTCCTTCTGGTGGGAACATGCATGCATAACTGGAACAGAATCTAGGGGTTGCTCACCATGCCATCTTCAGTCCGTTGATGATAGGCATCTTGTGCTGTCAACGACAAGTCCTTGTCTGCGACCTATTTATAACAGACGGCGTTATGGTCGGCTGTCGTGAGCGGAAGTAGGCGACTATTGGATAGTCTCGCACCCGAGACAGTTGATGCGGTCGCGCAATCGCAAAGCATAAGAATGCGCGGTGGCGAACCTAGGTACTTTCTCGCAGTTTAGTTGCGATATGAATCCGCAGGAGTGGTTAATCTCCACCTTGTGCCACACGGCCACGCCCTATACCGGATCTGAGAACCGGCTCCGGCAGCAGCAGAGGTGAGAGTGCTCGAAAGGGGGCTGGATAATTCCTCAACCGCGTGGTCCAGATAATATTCCGGACAGTGGAACGATTCACGAAGAGCCAAGGTAGGATGAGTGATGAGTGCCAGCGCATGCGCAGGGGTCACGAAGGTGAGCAGACTCGAAGCTGAGCTGGATCGCTAGTCAGAGCACGCCAGGTTGGCTGCTGTGTTTGCCGAGTTGTGTTGGCCGAAAGTATCACGGCAGCCATGCGACAAGTGAGTGGGTGGAACTCAGTTTGCAGAGGGGCGTACGCGCGATGTGGTGACCGAAGACGAAGTTGCCGCTCGAGGGTATAGTCCAGCTCAGGATTGTCGATCACTGATGACGCTTGGCTTCCTCGAAAAACAGGATCTGCAGAGTGCAGATACCAAAAGAGGGGTCAGGTTTACCGGTAGGTCAACCCAGGTAATTGGTGAGCCGAGCCTCTGGTCCAGAGAGACGCTGGGTAATTAATTGACTTTGGCAACCTGCGAGATTTGCCTGAGTTGCATCTGCGAGATGTACCGGTGTCGATGTCGAAGTAGTCCCGGGGTTGGACGGAAACATCAAAAATCCAAGAACAAAAAGCCTGAGTAATGACGGAGTGAAAAAAAACTGAGCCTCTTTCAAACCAGGGAATGAGCCCCTTGAGTAAATTCACAAGGCGCCAGTTCGGCAACCTAAGAGGGATGAACCAGTCAGCAGTCCCAATGGTAAGTATGGATGACTGATGGCAGGTAGGCGCTGCTGCGACTGGATGTGGCTTGGGTTCCAACAGTCTAAGAGCGCGGGGGCGTCTCGGCCTCGATCCTCGTGATCTTCAAAGGCTCTCGTAAGCTGGCAGCCGGATCCGAGAGTGTCCTGAGCGGAACGGAAATCCAGCTGTGCCTGCGTCCATTTGTTGCAGTTTATTTTCACCCGCCTGTTTCGCTTTGCCTTTGGTGTGATGTATGGAGGGGGGATAAGAGGTGGTTTGGGCTTGGTCAAGTACCTGGATAGGTACCTTGAGGCCCCCGCCTGGTCCACACTGAGCAAGTTTCAATTGGCTGTACAAGTGGGCACGCAACCATCGCAGCATAGCGGGACAGGACCCTAATTAGGTACCTACCTACCTCTTGCCTACCTCTTCTAACGACGGCAAGGTTACCTCTTGTAGGGCAGGTAATTAAGGCAACTAACGTACGGAGTATGTAGGTATTCGAGAGATCACCATTCAATTGATTGTTACGGTGAGAGGAATACACCTAGTACTACCTGGCTACCTTGCTTGCTACGTCCCTAGGTACCTTATGAACTTACCTTTTCCGACTTCTTAGGATCCGATATCCGAAGTGGGCGGGTAAACACTATTGCTAAAAGTTGAAGCGTGACAAATTTCACATGGTGCGGGCCAATTGCATATTCCCTACCACGTATATGCCTATCACTTCCTAGGTTCCTGGAAATACTACTTACGGTACAGTAGCTGCACCAGCACGCTGGAAATGAGCGGAGCATGGATGCGACATGACCAGGCGCCTGAAGAGGAAAAAAAAAACCGCACTGTTGTCAATATTCATGAGCTACTAGTTCCTTCATAACACTTACGTCGATACTGTATGCAGTTTACTACCGCATGAAGCTTAACCACCCGTAGCCAGCAAGTCTGGACGCGCCGGCTCAAAACGTGGCATCAGCCAAGACCAGGAAGTGCTGGCCACCTAATCTGTGGATCTGTCGGGGAGTCCAAGCACTGCCATACTACGCTACGATTCAGCCTCTGCGCCGTGTTTTTCGCGAGCTTTACGATTGATTTGATGTCGCTAAATGATGAAATAAAGACGTTGGAGAAGAACATGAAGGAGCTGGAAGCGAGAAATCGAAGAAAATTAAGATGAACCACGGAAAATACTGGTTAAACAAAACAAAAAATGGGCTTCTCGCTCCATCGTCACGAGGCAAGGCTTTCAGTAGTAGACTTCTCCAACCACTTCTCGCCCAAACCAGTTGTTAGAGCTCTTTATCATTGGTTATCGATGGCCACGTAAGCATCATGTCTACTGACAGCTTCGAGTGTCTCACATATGGAGTACAAAGTGACTGTAGTTTTTTTTTTTTTTTTTTTTTTTTCGTCGCGTGTCGGGGTTGCGACAGCGATACCAAAGCTGGTTGGGTCGCCCCGCCTCCAAGCTTTCAAGTTCAGAGTAGCAGCCCGTCAAAAAGGATGGTAGCAGGGGATGGATGTCAGTCACTCGCTCTGGATACCTACAGTAGTTAGATGCTGTACCTGTATAGATGCTCTTTATCTCAAACCATTGAGCTTTTCTTTGACAAACAAAGTTCAAAACTCGACAAGTAGCTGGTCAAGATCCAGGTCCACTGGTCGCCATGGCTTTCGCAACAATGACGGGCATTATGTTCTGTCGGGAAATTCTGCCACTATGTCGTCGAGAAAGACTGATCTAGATCCAAACATAACGGGTAGAGCGGGGACCCTGAGATTTGCGATGCAGGAAGCCTTTGTCGCCGCAGATCTCTTGGCGATCTAATCTAATCTTATCCCTGTCCCCACACCGACTAAAGGTACCCAGATTTCGTATGCAGGCACAAGAGAAGAGGCGCGGCTCGTTGTACGGAGAAGTACCTTGCGTTGAAAATTAGCCTCCCTTGCATGCTCTCGTGGATACACTCCCTTGCAGAATTTCTTTGCGGCTCGAAGATACCCAGCCAAGGCATCTTGCACCCCCAATCAGGTTTTGTACGAGGGTATGAACATTTGGGCACAACAGCAACATAAGAATTACTGGAGCCCGCAGATTAAGTAAAATGGTTTATTATATGTGTTCTGTCATGATTCCAATCTTCTTGAGAAAGCACGGATTTTGTTAATCTTTCTCAGAGTCAGAGCTCGCAAACATATCCATTGCCCGCATACGTTTCTTAGGGTTGACCGACGCAGCTGACATCTGAAAACCACCCACAGATCTGGTGACCTGATGTGGTTCTTGTACCCCGGATCTACCGGGTGGCTGTCCGGCTGCGTCACCACCTGTCTTGGCATCCACATCCTCTTCCATGGAGAGCCCTGCCATCCCCTCACTAATCATGGGTTCTCCGTCGATATCCTCTCCCTCCAACACTTCAAGATCCATGTCTTCGTCGTCCGTATATTCGAGATAAGCTTCACCATCCAGATCTCGCTCGGCATCAAGGACAGAGCTGTTGCCCACTAGACCAGAATTATCGGCGAGGGCCTCGCCTGCAACAGCCTTGGGCACCGTCTTCCACTTATTCTTCTTGCCTAACGCTTCTTCGGCTTCCTTGGCCTCTTTTTGCTGTTGCGCCAGCGCTAGAGCGGGCGGATTCTCAAAGCTGTCGACGAAGAAGGCTTGCGACTCTGCAGGGAAAACGCACCAACCCTCCCAGTGACCCAACACCAGTCCTACGCTACGTTTCCATTTCTCTGCTCTGAGACGGCCCCACCCCATCTTCTCTGGGACCATTCCTAGGCCCTCGCAGACCTTTCGGTTCCGCAAGGCAGCTTCAAAATGCTGTCGGTAGCGCCAAGCGTGACGTATCCCACTTGTTGACGAAGACGAGAGTATATCGCTGATTACGTAAAGCCCTATTAGTTTTGAAGTGCTTACATCCTGGGGCTCGCTGGGTGCTTTGGAATCGGGTGCCAATGATAAAGCCTTCGTGTCTTGTGCTCTGTCAATTTGATTTGGCTTGTAATCAGGGTTTGCCGAAGAGAATGCAAAGGGCTTTTCGACATTCGACACGATCAGATCTGTGATTTCATCCGTTCCTCTGCTGGCGTGAGTGATGGCAAATGTAGTCACCCTGGCAATATCTCCTTTTCGTAGCTTGGACAAGGTGGTGGGAAGGCGTGCTAGTAAGTGAACCAGCTTTGCTTTCTCCAGTGGACTGAGAACGTTCTCTTCCTGCTCGTTTCCAGAGGCTGCCACGCCAGGGCCGCCCTCCCCGGATTTGCCAAGATGCTCGTCGTAAAAGTCATCGTCGTCCGAGGAGTTGTACTCAGAGTCTGACACGAACTCATCTACACCTTCTGTGTACTCGTAGGAGAGTGGTTGGTCCGGTAATTTCCAAGCACTCCCACCTTCGAACAACGGCACAAACTTGCCTTTGCCCCTCTGTGTCCTGGCACCAGTGATGACTTCCCAAAGCCTATAACGGTACCATACACCGCCCTCACTACGCGCGTCCCAGATCCAAGCCCACTTCTCTTCGCGTTGAACGTCGGGTCTCGACATTAGCAGCGCCTCGAACTCGGGTCCATGCTCCAAGATGGATTCGACGACCATGTGGATAGTGCGTAGCATGTGTATGTCTTTGGGTGGGCGCACTGGTACGTGCATTACTCCAGAGCGATTTACTGGACTGCCCACTTGAGCATCATAAGATGTGGGCGGTGCAAAGCCTCGACCCCTACCTCTGTATGATGATCTTTCTTTCGGCTGAGAAACCGGCTTGGCCCCGAACGGGTGAGACGAATGCGAATTTGTCTGAGCCGTGACAAGGGAGCTTGAGATGGCAGCTGAGGAGAGGTGCCTATGTAGCGACAAATAGAACCCGAAGCCGAGGTACCGATTTTGTAACGTACTGACGGCAGCATCGATTTCCGTGGCCGCTGTTTCGGGGGAGAGTGTGACGATAGCGGTGGCTGATTTTCTTTCTGTGTTTACTGGACCAGCCGGCGGCAGGAATTTGACATTCTCGACATTGAGATTGACTGGTATGAGTGACTTGATCAGAGACTGGGATGAGCCCGGTGGCAAGTTGGACAAGCGCAAGGTCGGCTTAGAGACGGCCTTCTCTT